>NW_026045909.1:7273618-7584824 GCF_023898315.1 Schistocerca nitens
AATGATACGTAATTTGCTTGCCTGACTCGTCTTTCAGTTCTAAATTTCTCACTGTTTTGAAGTCTAATGGAAACTGATGCGCTGGCATACATATTCGTCTGTATGCTAGCGTAAGTTGAATCATTACCTTTTTCCTCAAGGAATGATAGCACAGATTATGTTGCAGCTGAGTCAAAAGCTTTCTCAAAATCAACGAATTCCAGACAAGGAGTAATTCATACTCATTTCTCAGTTACATAATTTCGTCGACGGCTTCCAAATGGTTTGCTGTGCTACATCCACTTTTAAAGCAGCTTGTTTCTCGGCATGATCCAAATCCAGTGTGCTTTTTCTTGCAATTGTTTCACTGAAGGATTCGTGGGCAAAACAGATCCAGCAATTAATAGGGAAAATCAGTTAGAGAATGACGTTAATAAGCATGAGAAGATCGAGGGTCAAAGTCGTAAATTCAGTAACTGCCATCTTCGCCCATAACAGATTTCTGAGGCCAGTTATCGAATGTGGGTACACCGTCTGGCTGGGCAGAGAAAATGGTATTAGGTACAGATAGAAGGTATTTGCACAGAACTGGCAGGCTCAATCCCGCAACAGACAATACGCTGGTAGACAGAATAATAGTTACACTCCCAGCTCCGGATTAAACGGACTAGAGAACCAAGGACTCACACAAGTCATCCTAAATCACGCTCAACTTCCACTGACTCCAATGTCCACACTCGTGGGTTGCCATAAAGAGAACAACAGAAATAAATCGAAAGGGGAGCGACTGGAAGCGACTGGAAGCGACTGGAAGCGGAAGACTCAGAACAGCCGCTAGGGTAGAGAAAGCATAGCTGTACACAGAAAATGCAGGACAAGACATATATGAGGAACAGAAAATTAATTCTAAAGACAAGAACCAAACAAAATAAAACTTACCGTCCAGGTTGGGGATTTTGGTCGTTTTCAGCCACTTGTAGGAAGAACGCCGGAACGTCTCGCCCTACTAACCATAAAAAACATTAATTCGAAATAGAAATGATAAGGTCCAATAACTCAATCGCCAAATTAAAAATTAATAGTAATGAAGTAGAACAAATAAACCTAACGCTAAGTTGAAATGTATACTAGGAATACTCGGCAGTGGGCGATTCCCATCCAGACGTGGTCCAATATACAGGGCGTTTGAAGATGAACTCCCTAGTTTTAACATGTCCTAGAATCTGTGAAAAGTGACATACACCATTCTAGTTTGTGGTGTTTGATTCATCAACTCTCCAAGTTTGGCTCCCCTGCAGTTGTCAGGTCTGCTTAACCTTGAGACTTCACCATTGCTGTTTTCTTCCTCTGTTCCCTCAGTTCAGTCCAGGCGTGAATGCAGTGCAGTGCAGAACAACTCAGCAACAATGTGTACTTGACAAAAGAAAGCGAAGTGTGTTAGGTGGCGTGTGAAAACTGAGTCAGTTACAACAGTGCGGCGTAATGTTAGACATCAGTATGGTGGTGATCCACTTACAGAAAAAAACTAGCCGTCATTGGCTAAAGTCTTTCAAGGAAACCGGCAGTGTTTTAAAAAATCACCAGGTAGACTGAGAACTTCTGAAGATGAACAGATCCGTGTTTCGTGTGTTCAGAGCCCGAAGAAGTCATTGGCCAGATGAAGTCCACAATTAGGAGTGCCTAAAGGTACTGTGTATGATGCTGTGCGTAAAAGACTGAAGTTGCGCGCCTACAAATTGAAACTGTTACATGAAATAAAACCTACTGATAAAATCGAAAGGTATGAGTTTGCTGTTGACTTTCTACATAGAATTGATGAGGATTTCAATTTTTTTTAGAAGTTTCTCTTTTCTGGTGAGGCTACATTTCTTCTGAACGGAACAGTTAATAGTCATAACTGCAGAATCTGGGGAGCAGAGCGTCCACATGAAGTTATTCAGCATCAATGTGATTCTCCCAAAGTTAATGTCTGGTGCGGTTTGATGGAAGATCGTGTGATTGGTCCTTTCATTTTTGTAGAAAACACAATAACTGGCAACGTTTACTGTGACATGTTAACAGAGTACGTCTTTCCAAAATGGGCGACCTTGAGGCAGAAAAGGGGCTTGTGTTTATACAACAAAATGGCGCCCCACCTCATTACAGCAACCATGGGCATGCGACTCTTGACACTCGCTTTCCAGGATGGTGAATAGGCAGGGCTGGCCACCACGAAGCCCAGACTTAACTCCACTGGACTTTTTCTTTTGTGGCCACATAAAAGATGTTGTGTACAGTGAAAAGATCAGAGATATTTATAATTTACAGGAAAGAATCGTCACGGCGGTTGGGACAGTTACACCTGAAATGTTGGTGAATATGTGGTGAGAAGTGGAATATCGTCTCGACATGTGCAGGGCAGCAAATGGATCCCATATTGACATCTACTAACATTAAACAAAACTTGGAGGAATTCTCTTTCATGATATGTACTCATTGACGTAATTTTTAAATAATTTCCCCATTAAATTTATACTTAAAAAATTTGTGGAAATTTGTGTTAAGTTCCTATGGGACAAAACTGCTAACTTAAACTAACTTACGCTAAGGACAACACACACACCCATGCCGGAGGGAGGACTCGAACCTCCGACGGGGGGAGCCGCCACGTACCTTGGCAAGGCGCCCAGACCACGCGGCTGCCCCGTGCGGCAATACTTAAAACTAGGGAGTTCTTTTTCAAACACCCTGCACTTAAAAAAAAAAAAACTTTCATGTAGCTGAACAAATGACTGCTTACCGCGGGACTGAATACCGCCTAATGGCGTGTGGGCACCTGACGCAGTAGGGAAAGTGTACAAGTGGGGGACAAACGATTGAGGATTCATTCTAGCGACGATGTGGATCGCAAATGGGGAAATTCGCAGACATAAGCGACTCGAACAAAGTGCAGATTGTTATGGCCTGGCGTCTGGGAACGAGCATTTCGGAATTGGTGAAACTGGTCGGCTGTTCTCGATCTACTGTCGTGAGCATCTATTGTAAGTGGTTGAAGAGCGGTGAAACAAAGAGCATAAGACATGGTGCTACACTTCCACATAGCATCACTGAAGTGGAGGTTGCCCTTTCCGTAAAGCAGGATAGATGGCGTTCTGTAGCTGATCTGGAGACGGAGTATTATGTTGGAGTAGGCGAATAGGCACAAGTGTTAAGGAGTACATCGTTTAGTGCTCATTGTTGAACATGCGGATCCCCTGCAGTAGACTGTGCGCACGTATTAGCAAAGTCAATAATATAACGGAGAAATTAGCGTAATTTCTTCAAGGGACTCTGCGACAGAATATAAGGCGTGAGGCCGGCCGTTGTGGCCGAGCGGTTCTAGAAGATTCAGTCTGTAACCGCGCGACCGCTATGGTCGCAGGTTCGAATCCTGCCTCGGGCATGGATGTGTGTGATGTCCTTAGGTTAGGTAGGTTTAAGTAGTTCTAAGTTTTAGGGGACTGATGACCTCAGATGGTTCAAATGGCCAGGAGCACTATGGGACTCAACTTCTGAAGTCATCAGTTCCCTAGAACTTAGAACTACTTAAATCTAACTAACCTAAGGACATCACACACATTCATGCCCGAGGCAGGAATCGAACCTGCGACCGTAACGGTCGCGCGGTTCCAGACTGTAGCGCCTAGAACCTCTCGGCCACACCGGACGGCCTGACCTCAGATGTTAAGTCCCATAGTGGTCAGAGCCATTTGAACCATTTTTTTAGGCGTGAGCGACGAGGAAATTTATCAGTTTACACTTGAAAGTGCGAGGATTACTGCTAAGGTTCAAATGGCTCTGAGCACTATGGGACTTAACATCTGTGGTCATCAGTCCCCTAGAACTTAGAACTACTTAAACCTAACTAACCTAAGGACATCACACACATCCATGCCCGAGGCAGGATTCGAACCTGCGACCGTAGCAGCCGTGCGGTTCCGGACTGAGCGCCTAGAACCGCTAGACCACCGCGGCCGGCTTACTGCTAAGGTTTTTTAATTTTTGTAGTGGCTTATTGATCCGGAAACCTACCAAAGACTTGTGAAATCCCTGTCACACAGAAGCACTGTTATATTGCGCTCTAAAGATGGAGCAACCGGCTATAATGCAGGGTTTCGTAATGTTTTGACTGCTCAGTGTATTGCGCCTGCTGGCTCCTGATAAAATATATTGGTACCAACGAGCTGGAATGCTTTTCGGGTATCCATCGCGGCTGGCAGCTCCTCTGCGCTGTGTCGCGTCCAGTGAGCGGGTCGCATCCTTCCGGTGACGGCGCGTCCGACACGCCAGTCCTCGGCGCGCCACTCCGCTATGTTAAGGCATGGCGCACGGCTGCCGGTGGCCTCGCGCCGCTTATCTGCCGACCTCTGGGTCTGACTCACGGCTCGTCGCTTGCCAGCGAACCTGAAAACTTCTGCATTCCCAGCCCTGACACACTTGCCTCACGCTGACCTCGAGTAACAATGCGTAACAGGACCACCATAACTGGACACTTGTGGACAAATCAAGTGTCACCCTTCGATTCGTCAGATTACCTCTACACCTACGCCGGCACCCATACTCTGCGAACCTGTGTGAAATGTGTGACAGAGAGTACTTTCCACTGTACCGCTTCTCGTTCCATTCGCGAATGGAACGCGGAAATGGCTGCTGAAATGCCTCTGCGTTCGCTGTTATCAATCTAAGCTTGTCTGCGCGCAATCGCTAAGGGAATAATACCGGATAATCAAAAAGTCAGAATAAATTTGAAAACTGAATAAATCACGGAATAATGGAGATAGAGAGGTACAAATTGACTCACATGCTTGGAATGACATGGGGTTTTATTAGAACCAAAGAAATACAAAAGTTCAAAAAATGTCCGACAGATGGCGCTTCATCTGATGAGAAAAGCAATAATTAGCATAACAAAGTAAGACAAAGCAAAGATGATGTTCTTTACAGGAAATGCTCAATATGTCCACCATCATTCCTCAATAATAGCTGTAGCCGAGGAATAATGTTGTGAACAGCACTGTAAAGCATGTCCGGAGTTATGGTGAGGCATTGGAGTCGGTTGTTGTCTTTCAGCATCCCTAGAGATGTCGGTCGATCACGACACACTTCCGACTTCAGGTAATCTCAAAGCAAATAGTCGCACGGACTGAGGTCTGGGGACCTGGGAAGCCAAGCATGACGAAAGTGGCGACTGTGCACACGATCATCACCAAACGACCCGCGCAAAAGATCTTTCACGCGTCTAGCAATACAGGGTGGTTTTTTTTTGTTCTAATAAAACCCCATGTCATTCGAAGCATGCGTGTCAATATTTACCTCTCTATCTTCATTATTCCGTGGTTTATTAAGTTTTAAAATTTATACTGACTTTTTGATCACCCGGTACATAGGGGATTGTAGTTAAGTACTCGTTCTTGAAACTCTTCAGATTAGGCTTTCGTGAGATTCTAGTTGTCTACCTTTAAGCGTCTGTCACTTCAGGTTTTTCAGCTTCTATATGACGCCCTCTTATGGGTCAATCAAACCTGTCACAATACATGCTGCCCTTCCGTGTAAACTTACAATATCCTCTGGTAGTAAGTACTATGTGGTGTGAGTCCCACACAATTGAGCGGTGTTTTAAGATGTTTTGTCAGCATTCTACTTTGCACGCTTGTTGCATTTTACCAGTATCCTAACAACATACCATAGCCTATTATCTGTTTTACATGCGACTGAGATGATGTGGTCATTTCATAACCTGTGGATCCGCTGTAAAGACAGTTTAGAAAGGAACCGTGCGCTTTGTACTAGGATTCTGTGCAATTTCTTCCGAATGGTTCAAATGGCTCTGAGCACTTTGGGACTTAACATCTGAGGTCATCAGTTCATTAGACTTAGAACTACTTAAACCTAACTAACCTAAGGACATCACACACATCCTTGCCCGAGGCAGGATTCGAACCTGCGACCGTAGCAGCCGCGTGGTTCCGCCTAGAACCGCTTTCTTCCGACTAACTTCGATGGAAAATTGGAGTTGTGCAAAACTCGACAAAAGAAATAAAATAAGTGTATGGATAACAATCAGTTCGAGCATGGACTACCATTCACAAGTAGACCTCCGGAAGATATCCTTAGAGTTATGTAGAACGAAACACTACGTATCTTTTAAATCCACAGATGGATTTGATTCGTTTAACCAGATAACACTTTTCCACACCAACATCCGCCACCGATAGTATCTCTACGCTCCTTATAATTTTCTTATGTACAACTCAGCTGTAAATATTTTTTTCAGTGTGTTCATTTGGAAACAGGTGCCGAACGAGATGCACTTTGGTTAAGGTACTGGATTCGCATCTCCATTGGCGATTAAGAATCAGGTCTTCCGTGGTTTCTCTAATTTTTCCCGAGGGCATGCAGCTGAAGGCATTCTCTTGGATAGAATATTCCGGAGATAAAATAGTTCCCCATTCCGATCTCCGGACAGGGACTACTCAGGAGAACGTCATCATCAGGAGAAACGAAACTGGCGTACTACGGATCGGAGCCTGGAATGGTAGATCCCCTAATTGCACAAGGAGGTCAGAAAATTTAAAAAAGGAAATGAATAGGCTGGTATTGGATATAGTGGGAATTAGTGAAGATCGGTGGCAGGAGGAACAGGACTTCAGGCCATGTGCATACAAGGCTATAAATACAAAATCAAATAGGGGTAGTGCAAGAGTAGGTTCGACAATGAGTGAGAAAATAGCAGTGTGGGTAAGCTACAATAGCAGCGTGGGTAAGCTACTTCGAACAGCTTAGTGAACGCATTGTTGTAGCCAAGATAGATATATGGCCAACACCCACGACAGTAGTACCAGTTTATATGCCAACTAGCTCTGCAGATGACGAAGAAATTGAAGAAATGTATGATGAAATAAAAGAAATTATTCAGATAGTGAAGGGAGACGAAAATTTAATAGTCATGGGTGACTGGAATCCGGTAGTAGGAAAAGGGAGAGAAGGAAAAATATTAGGTGAATATGGATTGGGTCACAGAAATGAAAGAAGAAGCCACCTGATAAAATTTTGCACAGAGCGTAATTTAACCATCGCAAACACTTGGTTTAAGAATCATGAAAGAAGGTTAGACCTGAGTTTCTCCTGGCGTATACAATTTTCAAGCAACTTACAGGAATTCAGCCAGGTAATATCTACAGCGAACACCGATATTTCGGCGGAAGTACACCCTGTCATTTTCAGGGCTAGTTTGTGCGTTGAAAATGGCGAGGTGTACTTCCGCCGAAAAATCGGCTGTCGCTGTAAACATTACCTGGCTGAATTCCCATAAGTTGTTTGAAAAATAAAAGAAAATTGTGTACGTGGAACAGACCTGGAGATTGATCGTATAATGGTAAGAAAGAGATTTCGGACGGCAGATGTGGACTCTGACCACAACGTATTGGTTATGAAGTGTAGATTTCGGTCAGATTTTAAATTGTAAGACATTTCCAAGAGCAGATGTGGACTTTGACCACAATGTATTGGTTTTGAAGTATAGATTAAAACTGAAGAAATTGCAAAAAGGTAGGAATTAAGGAGATGGGATCTGAATAAGTTGAAAGAACCAGAGGTTGTTGGAAGTTTCAGAGGTAGCATTAGGGATCGGGTGACTAGAACAGGGGAAAGGAACACAATTGAAGACGAATGGGTAACTTTAAGAGGTGAAGGCAGCAGAGGATCAAATAGGTAAAAAGAGCAGGCCTGGCAGAAATCCATGAATAACACAGGAGGTGTTGAATTTAACAGATGGAAGAAGAAAATTTAAAAATGCAGCAATTGAAGTAGGTGACAGGGAATACAAACGTCTAAAATATGAGATTGTCAGAAATTGAAAGTGGCTAAGCAGGAATGACTAGAGGACAAATTAGAAGCACATTTCGTCACTGTTAAGACAGATACCGCCCAAACAAAACTGAAGGAGACATTTGGAGAAAAGAGAAGCAGCTGTGTGAATATCAAGATCTCAGATGGAAAACCGGTAGTAACCAAAGAAGGGAAAGCTCGAGGTGGAAGGAGTATATAGAGTGTATATACAAGAGAGATGAACTTGAAAGCAATACAATAGAAAGGGAAGATAACGTAGATGAAGGTGAGATGGGAGATGTAACAGTGCACGAACAATTTGACAGAGCACTGAAAAGGCGTAAGTCAAAACAAGGCCCCTGGAGTTGACTACAGGCCCTCAGAACTACTGGTCGCCTTCGGAAAACCAGCCATGAAAAAACTCTTCCATCTGGTGTGCAAGATGCACGAGACAGGTGAAATACCCTCTGACTTCAAGATGAATATATGTTTAAGTAGTTCTAAGTCTGGCCGGCCGGTGTGGCCGAGCGGTTCTAGGCGCTACAGTCTGGAACCGCGCGACCGCTACGGTCGCAGGTTCGAATCCTGCCTCGGGCATGGATGTGTGTGATGTCCTTAGGTTAGTTAGGTTTAAGTAGTTCTGAGTTCTGGGGGACTGATGACCTAAGAAGTTAAGTCCCATAGTGCTCAGAGCCATTTGAACCATTTTTAGTTCTAAGTCTAGGGGACTGATGACCTCAGATGTTAAGTCTCATAGTGCTTAGAGCCATTCGAACCATATGAACCTAGAAGAAAATTAAACATCTATAAACCGTATCTATTTGTTTCTCATGATTGTTCGACAATGAAGGAATGACGATTACAAATAATGAGGCTGCTTCCAATGCGCCTTACATGTGAAATTAGGCCGTTTAACTGTGTCGTCTCCTTTTCACCAGAACACGACACATTCTGAATCTGGGTCTCAGAGAGGTGCACATGTAAAGGAAGTGCAGAAAGCGGCGACACGCCATTTCTCTCTGTGGTGGGCGACCGCCTCATCGCTCACTGGGTGCGGGACTCCCCGCTGTCTCCGCTAAGGTCGACATGGCGTCTGAGTGCAAGCCCTGGCGTCAGTTGTACAGCCGGCTCTGCCGTTCTCTCCAGCTAGCGGTACTTGCCGCCAACTCAACATGGCAGCTTTGATGATCAGCTCTACGATTCTCACGAGTACAAGGTGAGTACAACGCACAGAATATTCAAGGCAGCCTCGGCAGTAACGGACAATGGTGCAAAGCTTCAACGAATCGCAGGTCATATGAATCATAACGGACACCTAGTCGATCACGGCACTATGCAAGAAGAAGCACAGTGCAATGCAGCATCAAAGCGTATTGAGAATGAACTTACACTGAAGTGACAAAAGTCATCGGATACCTCCTAATATCATGTCGGACCTTCTTTTGCCTGGCGTAATGCATCAACTTGACGTCTCATGGACAAAAGTCTTTGGAAGTCCCCTACAGAAATATTGAGCCATGCTTCATCTATAGCCGGCGAAAGTATTGACGGCGCAGGATTTTGTGCACGAACTGATCTCTCGACTACATCCCATAATTGTTCGATGGGATTCACGCCGTGGCCAAATCATTCGCTCAAATTGTCCAGAATGTTCTTCAAACCAATCGCGAACAGTCGTGGCTAAGTTACATGACGTTGTCCGGTAACATGAAGTCCATGAATGGCTGCCGATGGTTTCAAGTAGCCGAACATAGCCATTTTCAATCAATGGCCGGTTCAGTTGGACCAAAGGACCCAGTCCCTTCCATGTAAACACAGCACACACCATTACTGAGCCACCACCACCATGCACCGTGTCCTGTTGACAGCTTCGTCCATGGGTCGTGGGCTCTGCTGCACACTCGAACCCTAGCATGGGCTCTTACCAGTTGAAATCGGGACTCGTATGACCAGATCACGGTTTTCTAGTCGTCTTGGGTCCAACCGATACCGTCAGAAGCCCAGAAAAGGCGCTGCAGATGACGTCGTGTTGTCAGGAAGGGCACTTACATCGGTCGTCTGCTGCCATAGCCCATTAATTTCGAAGCACTGTCCTAACGGATACGTTCGTTGTACGTCCCACGTATATTTCTGCGGGTATTTCACGCAGTGTTGCTTGCTTATTAGCACTGACAACTCTGCGCAAACGCCGCTGCTCTCGGTCGTTAAGTGAAGGATGTCGGCCACTGCGTTGTCCGTGGGTAGAGGTAATGCCTGAAATTTTGTATTCCCGGCGCATTCTTGACACTGTGGATCTCGGAATACTGAATTCCCTAACGATTTCCGAAATGGATGCCCCATGTGTCTAGCTCCAACTACTGTACCGTGTTCATAGTCTGTCGTCGGCCGCTGTGACCGAGCGGTTCTAGGCGCTTCAGTCCGGAACCACGCGGCTGCTACGGTCACAGGTTCGAATCCTGCCTCGGGCATGGATGTGTTTGATGTCCTTAGGTTAGTTAGGTTTGAGTAGTTGTAAGTTCTAGGGGACTGATGACCTCAGATGTTAAGTCTCATAGTCCTCAAAGGCATTTGACCATTTCTGGATAGTCTGTCAATTCCCGCCGTGCGACCATTATCACATAGGAAATCTTTACAGGAATCACCCGAGTACAACTGATAGCTCCGCCAACACACTGCCCTATTATACCTTGTGTGCGCGATGCTATTGCCATCTGTATAAGTGCGTATCGCTGTCCCATGACTCTTGTCGCCTCAGTGTATATCGGACGGTGTTGCGGTATCGGTTTTGTTATTCAGTTAAGTAGTCCTGTCTTTCGTTTAATAAAATAAGTTTTTCCGGCTCTGTGACGGAGCGTTTCTAGGCGCTTCAGTCCGGAACCGCGCTGCTGCTACTGTCGCAGGTTCGAATCCTGCCTCGGGCATGGACGTGTGTGATTTCCTTAGGTTAGTTAGGTTTAACTAGTTCTATGTCTAGGGGACTGATGATGTCAGATGTTAAGTTCCATAGTGCTTAAAGCTATTTGAACCATTTTTTAATAAGTTTTAACGGTACCTGAATATACGACTAAAATAGTTTCGTTAAGAAATATCTTCTGGGAGCATGTACAGAAAAAGAATAGAGAAATATTTGGCCTGGCTATCTGTTTCATTCTGTTTCATTACGATCTAGCATGTAGTTCACAAAAGTAATAGTAGCACAAGATTACATTCATGTCTCGTAAGTATAAGACAACAATATAATCAAAAATCTGCAGAATGAGAGACTAACTTAAAATCATAATCTACTACCAATAAAAATCGGGTATGAAGCATGCTTTCGGGGAGATTCTTCACAGTGTGGCACACTGTCTACCTTTAAACCATGCCCAACTCGAGGCCTGGGGGCTACAAGTGGTCCAAAGCAAGTATCAGTGCAAAAAAGTTCAAATGTGTATGAAATCTTATGGGACTTAACTGCTAAGGTCATCAGTCCATACGCTTACACACTACGTAGCCTAAACTATCCTAAGGACGAACACACACACCCATGCCCGAGGAAGGACTCGAACCTCCGCCGGGACCAGCCGCACAGTCCATGACTGCAGCGCCCAACACCGCTCGGCTAACCCTGCTCGGCAAGTATCAGTGCAGCCCAAGAAATAACGTGGTGAAGATTTGTCACGATTGGTAGAAAACAAATCCATAAGATTCCGTCTGTGCAAGGCTATGATAAATTCAGTATTTTCGATTTGAAACTCCAGCCACACGATGCTATTTTCTCATTGTCCATCCCGTGTCTTTTTTATTTTTTGCTCAGCGGCTATTGTTAGTGTTAAGTATATTACTCGTATCCGGGGTCAAAGAATACTCGTCTTCTTCCGAAGTCACCCAGGTAAACTAAAAGGTTTGACGCTCCTGCTTTAAATGAATTGGACGCAATAGTCGATTCGTAACAAGCGGTAGGCCTGGTTCATGACGTGGAGTCCATTATGCTGGTTATGGCAATGAAGCCCTCGTCAACATGCCTTCACTACGCGATGCTAGCAGGAAAATCTGAAGAAGTAACTGCAGTGGCTGCCATGTACGCCCTCGCAGGTGCGTGACACTGCGGCGTGCAGAAGTGGGCGGTGCGAGGTAAGGTGGCGGCCAGCCCCAGGCGTGGGACTTTTTAACTAACAGCCTCGTTACAGGACAGCACGCAGGCGGGCCGGATCGCCCACGGCTGCGAACAGATCCAGCCGCCCAGCACAGCGTGCAGCAGTTTAAAGTCCGCATGTGGCAGGCGCTGCGGACGCTGGCCGTGAGGAACATTCAGTAAAACTGTGCGTGGACAGTCTCTTCAGCACTCACTTGAGCTAAGGTCCAACAAAGCAAAGGCTGAAGAGATAAAGAACGCTAAAAAGGGAGGCGATGACTAGCTAAACACAAAAATAGGGAATGATACAGTGGACCAATGAAAGATTTTACTGATTTAGTATCAAATATATTCAGAATGGTCTAAGCAAATAGATTTCAGAAACAGATGGGCAAGCTCGGAAACAGATTTCCTCAACAAAGGAACTCGACCGATGACGATATAAAGCTAAATAAGATTTTCGAAATCCTAAACAAAATGCGATATGTATGTTTCTACAGAATGCAGTAATCTGCAAGAGCAATAAAGGACAAGTGGAGCTAAATAGACATGGAAAATTAAGAGAAATCAGTTACTGTTACAAAAAGGGAAAACCTGGTGATACAGCTTAGAATTACCTTTGCGAAATGCAACGCGTCTGTGAAACAAGCCCGAAGTAAATGATAAAAAAAGTTCCAAACAGGCTTAAAAGTCCAAGTGAAGCAAATATCAGTCTTGTGATTCACACACAGTTTGTGTTTCTGAACGAAAATAAGGTAGTCATAGCTCTGCTGGAGGAAATGGGCATCCTATTTGGTTCGGAATTTAGTATAAGGATAAACTAAGAGAAGAGGAAATTAAGGAAAATATAGCTTGAAATGGAAAGTTAAATAAAAGAGACCTAAAAAGACGTCTGTGGGAAACACAAGAAAAAGGTGGTTTGTGACACATGTAGAGAGGTGTCCAAGAATATTTAGTTTAGTGCTGGAAGAGTGATCTGACAGAAAAATTTTAAAAGCAGACAAGAAAAGATTATTGTATCAATCCATCCTCTACTGGCTTGCTATCGCTCCAAACCATCATTTAATTTTGAAAATATTCGTGTTAAAATATCTGATACAAGATATCACCTGGAATCATCAATTAACAAGTAAATTATTTACACACAAAACCTTACAGTTTGTATACATGTGTCGAAGAAACCCTTGAAATTAATAAGAATATGAAGATAACGAAACTGAACTTCTAATGAGTAGAGAGCATGTTATTTTATTTAAGTGCAGTAAAACTGCACAAACATTCCACGATTTCTATCAATATTAGTCTAGATTCAGAGATAAACAACAAACACGAAGAGTGAATTGTGAATTCCTGAAGCAATGCGAACTGAAGTATAGAAATATGTTCTAGGTATAAAGAAATGAAAGGCATCCGAAGATGATTGCGTTTCAGTAGATTTTGGGACAAAGTAATAAAAAAGGCTCTTTTAAAAATGTTTACAGAATATCCAAGGCAGAAGACAATTACCAAAATTAGAACACTACTGTAATTGTTGTCGCTCACAGAAAGACTGTAGATCTGTCAGCCTCCTCTCTCTCTCTCTCTCTGATGTAAAAAGTATCCACTTAAATTATTACGAACTGCGTATCAAAAAACAGTAGGTTTTAATCAACTGTATAAACGACCTGCCTTTAGAAGTGGATACAGCACAATGAATTATTTACAGGTCGTAGGCAAAGACGTTCCATGTCGTCAAACTTTTCTCATCAACTGTAGAAAAAGTTTTCATGTCCTTGAACTGAGAAGAAATACGCGTCGGTGGAACATGTATGAAACGCCTGTTTTTTTTTTTTTCGTCTATAGTACAGAAAACCTTCTACAAGAAATGGAAGACCTAAATACACTGCAACAAAAAAATTAGTACACTCTTTTAGTGTTTCCATTTCACTCAAGATTTATTGCTGCAACAGTGCATATGGACTACATGAAATGATTACAAAAAAAATGGTTCAAATGGCTCTGAGCACTATGGGACTTAACTTCTGAGGTCACCATTCCCCTAGAACTTAGAACTACTTAAACCTAACTAACCCAAGGACACCACACACATCCATGCCCGAGGCAGGATTCGAACCTGCGACCGTAGCGGTCGCGCGGTTCCAGACTGTAGCGCCTAGAACCGCTCGGCCACTACGGCCGGCCAAATGATTACATTTACAGATCAGTAGCACAAACGGTTCTGAGGTAGCAGGTAACGAAAAATTCAAATGGGTCTAAGCACTATGGGACTTAACATCTGAGGTCATCTGTGTGGTGTCACTGCCAGACACCACACTTGCTAGGTGGTAGCTTAAATCGGCCGCGGTCCACTAGTACATGTCGGACCCGCGTGTCGCCACTGTGTGATCGCAGACCGAGCGCCACCACACGGCAGGTCTCGAGAGACGTACGAGAACTCGCCCCAGTTGTACGGTGACGTTGCTAGCGACTATACGGACGAAGCCATTTCTCTCATTTGCCGAGAGACAGTTAGAATAGCCTTCAGCTAAGTTAATGGCTACGACTTAGCAAGGCGCCATTAGCCTTAAATAGCTTGTATATAAAGAGTCACTTGTATCGCCACAATCTCCAGATGTCTCATCAAGAACGATGTATACAAGGATGTATTAAAAGTTAAGTATATTCCAAAGATACGTATTTTCTTTATCACATTCATTAAGTCTCCTGTTTCAGACCTCACTCCATCCTTCGTGAGTTAGCGCGTGCATCTTGGCCGCCTCTTTCAATTAGTGTGCGTAGTGTTGGCAAGTCTGCCGACACTACAATTTTGGCGACGAGCGTAAAAACGGTCTTCGTTCTTCTTGCTTTGCTTACATTACTTGTGTCATGGCTTCGCCAGATGTACTGTCCGAATTTTATCGCTTGCAGAATCAGCAGACGCAGGCGTTATTGGATGCCCTTGGACAGCTCGTCCAGGGTCAACGTGCGCTGCAAAACGATATGGCCGCCGCCGCTTCATCACTACCGCAGCCTCAACACGCCGTTGCACCATCCTTCCGTAATTTTGATTCAATGCAAGAAACGTGGCCAGAATGGTCACGCCAGTTTGGATTCCATCTAGCCGCCTACAGAATTCAAGGTAATGAGCGGCAGCCGTTTTTGCTTTCTTGTGTCGGTGTGTCCACC
The DNA here is from genome assembly GCF_023898315.1 of Schistocerca nitens. Taxonomy (NCBI): domain Eukaryota; kingdom Metazoa; phylum Arthropoda; class Insecta; order Orthoptera; family Acrididae; genus Schistocerca; species Schistocerca nitens. The sequence continues at coordinate 7,288,722 of NW_026045909.1, forward strand.
TACCGTGTAATAGTGAAATTGTTTCCCCGACGCGACGTAGCGACTCTGCCTTACGAAGAAATTTTGTCTGCTTTGGATGCCTATTTCAAAGAAACAGTTAATGTAGTTGCAAAAAGGTATACGTTCTTTCGTACCAAACGTACGGCCGGTCAGACTAATAGGGAGTGGGTTGCAACATTGCAAGGACTTACTAGGGATTGTGATTTTGCATGTGCATGTGGACTTCCGTATTCAGATACTATGGTGCGTGATGCAATAGCACAGAACATTTCTGATGTTCGCATACGGGAACAGATTTTGAAACTAGTAAATCCCTCCCTTCAACAAGTGATAGACATATTGGATAGGCAAGACACACTTGACTTTGCTCAGGAATCATTTGAAACTTCGCCAGCAGTGTGTCGCATTGACGGGCCCGCCGGGCGCGCAGCACGGGACGCTAAACGGCCCTCGCGCACGTCAGCGCAGCTGCAGCCTAGCTCGCAAACACGTGTGCCGCGTAAGCATGCCATTGCAGTTCTCAAATCATGCCCGCGGTGTGCAACTAGACATTCGCGTGACAATTGCCCGTCACGTCAAGCTATTTGCTTTTACTGTCATAAGAAAGGACATGTTCAAAGTGTTTGCCAGAAAAAGCTAAGATCAGACAATCAAAACCATTCCAGGCCCTTTGCTTCGCGCCGGAATCGAACCAAGGACAATCAGGCTCGTGGACCTTCGCCCATGGACATTCATGTAGTTAATTCCACCCCGTCCAGTGCCCCTTTATCTCACAGTGACTGTGTTAGTCCCGCACATACTTTGTCTAACAGTGACTGTGTTCGTCCCACACAAACTGTGCGTCGACGTCGCCGGAAATCCCGTAAAGTCAAGTGCTTCTGTGCCTGTATCAGTTCAAATTGCACGAGAAAGTCGCTCTTGTCGTCAGCAGGACAATAAACTTTTTGTAGACTTAGACTTTGGAGGCAAAGTGATACCATTCCAGCTCGATACCGGAGCTGCAGTTTCATTGCTCAATCAAGACACGTACAAACAACTGGGCAAACCTCCGTTGCGTGCCGCAAATGTTCAGCTCAATAGTTATTTAGGACAGCAGATACCTGTGTTAGGACAGTGCAGCCTTCTTGCCACATACAAGGGACAAACAAAACTTGTGTCATTTTACGTTCTTCGTTCTTCTACGGCAGTGAACTTGTTTGGTTTAGATTTATTTCAGTTGTTTAACTTGTCTATCGTCAATCAGGTCCTATCCGTGAATCAGACTGTGCCTTCAGCCAGTGTTTCTAGTCTATGTGACGAATTTGCAGACATTTTTGCACCGGGCCTTGGTTGCGCTAAGAACTATGCAGCACATTTGGAACTCAAAGTGGACGCGCAACCGAAATTTTTCAGAGCGCGCAATGTTCCCCACGCATTGCGTGATGAGGTCGCAAGAACATTACACGGTTTAGAATCTCAAGGTGTAATTGAACGTGTGCAGGCTTCTCTCTGGGCCTCACCCTTAGTAATTTTGCCAAAACCTTCCGGAAAATTGGGACTTTGCGTGGACTTCAAGGCAACTGTGAATCCACAACTTGTGACTGCAACTTTTCCTTTGCCCCGCCCGGAAGATCTTTTTGATAAACTGTGCCCGGGTAAATACTTTTCGAAATTGGACCTAGCAGATGCGTACTTGCAACTACCAGTGGACGAAGAATCCCAGGGCGTCTTGGTGGTTAACACGCATCTTGGATTGTACCGATTCAAAAGACTGCCATTCGGGTGTGCATCCGCCCCTGCATTGTTTCAGCAATATTTACAAACTGTTTGTGCGTCGGTCCCTACTGCTGCGAACTATCTGGACGATATTGTGATCTCCGGAAAGACAGAAGCCGAACATTTAGCCAACCTATGAACGTTATTTCAGGTCTTGCGACAAAATGGTCTTCGCTTGAGGAAGGACAAATGTGTGTTTTTTGCTCGTGACTTACCATATCTGGACCATGTCATAAATACACAAGGCATACATCCGAGTCCAGAGCACCTCCGTGCCATACAGGAGTTGCCTTCGCCACAGAACTTGAAACAGCTACAGAGTGTGTTGGGAAAAATTAACTACTATGCCAGGTTTGTGCCGCGCGCTTCTTCCATTTCAGCTCCGCTTCATCGCTTACGCCGTAAGGGTGTTCCGTTCGTCTGGACGACGGAATGCGAACGCGCCTTTCGCCAGTTGAAATCGGCGTTGCTTTCACATACTTGCCTTACGCCATTCGATCCCCAGAAACCACTTTTGTTGATGGTCGATGCATCGGATTTCGGGATCGGTGCTGTGCTTGCGCACAAAGATGGATCGCATGATCGTCCTATTGCCTTTGCTTCAAAATTCCTCTCGTCTGCGCAACGCAGTTATTCCCAGATACAGAAGGAAGCTTTAGCTCTCGTGTTTGGTGTTACTAAGTTCCATGATTTCTTGTATGGTCGTCACTTTACCATCATCACAGACCACAAACCTTTGACATCGCTTTTTCATCCGAACAAGCCTGTACCTCCACGTACAGCGCAGAAATTCATTCGCTGGTCTCTTTTCCTCTCGCAGTACCGCTACGATATCTTGTATCGGTCCACTGCTAAGCACGGAAACACTGATGCGTTGTCCCGTTTGCCTGTTGCTGAGGATAAAGCATTCGATTCTTCCGAACTTGCTTGCATGTTCATTGATTCGGAAACCGATGACGTGGTCGAATCGTTTCCGATTGATTTTCGTCGTGTCGCTACAGCCACAGCTGCTGACCCTGTCCTTGCTACTGTTTTGCGTTTTGTTGCTACGCAATGGCCCTTGTCCAAGTCACGGATCGAGGATCCGTTGGTTCGCCGATTTTTTGCTCACAAGGAGAGACTTTTTGTCCGACGTGATGTTTTGTTGTTGCGTTCTGATAATGATCAGTCCAGAGTAGTGGTCCCACGTTCGTTACAGTCCTCTGTCTTACGGCTTCTTCACCAAGGACATTGGGGTATAGTGCGCACGAAACAACTTGCTCGTCAGCACTGTACTTGGTTCGGAATCGATGCTGCGATTACGAATATGTGCTCTTCTTGCGTGGCGTGTGCCGAACAACAATCCGCGCCGCCGCGGAAATTCTTTGCATGGCCGAAAGCCACTTCCCCTTGGCAACGCTTGCACATTGATTTTGCTGGTCCATTCTGGAATGCTCGATGGTTGGTTGTTGTCGATTCCTTCAGTAATTTTCCTTTTGTTGTCCGGATGTCTTCCACGACGTCATCTGCCACCACCCAAGCGTTATCGGCTATCTTTTGTATTGAAGGTCTTCCACAGACTATTGTTTCCGACAATGGCCCACAATTCATGTCCGCAGAATTTCAGTCATTCTGCAAGGCCAATGGTATTCAACATCTGACATCCGCGCCGTTTTCGCCTCAGTCAAACGGTGCCGCTGAACGATTGGTCCGGACTTTCAAGTCACAGATGTTGAAGTTGAAAGAGTCGCATTCTAGGGAGGATGCATTGTTGCTCTTTTTGTCTTCGCATCGCTCTCAGCCCCGCGATGGTCGCTCGCCGGCTGAGTTGCTCCATGGTCGTCCTCATCGAACCTTGATGTCTTTGCTGCATCCGCCGCATCAGGTTCCAGTGCAGCGGCAGACTACTGCTTTTGCTCCTGGCGACGTTGTTTTCTATCGCAACTATCGCGGTTCACGGCGCTGGCTCGCAGGGCGCATTCTTCGCTGCCTCGGCCGCGCGATGTATTTGGTTTTGGGGGCCTCTGGTGAGGTGCGTCGGCATCTCAATCAGCTGCGCCTCTGTCGTCGCCTGGGTTCTGCCGCTCCCCGTCTGCTTTCAGCGACGGTGCCGTCCGGTCAGCGCCCTGGGGACCCATCTACTGGCTCGCCTCATCCCCAGGTGTTACCGACGCTGCCTTCCATTTTGCCTCATGGCGACGCGCCGCCGCCGCCGCCTGTTCTCCCGCCGGCGCCGCCCGCAGTGGACGCGTCGCTGCAACCGCCTGGCGCCTCCCTGGGTCACGCGCCGCCGATCGCTTCCCGTGACCGGCTGTCCTCCACCATGGACCTCTTGCCCACTCCGGACCAGATGTCGTCTTCGCCCGTCGGGTGCCCGACCACATGGAGGTCGACCCTTCGGCTCCTCCTGTCTCTCTACGGGCGCATACACCGCATGTTGACGTGCACCCTGGACTAGGTTTTCAGGCGTTTCCTAGCTCCCCTCGGACCGAATGGCCGGGTGCGGGTGGCACAGCCTCGCCTGTTGTTAGGCTCCCCACCTCATCGCATACGTCAACATGGGGTCCTCCCCACGGCGGGTGGAAGCCTTATAACACGACCGTTCGCCGATTTGCGGGGGAGGAATGTGGTGTCACTGCCAGACACCACACTTGCTAGGTGGTAGCTTAAATCGGCCGCGGTCCACTAGTACATGTCGGACCCGCGTGTCGCCACTGTGTGATCGCAGACCGAGCGCCACCACACGGCAGGTCTCGAGAGACGTACGAGAACTCGCCCCAGTTGTACGGCGACGTTGCTAGCGACTATACGGACGAAGCCATTTCTCTCATTTGCCAAGAGACAGTTAGAATAGCCTTCAGCTAAGTTAATGGCTACGACTTAGCAAGGCGCCATTAGCCTTAAATAGCTTGTATATAAAGAGTCACTTGTATCGCCACAATCTCCAGATGTCTCATCAAGAACGATGTATACAAGGATGTATTAAAAGTTAAGTATATTCCAAAGATACGTATTTTCTTTATCACATTCATTAAGTCTCCTGTTTCAGACCTCACTCCATCCTTCGTGAGTTAGCGCGTGCATCTTGGCCGCCTCTTTCAATTAGTGTGCGTAGTGTTGGCAAGTCTGCCGACACTACAACACTACAATCTGTCCCCTAGAACTTAGAACTACTTAAACCTAACCAACCTAAGGACATCACACATATCCATGCCCGAGGCCGGATTCGAACCTGTGACCGTAGCAGCAGCGCGATTCCAGACTGAAGCGCCTAGAACCGCTCGGTCACAGCGGCCGGCGTAGCAGGTATCCACTCATGCTGAAACACCCATATTAGTAGGTGGTGTAGCCTTCACGGGCAGCAATGCAGGCGTCGATTCTGGAATCCAGTCGATCGCACAGACGGCAAATACTGTCCTGGGATACGTTATTCCACACCTGCTCGACCTGTTCACGTAGTTCTGTGAGAGTTGTTGGTTGACGAGTCGCACGAGTCACTTCTCGTCCCATCATAACCCACACGCACTCGATTGAAGACAAGTCCGTAGATCGTGCTGGCGAAGTAAGCTGCTGTACATCTCAGCGCTCGTTGAGTTTCAAGTCGAGCATTATCCTGTTGGAACAACACATCACCTTCCTGTTGCAAGAGCAGCAAAAGAATGGGTCTAACAGCGTTCTGTACGTACCGAGCGCTGGTTAGCCTCCCCTCCAGGAAGACCAAAGCTGAACGAGAGTTGTAGCTTATCACATCCCAGACCATAAGACTTGGGCTGGGCCCAGTGTGTCTTGGACGAGTGCACACTAACAGACAGCGCTCATCAGATCTATGTCGTGCTCGCAAACGCTGTCACTTGCGTGCAAGCAGAATCTGCTTTCATCGCTGAAGACCACGACGCGACGTTCCGTCTTCCAAGTGATCCTGTGACGGCACCAGTCGAGCCATGCACGTCAATGCTATGGCGTGCGTGGAACGCGGACTAGAGGCGTGCTTACCCTTAAGCCGTCGGCACACGGACCGTGCTGTCGAACGTTAACGTTGAGCGTGCCCAGTTCAACGTTCTGCTGAACGCTCAGGAACGATGCGATTTGTGCATACGGTACATGGGCCACAACGTGGTGTACGCGATCGCAACGCACTCCAGCGGCAGTTGAGGGATGTTTCTAGTTCGTAAATCACAGTGTTTACTCACGGACGCGCGGAAAATTCCCACGTTAGCTTTATTAAAACGCACATTTCCTCCATCGTCCACGAAAAAGAGAGTACCATGTCCAATCAATACGGACACAGGCTTATAAAAGTTCCATTACAAACAGTGCGGAACAAATTTGGAATACTTCTCCGCATAAGATAAACATTATTTCATTATTCCCACATTTTAGTAAAACCCCAAGGTCAGTCTTACTTTATCACTGTTCCTACCCAGTAGCAGAATCTTTGCAACATGTGAATTACGAAGCGTAAAAGAAAAAGGAGCAAAATATCTTTATACAAGTAGCGCAAGCTGTCTTGCAGATTAAGCCAACCGAACAAAGTGACCCATCAAAAAAGGTGAACTTATATTTACATAACATCAAATATTATAGCATATACGTATATTAAACTAATAATAAAGTATCAGAACCTAAAAAAAACGCGAATGTTAGGGGGAAAAAAATTGGGAGTGTTGGGACGCGAACCACCGTCCCAACAAAAACTCAATTTAGTGCAGAGACGCTACTCATTACGCTAAACCAACAACAAACCGCCTAATTTTAATCATATTATTTTACCTCTTGATAAAAACGTTAATCGTAGATAATTATGTTACTAATTGAAATTACAACAAATTGTACCAAGAACAATGCGTCTTGGGTGGATCTTCAGTGTGTCGCTGCCTTCAATAGCCTACTCTCATAATAGGCAAGCAACAATAATTCTTGTGTCACGAATACGATGTTTCTCATTATTTTATTGGAACGAATCGCACAACTAACAATGGGTTTTCCAGTTATTCTCAATTTGCTGGTGCTCAGAAACGGCATGTATACATATAGGCTTGAAATGAATGCCAATATGGCGCCTCACAACTCTGTACTGAAGGGAGACGGCGTGCATGTGACGTAGGTGGCGTTGTGCCATCTCATTGGTCAACGCTCAGACGCACGCTCAGAATATCTGACATGCCAGATATTGCTCTGCACGTTCGGAGAGACTCCCGAACGTACTACTCGACGCTATGACGTCAGAAATTCGGCACGCCCAACGCTCAACGTTCGGATGCACGGTCCGTGTGCCGGCGGCTTTAAACACAGAAATACACTCCTGGAAATTGAAATAAGAACACCGTGAATTCATTGCCCCAGGAAGGGGAAACTTTATTGACACATTCCTGGGGTCAGATACATCACATGATCACACTGACAGAACCACAGGCACATAGACACAGGCAACAGAGCATGCACAATGTCGGCACTAGTACAGTGTATATCCACCTTTCGCAGCAATGCAGGCTGCTATTCTCCCATGGAGACGATCGTAGAGATGCTGGATGTAGTCCTGTGGAACGGCTTGCCATGCCATTTCCACCTGGCGCCTCAGTTGGACCAGCGTTCGTGCTGGACGTGCAGACCGCATAAGACGACGCTTCATCCAGTCCCAAACATGCTCAATCGGGGACAGATCCGGAGATCTTGCTGGCCAGGGTAGTTGACTTACACCTTCTAGAGCACGTTGGGTGGCACGGGATACATGCGGACGTGCATTGTCCTGTTGGAACAGCAAGTTCCCTTGCCGGTCTAGGAATGGTAGAACGATGGGTTCGATGACGGTTTGGATGTACCGTGCACTATTCAGTGTCCCCTCGACGATCACCAGTGGTGTACGGCCAGTGTAGGAGATCGCTCCCCACACCATGATGCCGGGTGTTGGCCCTGTGTGCCTCGGACGTATGTAGTCCTGATTGTGGCGCTCACCTGCACGGCGCCAAACACGCATACGACCATCATTGGCACCAAGGCAGAAGCGACTCTCATCGCTGAAGACGACACGTCTCCATTCGTCCCTCCATTCACGCCTGTCGCGACACCACTGGAGGCGGGCTGCACGATGTTGGGGCGTGAGCGGAAGACGGCCTAACGGTGTGCGGGACCGTAGCCCAGCTTCATGGAGACGGTTCCGAATGGTCCTCGCCGATACCCCAGGAGCAACAGTGTCCCTAATTTGCTGGGAAGTCGCGGTGCGGTCCCCTACGGCACTGCGTAGGATCCTACGGTCTTGGCGTGCATCCGTGCGTCGCTGCGGTCCGGTCCCAGGTCGACGGGCACGTGCACCTTCCGCCGACCACTGGCGACAACATCGATGTACTGTGGAGACCTCACGCCCCACGTGTTGAGCAATTCGGCGGTACGTCCACCCGGCCTCCCGCATGCCCACTATACGGCCTCGCTCAAAGTCCGTCAACTGCACATACGGTTCACGTCCACGCTGTCGCGGCATGCTACCAGTGTTAAAGACTGCGATGGAGCTCCGTATGCCACGGCAAAGTGGCTGACACTGACGGCGGCGGTGCACAAATGCTGCGCAGCTAGCGCCATTCGACGGCCAACACCGCGGTTCCTGGTGTGTCCGCTGTGCCGTGCGTGTGATCATTGCTTGTACAGCCCTCTCGCAGTGTCCGGAGCAAGTATGGTGGGTCTGACACACCGGTGTCAATGTGTTCTTTTTTCCATTTCCAGGAGTGTATCTAGCATGTCGGATAATCTGAGCGTGCGTCTGAGCGTTGACCAATGCGATGGCGCAACGCCACCTACGTCAAACGCACGCCGTCTCCTTTCAGTACAGAGTTGTGAGGCGCCATATTGGCATTCATTTCAAGCGTATACGTATATATGCCGTTTCTGAGTACCAGCAAATTGAGAATCACTGGAAACTGTGTGATTCGTTCCAATAAAATAATGAGAAACATCATATTCGTGGCAAAAGAATTATTGTAACTTGCGTACTATGGGAGTATGCTATTTGAAGGCAGCGACACACTGAAGATCCACCCAAAACGCATTATTCTTGGTACAATTTGTTATAATTAAATTTCAATTAGTAACATATCTACGACTGAAGTTTTCAGCAAGTGGTTACATGTTATGATTGAGTAGAGGTAGCGATTTGTTGGTTTAGCGTAGTAATAGCGTCAGTGATCAGTATCGTGTTGCTTGTTAGGACGGTGATTCATGTCCCAACACTTTCATATTTTTATTCCTAACATACGCGGTTTTATTAGGTTCTGATACTTTATTATTAGTTTAACATAAGTATATACTACAATATTTGATGTTATGTAAATATAAGTTCACCTTTTTTGAGGGGTCACTTTGTTCAATTGGCTTAATCTACAGAACAGCTTGCGCTACTTGTATAAAGATATTTTGCTCCTTTTTCTTTTACGCTTCGTAAATCACATATTGCAAAGATTCTGCTACTAGGTAGGAACAATGATCAAGTAAGACTGACCTTGGGGTTTTACTAAAATGTGGGAATAATGAAATAATGTTAATCTTATGCGGAGAAGTATTCCAAATTTGTACCGCACAGTTTGTAATGGAACTTTTATAAGCCTGTGTCCTTATTGATTGGACATAGTACTTTCCATTTCGTGGCCCAAGGAGAAAATGTGCGTTTGAATAGAACTAACGTGGGAATTTTACGCGCGTCCGTTTAATAAACAGTGTGATTTACGAACTAGAAACATCCCGCAACTGCCGCTGGAGTGCGTTGTGATCGCGTATACCACGTTGGGGCCCACGTAACGTATGCACAAGTCATATCGTTTCTGAACGTTCATCAGCACGCTGAACTTAACACGCCCAAAGGTGACGTTCCACAGCCCGGTCTGTGTGCCGGCGGCTTTAGTCTCAGCAGTTCGTGTTGACACACGTCTTGCTAACAAGCCCTCTTATCTGTGCTGGGGTGGCAGTGCGATCTGCCACTGCTGCCCTTACAATACGACGACCCTGGCGAGCGTCTGTGCAGCGTGATCATCCAGAACCTCGTCTGCTGATGTGAGAATGCTCATACGACCGCTGATTCGAGCATCGCTGCACAAGTGACGCAGTACGTCCACCTGTGTACTAATTCTCCGAAAGTACTATCCCGCCACTCGGAAGGCCACAATTTGACCCCTTTCAAACTGGCTCATTTGGCTGTAGCAAGCACGAGTGCATCACCGTGGCATGGCTGCCTTCTTGCTTCACTCGTTCGCACCACACTGTGCCTTGTGGCTGTGAGCAATCCTTTATTAGGGAGCGCAGAAGTAATGGCACTCTGGTAGCTATGCCACTATCTGTTGGCGAACGACGCTGAATTCAGTATCAGTGCATCTCCTACCCCCCAGGTAGTATATGCCGTCATCGGATAAAAATCGACGTCGTCGTTCCAGGAGTTTTTTTTTTTTTCAGCAGCGTATATTAAGCATGAAAATAGACCTGAAAATCTTTTACAATAAGATTTAAGTAACCTACAAAGAATACATCCAGCGAAAATAGTTCAAATTAACAACGATGTCATGGAACCAATTGATGATCTTCTACGTATTCAGAGTGTTCAACTAAACGCCGTATTGAGCTTATCTTCGATCTCTAGTTTGCTCTTCTCATTCTGATTGTGCTGTTATATTTCCGATTTCTGCCTGGAACTGAATTTGGTCACAATTTATTGGTTTTACCATTATCTTTCAAGAGTATTGCGGGAATAAAAACTATCTCACTGCAGCTAAGTAGCAATGGGGAAGTGTGTTAGAAAACAGGAACTCTTCCTATAATATTCTAATAAATTTAGCAGGAGAAAATAAATTTGCGGTGTCAGCTGCTGGCGCAGGTGAACGCTGGGCTTGTTAATTCAACAGCAGCCAGCAATAACTCCGCTCATACCCCTGTGCCTTTGCACCATTCCAAGAGACATTGGAAGAGTGTAACTTGTACGAGCAACAATTACGACAGCGTTTTGAGGTGTCGCATATACTTAATGGAAATTTTTTCTTGTCATAGAGAAAGCCAGAAGCATTAATTACTTTTTTGTAGAAGATGGCACCATCAACTGACGTAGCCTCATTTTCCTTTGATGAAATTTTTGAGATGTTTTGCGCATTCTGTGATTAATGCAGAACGAAATTCCAGAAGAGACCAGAACAGTCTTATAAGGCTGTACCTGTCGAGTGGCAAAAGATATTTCACATATTCAGAATCTGATATCTGTCCTTAATGGTTTTCTTTATTTCACCAGTGTTTTTTTGCCAGATAAGGAAATTGTAACTGAACGTAGCGAACAAATAAAGAAGCATCCGGTTTAATGTCAGGTACTTTGAGAATGCTGTAAAACTGTGTGCGGTCGGTGATCAGGAGAAAGCGGTTCGCCAGGCTTGGCGGGCTCGACAGAGTCACAATAGACTTTAGTAAGAAGATGGATGGATGCACCAGAACTCCGATGGTGCTTCGGGCAACGATCCAGGTTGACCTGCAGTCTCAAAAGCTGTTATTCACTGGGAAACGACATCTACCAATTACAGCACTCCATTTGCATTGGGTATGTCCTGTTTACTACAAATAACAAATATAATATTGAAGTCTTGTAGGCAAAAAAGGTCTGTATCCCATCAGGTCGTAAGAGGAGAGTAATTATAATTACTTTTAAAGCCACAGGTATTATAAAAATAGTTCAAAATGGTTCAAATGGCTCTAAGCACTATGGGACTTAACATCTGAGGTCATCAGTCCCCTAGACTTAGAACTACTTAAACCTAACTATCCTAAGGACATCACACACATCCATGCCCGAGGCACGATTCGTACCTGCGACCGTAGCAGAAAGCGCGGTTCCGGACTGAAGCGCCTAGAACCACTCGGTCACAGTGGCCGGCTAAAAATAGTTTTTAAAACTGAAGTAGCGTAGAGGAAGGAACCGATTCCTTATTGGCTAATACAAACACTGGTGTGAGCCTCTCTGGAGACGATACCACTCAAAAAACGACACTCATTTGTGGAACCTCGTGAGCAGGTCTGAGGAGTGATGCGCTACATTGGTGAGATGTTGTATAACAGTTACCTTGGCATTGGGGTATTCCTCTTAAGAATTAATTCGTCACATTACATTTTAGCGTAAATAAATAGTGTACGATTTCATTTGTGCTTTCTCAAAAAAAAAAAAAAATCAAAAATGTGTTGTAAATGGGACATAATTATCGTAATAAAATCCAATCTTATCTTGACTTAGCTCTGTTTATTTTGGGTAGTGACTTGGTGGTCACTTTGGCGTTTTATTAGTTCCTGTTGGTTTTCTATGCTGCTGTGTGGAAAATACTAGGTGAGTCCATTCTGCTGCAGGGCACAGAGGTGAAGGTATAGGTTGAGAACAGTTGTGTTGGAGCGTTAAAAGCAGATCTCGGCCTGCTGGATTCCACAGGTGGCGGAGTTCTGCAACAGCTTTTCAGAAAATGGTTCAAAACGCTCTGAGCACTATTGGACATAACTTCTGAGGTCATCGGTCCCCTAGAACTTAGAACTACTTAAACCTAACTAACCTAAGGACAGCACACACATCCATGCCAGAGGCAGGATTCGAACCTGCGACCGTAGCGGTCGCGCGGTTTCAGACTGTAGCTCCTAGAACCGCTCGGCCACCCCGGCCGGCCAACAGCATTTCATACCCGTATTGGTATGCCCAAGACGTATACCATCACAGAGATCATAGTAACGTATTAAAATTAGAAGACTCCGCGGTAGTGGGAACCATAGTCTTAACAGAACCGTTTGAAATGACATAGATAGCAGATCGGCAATTACACGATACTCGGGTGTAGCAACAGTATGATCGACGCCATAGCGGCACATGCATTCAATACAATGACAGCCTGACAATATTTTGCCTTGGCCTCGATTCTCTTCTCTTTTGGCGCCGTCTTCTACCCTCAAGCTGCCCAGCTTCGATGTACTGTTAGATATAGTGGGAATTAGTGAAGTTCGGTGGCAGGAGGAACAAGACTTCTGGTCAGATGAATACAGGGTTATAAATACAAAATCAAATAGGGGTAATGCAGGAGCAGGTTTAATAATGAATAGGAAAATAGGAATGCGGGTAAGCTACTACAAATAGCATAGTGAACGCATTGTTGTGGCCAAGGTAGATACGAAGCCCACGCCTGTCACATTAGTACAAGTTTATATGCCAACTAGCTCCGCAGATGGCGAAGAGATTGTTGAAATGTATGATAACATAAAAGAAATTATTCAGATAGGGAAGGGAGACGAAAATTTAATAGTCATGGGTGACTGGAACTCGATAGTAGGAAAAGGAAGAGAAGGAAACGTAGTAGGTGAATATGGAATGGGAGAAAGGAATGAAAGAGGAAGCCGCCTGGTAGAATTTTGCGCAGAGCATAGCTTAATCATAGCTAAAAAGTGGTTCAAGAATCATGAAAGAACGTTATATACATGGAAGAAGCCTGAAGATACTGGAAGGTTTCAGATAGATTATATACTGGTAAGACAGAGATTCAGGAACCAGGATTAAATTGTAAGACATTTCCAGGGGCAGATGTGGACTCTGACCACAATCTATTGGTTATGAACTGTAGATTAAAACTGAAGAAGCTGCAAAAAGGTGGGAATTTAAGGCGATGGGACCTGGATAAACTGAAATAAACAGAGGTTGTAGAGAGCTTCAGGGAGAGCATTAGGGAACGATTGACAAGAATGTGGGACAGAAATACAGCAGAAGAAAAATTGGTAGCTTTGAGAGATGAAATAGTGAAGGTAGCAGAGGATCAAGTAGGTAAAAAGACTGGTGCTAATATAAATCCGTGGGTAACAGAAGACATAATGAATTTAATTGATGAAAGGAGAAAATACAAAAATGCAGTAAATAAATCAGGCAAAAATGAATACAAACGTCTCAAAAATGAGATCAACAGGAAGTGCAAAATGGCTAAGCAGGGATGGCTAGAGGACAAATGTAAGGATATAGAGGCGCATATCACTAGGGGTAAGATAGATACTGCCTACAGAAAAATTAAAGAGCTCTTTGGAGAAAAGAGAACCACCTGCATGAATGTCAAGAGCTCAGATGGAAACCCAGTTCTAAGCCAAGAAGGGAAAGCAGAAAGGTGGAAGGAGTATATAGAGGGTCTACACAAGGGCGATGTTCTTGAGGACAATATTATGGAAATCGAAGAGAATGTAGATGAAGATGAAATAGGAGATATGATACTGCGTGAAGATTTTGACAGAGCACTGAAAGACCTAAGTCGAAACAAGGCCCCGAAAGTAGACAACATTCCATTAGAACTACTGACAGCCTTGGGAGATCCAGGCCAAACAAAACTCTACCATCTAGTGAGCAAGATGTATGAGACAGGCGAAATACCCTCAGACTTCAACAAGAATATAATAATTCCAATCCCAAAGATTCCAATTCCAAAGAAAGCAGGTGTTGACAGATGTGAAAATTACTGAACTATCAGTTTAATAAGCCACGGCTGCAAAATACTAACACGAATTCTTTACAGACGAATGGAAAAACTGGTAGAAGCCGACCTCAGGGAAGATCAGTTTAGATTCCGTAGAAATGTTGGAACACGTGAGGCAATATTGACCCTACGAATTATCTTAGAAAATAGATTAAGGAGGGCCAAACCTACTTTTCTATCCTTTGTAGACTTAGTTAGAGATAGCTTTTTACAGTGTTGTCTGGAATACTCTCTTGCAAAGTCAGAACGTGGCAGGGGTAAAATACAGCGAGCGAAAGGCTATTTACAATTTGTACAGAAACCAGATGGCAATAATAAGATTCGAGGGGCACGAAAGGGAAGCAGTGGTTGGGAAGGGAGTGAGACAGTGTTGTAGCCTATCCCCGATGTTATTCAGTCTGTATATTGAGCAAGCAGTAAAGGAAACAAAAGAAAAATTCGGAATAGGAGAAGACATAAAAACTTTGAGGTTCGCCTTGACATTGTAATTCTGTCTGAGACAGCAAAGGATCTGCAAGAGCAGCTGAACGGAATGGACAGTGTTTTGAAAGGAGGATATAAGATGAACACCAATAAAAGCAAAACGAGGATAATGGACTGTAGTCGAACTAAATCGGGTGATGCTGCAGGAATTAGATTAGGAAATGGGCGCTTAAAGTAGTAAATGAGTTTTGCTATTTGGGGAGCAAAATAACTGATGATGGTCGAAGTAGAGAGGATATAAAATGTAGACTGGCAATGGCAAGGAATGCGATTCTGAAGAAGAGAAATTTCTTAACATCGAGTATAGATTTAAGTGTCAGGAAGTCGTTTCTGAAAGTATTTGTGTGGAGTGTAGACATGTATGGAAGTGAAACGTGGACGTTAAATAGTTTAGGCAATAAGAGAATAGAAGCTTTCGAAATGTGGTGTTACAGAAGAATGCTGAAGATTAGATGGGTAGATCACATAACTTATGAGGAGGTATTGAATAGAATTGGAGAGAAGAGAAATTTGTGGCACAATTTGACTAGAAGAAGGGATCGGTTGGTAGGGTATATTCTGAGGCATCAAGGGATCACCAATTTGGTATTGAAGGGCAGCGTGGAGGGTAAAAATCGTAGAGGGAGACCAAGAGATGAATACACTAAACCGATTCAGAAGGATGTAGGTTGCAGTAGGCACTGGGAGATGAAGAAGCTTTCACATGATAGAGTAGCATGGAGAGCTGCATCAAACCAGGCTCTGGACTGAGGACCACAACAACAACATTGATATTTCCAGAGCCGCAGTCGTAGGATGGATGTATTTCCGATACTTCATTCGTTGTCAAATGTCTCCAGACTGGTGCTGCAATCGTAATATTTACATTTGATTAAAATGATAAATATGTGGGTGGTTTCCTGGAACGACTCCACTTCGTATCTGGGCACGTGGCAGAGGTAGCCTGTGGCCGGAACAAATGGACATTTCTGGCTTAGGGCGCGAGCTATCGCTGTGTGGCTCCTGAACCAATCGATGGGATACAAGAGTGCAATTGACATACCTGTGTCGCCCTCTGAGAGGGTAAATTCCGAACTAATGGTCAGTATGTGTTGGGCAACCTTCGGTATTGCGCGTGTTGCGAATATTCTCCAATTGTTTTGTGGAAATTTGAGAAGATTTAATGTGGAAGATGTTTTCACTGGACGATTATCCTCCCTCCCCTCCCATGTGAAGTGATCAGTTGACGGCTGGGCCGTCCCAGCAGCACTCTCTCTGACTCTGAGCTTCTGGATCGGCTGTTGTGTGAATTCCAGGAGATGAACATACAGCTGCCGGCGTGGGCAATGCACAGTGGAGGCCTACAGAAGTTTCTGCGATTTCCAACATCTAACTGTGACAGCTGCTATGGAATGCATCAGTGTATGTGTTTACAAAGTGCCCTGTACATGTAGTGGCGGCTGCTATGTGTGGTGTTGAGTGCTTCTGATTACATGTCAGTGGACTCTGTCTTACAATGGAAAAGTGGAGCGGTATTTGTTTAAATAAAAATGGATTTGTTGTTGTTACTATCCTGTCAAACGGTAGACCCTTTCCCCGTCTTCATCTTCCTGGTATAGCAGAGAGAATCAACTTGGGAATTCTATAGTGCTTTAAAGACCACAGTTAAAGACCTGTATGTGGCCAGCAATTATGCAACCGTAATGTCATGAAATTCCGCCAAAATTTGAAATTACAGCTATCATTTTATACGGCACCGTTTCCATTGTCATGTCAAACTTCTGATTGATCAATTTGTTGTTTTCGATAGTAGTATTGTAAGCACAATCCAGTCATATCCCTACACTGTCTCCTGCAGATTGTTTAATGATATAGCACAACTGAGCTGAAATTTGAAATTATCACTGCCATTTCCAGCTACCTCGAGCGTAATGGATTTTCCACCAAACGACTTAACTGTGCCAGTATCCATCAACAGGATTATATATCTTTATTTACTTGTTTGTTTATTTCTCAAGTAAAGACAGGCTGCCTGTTGTTATACTGCAGGTCATACATTGTGTGATATTACATGATATATCATACAAATTCAGTTCTGTTACTAGTACTTTTTTGAGAATTTTACAAAAGTAAAAATAACAGAAAGAATTATAAAAAAAGTGTATATATGCTATTTTATTCAAACTTGTTGCTAACTTAGATAATAATAATAGATACGATACATAATAGATTGTGGATGTGTTTTAAATTAAAATTAAAAGTGCATTTATTGGAAGAAACAAGAGATGGCAGCTTGACTTAGATAGTCTGTCTTAGGCCAAACCTGTGGACAGCCATAGGATACGGCCCGTAGCTCATGAGAAAGTGCGCCATGCCGCATGTTAGATTTATGTACTTCAGATTCATTCACCCTCGGACACTGGCGAAGAAAAAGTAGACTCATCTTCCCTATCAGTTGTGTCCTCTTCTGTCTGCCATATATCAGTTCTCCACTTGTTTAATTTCCGTTTTTGAGTTATGTCTTGTCCAGTCATTTCTGTTACTTTGTCGCGTCTTCCCCTCTTCAGCCAGCAGGCAGCTGCTCTGTGGCGAATTGTAATATCTATAAGGGAAACTGCCAATACCACACAAAGCGCCTCAATCGAGGTCGTGCCGAAAGCCCCAAGATTCTGAGTAAAACACTCTTCTCGCCACACTTCACAATAGTTTTATGCGTACCTCAGCAATATCGATGTGCCCAATCATTAGCCGCAAAACAGGTTATTGACTCAAAGAGTGCTGTGTAATATGTCCTCAATGTCTGTAGATATAGTCTGTATTTTATTGTGTTCAGTCTTGCAAGTCTGTGTATCAGTTTTGTCACTTTGTTAGTTGTTAGTCTTGCACGTTGATTAAAATGTAAATGTTCGTCAATATAAATGCTGAGGTATCTTGTATAGCTCTCTTTTTTATAGGTATGTTGTTTATAATTGGATTTATTTTCAGTGTGCCTCTTAGAAGTAGGCAAAGAGTTTTGTTTGTTGCTATTGTGAGTTTGTTGTTCGCGCACAATTGACCAATGAACGCGAGGAACTGCATGGCTTTACTCTCTAATTGAGACCTGGAGTTTGCAGATACCATGACCATAACGTTATCAGCATACGCAGCCACCCCGTCTGCCATCTCGTTCTCCTCCAGTGCTTTCAGTACTGGTTCTATGGCTAAGTTCAAATGGCTCTGAGCACTATGGGACTTAACTTCTGAGGTCATCAGTCTCTACGGCTAAGTACCAGAAAATCAGTCAACATATGGGTCCTTGCGGAGAACCCCTTGTTATCCTCTTTATAACCTTTTGGCGACCAGTCTTCCATTCCTCATCCAGTTTTTACGACAATCTCTAAGGCTGTTATATAGAGCCAACGAAATATTCCTCTCTCTCAGTCTTGCAAACAGCGCCATCAAAGGTTCTCGAAAGCACCAGCTATGTCAATTAGGACTGCTACTATGTATTTGTCGTGTACTGTCCGTGTCATTTCTTTGGCCCTGTTTACTGCGTCGTCGATTGTTTTATGTGGTCGAAAACAAAACTGATGTGGGCTAAGCCCGAAGAACTGCTCCCTGGTGCGACTGAAGTCTGTCACACAGTAGTCTCTCCTGTACCTTGTCAGAATGTTGTTGTTGTTGTGGTCTCCAGTCCTGAGACTGGTTTGATGCAGCTCTCCATGCTACTCTATCCTGTGCAAGCTTCTTCATCTCCCAGTACTTACTGCAACCAACATCCTTCTGAATCTGCTTAGTGTATTCATCTCTTGGTCTCCCTCTACGATTTTTACCCTCCACGCTGCCCTCCAATGCTAAATTTGTGATTCCTTGATGCCTCAAAACATGTCCTACCAACCGATCCCTTCTTCTAGTCAAGTTGTGCCACAAACTTCTCTTCTCCCCAATCCTATTCAATACCTCCTCATTAGTTACGTGATCTACCCACCTTATCTTCAGCATTCTTCTGTAGCACCACATTTCGAAAGCTTCTATTCTCTTCTTGTCCAAACTATTTATCGTCCATGTTTCACTTCCATACATGGCTACACTCCATACAAATACTTTCAGAAACGACTTCCTGACACTTAAATCTATACTCGATGTTAACAAATTTCTCTTCTTCAGAAACACTTTCCTTGCCATTGCCAGTCTACATTTTATATCCTCTCTACTTCGACCATCATCAGTTATTTTACTCCCTAAATAGCAAAACTCCTTTACTACTTTAAGTGTCTCATTTCCTAATCTAATTCCCTCAGAATCACCCGATTTAATTTGACTACATTCCATTATCCTCGTTTTGCTTTTGTTGATGTTCATCTTATATCCTCCTTTCAAGACACTTTCCATTCCGTTCAATAGCTCTTCCAAGTCCTTTGCTGTCTCTGACAGAATTACAATGTCATCGGCGAACCTCAAAGTTTTTACTTCTTCTCCATGAATTTTAATACCTACTCCGAATTTTTCTTTTGTTTCCTTTACTGCTTGCTCAATATACAGATTGAATAACATCGGGGAGAAGCTACAACCCTGTCTCACTCCTTTCCCAACCACTGCTTCCCTTTCATGCCCCTCGACTCTTATAACTGCCATCTGGTTTCTGTACAAATTGTAAATAGCCTTTCGCTCCCTGTATTTTACCCCTGCTACCTTCAGAATTTGAAAGAGAGTATTCCAGTTAACATTGTCAAAAGCTTTCTCTAAGTCTACAAATGCTAGAAACGTAGGTTTGCCTTTTCTTAATCTTTCTTCTAAGATAAGTCGTAAGGTTAGTATTGCTTCACGTGTTCCAGTATTTCTACGGAATCCAAACTGATCTTCCCCTAGATCCGCTTCTACCAGTTTTTCCATTCGTCTGTAAAGAATTCGCGTTAGTATTTTGCAGCTGTGACTTATTAAACTGATAGTTCGGTAATTTTCACATCTGTCAACACCTGCTTTCTTTGGGATTGGAATTATTATATTCTTCCTGAAGTCTGAGGGTATTTCGCCTGTCTCATACATCTTGCTCACCAGATGGTAGAGTTTTGTCATGACTGGCTCTCCCAAGGCCATCAGTAGTTCTAATGTAATGTTGTCTACTCCCGGGGCCTTGTTTCGACTCAGGTCTTTCAGTGCTCTGTCAAACTCTTCACGCAGTATCTTATCTCCCATTTTGTCTTCATCTACATCCTCTTCCATTTCCATAATATTGTCCTCAAGTACATTGCCGTTGTATAAACCCTCTATATACTCCTTCCACCTTTCTGCCTTCCCTTCTTTGCTTAGAACTGGGTTGCCATCTGAGCTCTTGATATTCATACAAGTGGTTCTCTTCTCTCCAAAGGTCTCTTTAATTTTCCTGTAGGCAGTATCTATCTTACCCCTAGTGAGATAAGCCTCTACATCCTTACATTTGTCCTCTAGCCATCTCTGCTTAGCCATTTTGCACTTCCTGTCGATCTCATTTTTGAGACGTTTGTATTCCTTTTTGCCTGCTTCATTTACTGCATTTTTATATTTTCTCCTTTCATCAATTAAATTCAATATTTCTTCTGTTACCCAAGGATTTCTATTAGCCCTCGTCTTTTTACCTACTTGATCCTCTGCTGCCTTCACTACTTCATCCCTCAGAGCTACCCTTTCTTCTTCTACTGTATATCTTTCCCCCATTCCTGTCAATTGTTCCCTTATGCTCTCCCTGAAACTCTGTACAACCTCTGGTTCTTTCAGTTTATCCAGGTCCCATCTCCTTAAATTCCCACCTTTTTGCAGTTTCTTCAGTTTCAATCTGCAGTTCATAACCAATAGATTGTGGTCAGAATCCACATCTGCCCCTGGAAATGTCTTACAATTTAAAACCTGGTTCCTAAATCTCTGTCTTACCATCAGAATGTTAATGAGACATATTGGTCTGTGTGCCTTGGGGTCAGTCAGGTCTTTATCCTCTGCTTCCTCGATTATAACTGCATTTTCCGTGTCCCATATAATCGGTGTACGTCCTTCTAGTATAGCATCATTCAGTAAGTCTGTCAGGTATGGTACGATAAGTGGAGCAGCTTGTTTGATGGTTTCAGGGTGGACGCCATCAGGGCTCAGAGCCTTTTTGTTCTTTATTTTGTGTATTGCAAGTGCAACTTGCTCGGGAGCAAAGGGGATGGTGATACCTTCGTTTCCGCATTTGTCATAAAGCAGTCTGCGAAGGGTGGTGTGAATTTGGTTTTCCTGAGCGTGGTTTTCGTCAGGAAGTACGAGCTCGTTGAGGACATACTATGCTGTGCATCTCTAGCCTCTTTTGGTAGTTCCATCTGATTTCTTCAGTGCTGATAACGCTATAGGGGGGTTGATACGTTCAGTCTGCAGTTTAAACGGCGCCCCCAGATATTGTTCTGTAAGTTTGTCCTGACATACGTGTCCCCATGGTCTTTCCTGGTCTCATGTAGTTCGTCTTTGTTGTTTTAGCGTCGCGGTAATGTTGAAGTCTAATTTCAAAAAATGGTTCAAATGGCTCTGAGCACTATGGGGCCTAACATCTGAGGTCATTAGTCCCCTAGAACTTAGAACTACATAAACCTAACTAACCTAAGGACATCACACACATTCATGCCCGGGGCAGGATTAGAACCTGCGACCGTAGCGGTCGCGCGGTTCCAGACTGAAGTGCCTAGAGCCGCTCTGCCACACCGGCCGGCGAAGTCTAATTTCTCTTTCCGGTGCCGTCTTTGATTTTCGGTAATATCGTTGTTTATCACGAGTGTCTCTTCTTAGGCTTGTTAATAATACTTACCACGCTGCTATTTGTTTGTGTGCGTCGCATGCTGCACGTACTGCTTTGGCTTGTCTGTGTAAGAACGTGAGCTCTGTAATCTACGCTTCCTTGGGTGACACATAGAGAAAACTATTCAGTCACATGCTTTAGTTTTTGATAGTATGCTTTGCGTACCAGAAATCTTGGGTGTTGTGATGTGTCTTTGTCTGTGTCTGTGTTTGTTTTAGTGTATAAATTATTGCGTTATGATCACTGAGTACTCTACTATCGAACACCTGCCATTCGTTACCTATATTGAAGATGCACTGTTTGCCAGTGAAATGGATATGTTGCTACCTAGTTGCTGATAAGTTGGCGGTTGGCCTGATTTATTTAAAGGCGAAAAGATTACATTCGTTTCTAGCGTCGATTGTTATTTGTCCTCTGGCATACGTTCCGTCAGAGTGCCAGATGTTTGACCTATATTTATGTCTGTTAAGATAAGTAATCGTCTGCCATTCACAAATGGCGCAATTTCTTTTATTACTTCAGCAAAATGTTCAATATCGAATGACTACTGGGCATAGATCGACGAGATCATCCGTGTTTCCCTGCCTGAAGTTATTTTGGCTATGCATAGTTGAGTTATTCACGTTACTGTAATGTTAGTGTTTACTACAACGATTGCAGCCTTGGCCTTGTTTGTGCCTGTGATTTGCATATATTTCCTCGGAAGGCCTGGAATTCTTCGACATCGTGTGTACTATTCTTGAAGACATAATATGTCAGCTCATACCTCGTTCACCAACCTGCCAAGCTCTGCGTCCACTGTCGTGTTACTCATACAGTTTAGCTGCAAGACTTTCATTATGGAAATTTAGTAGTAACAAAGAACTTCGGTCCACTCTGGGTGTAATCGAAATACAGGCGTCCATGCGTCCTTACCACGACCTTGTAGACATTGTCAAGGTGAAGGTCTCCATTTCTTCGTTTACATGATTTGCATAAGAGATTACAGAGTCCGAGTTTATCTGTTGGTAGGTT
The DNA here is from genome assembly GCF_023898315.1 of Schistocerca nitens. Taxonomy (NCBI): domain Eukaryota; kingdom Metazoa; phylum Arthropoda; class Insecta; order Orthoptera; family Acrididae; genus Schistocerca; species Schistocerca nitens. The sequence goes on from NW_026045909.1 coordinate 7,311,201, forward strand.
TTCGGGTTCCTGGAATCATTCTGTTTGTTTGCCCAGTCGCGGGGTAATATATAGGTCGCCCAATGGGTGATTCGTTTTTGTTACCAGTCTTAGTGCCATTTGAAAAATACTTTTCTTTTCCAGTCGACTTAGTCGCAAGTTCTCTTCGATGTCATCGCAGTCTATTTTGTTTCTTATTTCGTGGTTTTGTCACTCTGTTTGATGTACTGGGTTGTGCTGTTTGTCTCTTGATGTAGTCTCCGGTTTTGGGTGGTGTGATGTCTTGTCAGTTGAAGACTGTTGCGATTTTTCAGGTGAGCTTTTTATGTGTTCGTGCTATTTTTAACATCCATATGACATGTGGTCACCTTTTGTTGCTTGACGTTTTCTTCACCTGAGTTGTCTTCTCGTGCGTACTGCCACCGTAGACGAAACGTACAGTCTTCATGTATAGTTTGCATTTTGATGCGTCATATTCATATCTTTCTGAAGTAGTTGTTTCATTAAACGGTAGCCCGTCGTCTGGTGAGGGAAGAATTAATTTACGTTTATGCTGTTTCGGTGTGTCCAGATGTACTGTTGTTTCGCCTGTGTCATGATCCTGTTCGGGATGGACTTTACCGTGTTTGGACGTCAATCGTCACTTTTACGTATTTCTGTTAAGTGTGGTGTACTGTGTTTAATAACTGCGTGATGAACCTGTTCTTGGTGGGCATGGCCGTATCTCTGATGTCTATCGTCATTTTTATGTACTTCTTTTGTGTGTAGTGTGTTGTTTTTAAGGTCTTCTGTACTAAGGGCTTCCTCTTCCAGTTCTTCTAGTCTACGAAATGTCGCCGTTTGGAGTGTTGCCATTGGGGAAGTTCGTGTGATGTGCCTTGCCACATTGTAGTCATTGCCGCTGTAAAAACACTCATTATGTACTCTGTCAGGCTAAAATATTTTTCTTGCACAACGTTGCAACTGTTGAGGTGGTTCATGTACACTGGAGAATCTATGGTCAGCAGCAACTCAAAGTGTTGCCTCCAGACTACTGCACGTTGCCATACTCTTGTTTTGGTTGCTGGTGATTTATGTTTGCTTCTGCGAGGTGGGATGCTGGTGTTCATATCTGTGTTTTGTTGAAAGGACATCTGTACATTTCCGTTGTTGATATTTGTACTCACATCAGCAAAGGACTTGGAAGAGCAGTTGAACGGAACGGACAGTGTCTTAGGAGGATATATGATGAACATCGACAAGAGTAAAACGAGGATAATGGAATGCAGTCGAATTAAATCATGTGATGCTGATGAAATTAGATTAGGAAATGAGACACTTAGAGTAGTAGATGAGTTTTGCTATTTGGGGAGCAAAATAACTGATTATGGTCGAAGTAGAGAGGATATAAAATATAGACTGCTAATGGCAAGGAAAGTGTTTCTGAACAAGAGAAATTTGTTAACATCGAGTATATATTTAAGCGTTAGAAAGTCCTTTCTGAAAGTGTTTGTGTGGAGTGTAGCTATGTATGGAACTGAAACATGGACGATAAATAGTTTAGACAAGAAGAGAATAGAAGCTTTCGAAATGTGATGCCACAGAAGAATGCTGGAGATTAGATAGGTTTATCATGTAAATAATGAGGAGTGACTGAGAAGAAATGGGGACAAAAGGAATTTGTTGCACCACTTGACTAGAAGAAGGGATCGACTGATAGGACACGTTCTGAGGCATCAAGGGACCACCACTTTAGTAGTGGAGGGGATCGTGGAAGGGGATCGTGGAGGGAGACCAAGAGATGAATATGCTAAGCAGACTCAGAAGGATGTAGGTTTCAGTAGTCACTCGGAGAAGAAGGAGCTTGCACAGGACAGAGTAGAATGGAGAGCTGCATCAAACCAGTCTCTGGACTGATGGCGACAACTACAACATCCCTGTCTAAATGTCAAGAAGCTGTTGTAACGCTGCTTTTGTTTTGGTGTGTGCTCTTTGACATTTTTGGTGACATCATACACCTTTTGTAGAGTTCTTTGTAAGTGGGGCATTCTAATCCCCCAGCTTTGCACGTGTTCTTTTCGTGTCCTTACGAGGAATACAGCCAACTGTTGTTTCTTCATGACATTCGAATTTCTTATGACCAGGTTTCGCACATTTGCCACAGGTAGCTTCCTTGGCACGTCTTTTTGACGAATGGGCAAAACCCTAACAGTTGAGGGACTTTTATACTGACACATAGTCCTTAATGCGTGAAGATTCAAGTTACATATACAACTTACCCCTCCGTAATAACGTTAATCTGACCTTTGATGTCACCTGTAGAATATTATTTCGTCCTTTTCCCTTTCGGACCTGTTTTGAATCGTATATTGATATGTTCTTGAAATTTCTCTTTGGTGATGTGGTCGCTGAAATTCATTTCAATCAGTTCTTCTAGAAAGTCTTGATCTGTGGGTGTTGCTGGAACGCTGTGTACTGCCAATAGTATCTTAGTTTTTTGCGTTCTTCACATCGAATGTCCTTTAAGTTTGAAGGTTTTTCAGCAACCTTCCTCTTTTCTGCTTGTACCTCAGTTTCAAGAGTTATTGTGTTTGCTGCATTTCTCATTGTTTAAGTTTTATTTTATCAAGTCTAGGGTTTGTTGCTTTAGTTAAGATTGCTGTTATTGGTTCAACATCCTGGTTGTTCTCTAATTTAAAAAAGAGAACAGTTGCCTGTTTATTATTTTGATAACAGATTTGTTCCACAACCCTGGTTTTCGGCTTGGTGAGTGGACCACCTGCCACGACTGCAGCCAAGTCAGTGGTGTTGGCCTCTTTTCAGTGCGTAATTTTTTATTTTCTTCCTTTAGGACTGCGATCCCATTTCCAAACGTTAAATTCTGTCTATTGCGTCATGGGCATTTGCCTCTGCTAATTCCCTACGCAATCTTCCGCTTTCATGTCTTAGTTCAAAATTTTGTCCACAGAGTCTGTTTTGGCTGAGTACTAATACCTACATTTTGTACCTAACTGCTGTAGCAAATGTGGTGGACACCCTTTTCTGCGAGTTGAAGTTGAAAAATCGACTTGATTCCATGTCTATTGAGCTCGTGCGTCTGATCGTTCCTTGTTCCCATGTTGGTGTGTTGTCATTCCTGATTCCTACTGATGTTACTGTAATGTTTAATTTCGGCGTCTGGGTGCCTTCATCGGTGTCTGATGCGACTGACACCAGCTTGGTCCACGCGTGTTTGAATGGACTTGGAGCTTAACCTAGTGGAGAGCCCGATATGCACGCACTCAAAATCTTTCACAGAGTGAGGCAGGGGGAGCCCACACTGGGTGATACTTGGTAACCAAGAGCCAGCTTCCGATATACCAAGAAGATACAAGGAAAATCCAGAAGGGAGGAAGAGTAGGATTCGGAAACCACATGTTTGCGGGTTCGAGCCCCGAACATCCCCAGATTTTCGCACCAAATATGCTATTCCTAGTACCCACCAATAGGAAAAAAGGAAAAGCTGTCCCACACAGAGGATATCGATGTAATTGATCAGTCAATCAGTTTGCTTGGGTGGTGGAAATGGACTAATTCCTTGACATCCACAGCCCAGAATTTTTGGAGGGGTGGGGAGGGAGGGGGACTGGGGATTTACTAGGTATCTGCTACTTTGTTCAGGACAAGAGAGGGGTTAGTGTGGTTTCTTGTGGCATGTGACATACGCTCGCATGACAGGAAGCAGCCACTTGAGAGGGAGAAAGAGAGAGGGCAAAGAGCAAGTTTTTTGACAGGAATTTCCTATGTATCAATATCAAAAAGTTGCTACCGTCTGATGCTTTGTCTGACAAGTAGTAACTGGTGGGGTCAGGGGGAGGGGAAGAGGGGACTGGAGGGAGGAGGCGTGGGGAGGTTGCTTCTCAGTGTCCTCTGCTGATGGTATTGTGAACTAACTCAGTCAGTATCTGTAATGCAGGATGAGCACATAGAATAGCTGCCTCCACTGGACTAGTATGGATGGTATGTGTTTGGGACCAAAACTGGAAGTTAGTTTGGTGTCAAATTTCAAAGGAAGCTGACATCCAGTATCATGCATTCCTCTACAGGTATCCAACACTACCCGTACCCATGTTCTGGATTCAAAGGGTTGCTGGCAGTCCGGCTTGTGTGGTGTTTTGTGGTGTGTGTGAAGACACAATTGGGAGGTTTTTTGGAAGGTATGTTTAGTGCGATCTGTAACAGTGTAATTGTGTGCAGTACAAATTTTATGTTGACATCTGTTTCATGACTGTATTCCTTGCGTGATCAGAAAAAAGGAAACTATTACATATTCAATTACTTCTTTTGGATGTATTTTACAAGACCTGCATCTTTGACAGTTAAATAAACAGCACAGAATGGTGAGCTTTTACTGACAAATAAACTTATAAATGAACAATATTTTATCATCTCATCTGCAATGTAGTTGAAATTCCTGTTGTAGGATCCTTCCAGTCCACCAGCTCAGCACAATCTGAGCAATTTTTCCCAGATCATGTGACTAGAAGTTCAGCCATCTTGGATCTTTAAAGTATAATAGGAGGCCTGAGAACTGTACAGGGGGAAGGGGATGGGGTATTTCCCAGGAAGGGGAGGGGTAATTAATTCATCAATTTAAATAATTAGTCAATTAATATGAAATGAAAAGTGTGCTTATATCTGTTAGGGGATATATCTGTTGGGGATTTCCCAGAGGGGTTGGGGAGGAGGGGGTTAGGGTGGGGGGGGGTCAAATCAACTCTCAGGCGGTCATAAACCACTTATCAGAACAATAGGTTTGCCCCTTAATGTATGCTTGCCCCTGAAACTATGCTACCCACAAAAACAAAATGTGCCAGAACCCCCTAACCCTACTACTTCCACATTATTATGAATTTTGAACCCTTACCAATGACATCCCCCAGCTACATAACTACCCTGAAGTTCACAATTAATGCCTGACAGAGGGTTCATCAAGACACCTTCATGCTATTTCTCTACCATTCAACTCCCAAACAGTGTGTGGGTAATACCAATACTTAAATCTCTCCATGTTAGCTCAGACTCCTCACATTTTATTGCAATTATCATTTCTCCCTATGTAGGTGAGCACCAACAAAATATTCTTCCATTCGAGTAAGGAAAATGGTGATTAAAATTTTGAGAAAAGAAAATTTTGAAGAGTACCATTAGGGGAATGGTAGGACTGGGTTGAGCTATGAGTGACCAGTTTTCTTCAAATTTTCATTTAGTGAGATATCAAAAAGAGTTTCACAATCAATTTCCATAAATTAAGAAAATGACACTGTTTTTGAAATATGAATATTTGATATATTTAACAAAGTCTGTGAAGCAGGTGAAAAATCCAAGGCATTACAATAAACATAAAAAATTCAAAAACAGCTAACAGATGCCAAGGTAACCACACAATGTTAAAACAACTGGAATAACTGAATTACACAGTGCTGCCTACCAAAATAGGTACTATGACTAAAAAATTCTAAAATGCATAACAGACTCAAAATAGACTATTGTATCTAGGCCAGAGTACCGCAAACAAGCTATAACCATGGAAATTTTTACCTAAAAGTGGCTCTAAATAATGCACACACAGTTTCGCCAACAACACATAATTTAGCGACAATATTATCATACGTGACTAATATTACAATAAATTTCTTTATTTTAGGTCTTCAGACTACCGGTTTCGGTCAGCAATAACCATTTTCAGATTTTTTAAAATACATTGATGAATTCTCCCGATTATCAGCCGAGTGGTGGCGTCACCACTCGGCTGATAACCCGAGAAGAATTCATCAGTGGAATACGCCGAGAAAGACTGCAATCGCATATTTTAAAAACATGTCTAAATATAATGGAGCCATAGTGGCATAGTGAAAGATAAATACAAAATCAGCTCAGCATCGTCACAAATAAATGAAATATCGTATATAGTAGAGTCAATTTGTTAACAGTACAACCAGTATTGAAAAAATTTGAAAAATACAAAAAATTCAAACCAGAAGAAGTAGGCTTCGAACATAATCATTGCAAGACGAAACCAGGTCGTGACACGAACGCTCTAAAAGAAAATATACTAATTTTTGTCTCAATTATACATGTTCACATCACCTGGCAATAGTTACAATAAATTTCACGGTTCGAAGAATACTCTGTCACAGTTGCAGTGAATAAACAACACACCTTACCCAGAAACAAGAGTAATTCTATTACAGGAATGAGAAAGAGCGCAATAATCATTAATCATTCTAACACTAGAACCTTATATCCACAGAAATAAATCTGCTCTGTCTTGTGAACACACTACCGATCACATCGGGGCCTTAATTAACAAGAATTTGCGCAAAGGATTTAGTATAGTACTGCACGACAACAACAACACACTCACACAACTCAAATACCATTCCAAGTCGTGCCTTCCAGGAACAGACATGACAGACAGCTCAACAGCAAACAGAGCCCAGTGTGCCGTAACTTCACTACTCGACTAGCACACACTTACTATCGGCTGCCGAGTATATGACGATTAACCAGACGTTGCGTCAAACAGTGCTTCCTGGTTCCCCCTGATGTGCAATCTTTTACATTGCTCAACATTCCTCCATGCCTTCCCAGGCCAGGCAGGATGGATAGCTGAACTTAATCACTCCGGGCTTGCCGTGCTGCAACAGATCTTTCAGCACTCTCTTCTTAACGGCTGCACAGGCATGTGGTCAAAACCATCCAGCCCGCTCTTTCAGCGGTGCCTCCAGGTTCCTTGCAACGTGCAATGTGCCCTCTTCTACAATGCCTAACGTTCTGCCTTCCAGCACCCGTGACCTTTCTCCTTGGCTCAGGTGGGAACTCGTGTAGTATCGTGCCCGCTGTCTGCGTAGCCACGGCTCTTGTTGCAGGGGCATAGAACTTGCCCTGGACACTGTCGCCTAGTGACGTCACAACTACGAAACTCTAAATTAAAATGGGCTGGACAGACAGCAAGAAGAAATGATGGGAGCCTTGCTAAAGAGACTGTGTGTTAGATTCCTCGTGATAAGAGGAGACCTCGTGATGACTGGGTGTTGTGTGATGTCCTTAGGTTAGTTAGGTTTAAGTAGTTCTAAGTTCTATGGGACTGATGACCATAGATGTTAAGTCCCATAGTGCTCAGAGCCATTTGAACCATAAGAGGAGACCTAGAGGACAATCTTACCGAAAGAGCGTTGACGACATAAAGAAATATGCAGGACAATCGTGAATGTGAAGGGCTGCAGACCGTGATATATAGAGTAGTCGGGAAGAGGTTTAAATCCCGCAGTGGTTGATAAATAATTTTGATGATGACGATGGTGATGATGACGACTAAATAGATAAGAGTCGGTTTGAAGCTCGGCGACAGATAATTTTTTTTAGACTAATGGATAGATAGTAGGTGGTGTCGTAATGTGTCTGATTATCCTGAACTAAATTCAAAACTACGCCACAATACGTTTGTGAGTGAGGGAACTAAACACTGTCTATTTCGATATGTTTTAGGTGTTGGCACTGGTTAATTTAGCAAGGACTAGACTACAAGCCAACATCGCAAATACAACTTTAACGCTTTCATGCCTAATGCTTAGATCTGCTATGAACATTTAAGCTACTAACGAAACATTCAGATATCTTAGGATAGGTGTCAAAACGTCCAAATTAAGGGAACATTCCTAGTTACAGGACCTGATAAGGGTTCAGAAAATCACTTTCTGACAATTTCGCAGTCACCTGTCGACCCACAGAACCATTGACCATGCTGTAAGAAGTGTTCTAAGGTACATAACACAGATATACAAAGGAGTTTTGAGCACAGCTACCACAGACGATCTTACTTGCGATTTGGGGATTTACCCAATTTATATTATAATTGAAGAACAAACTCCGATATTGTCAGAAAACGAAAAACTTCGAGAAATCGACTCAGGGGTCTATTCATATAACACCAGGCACAAAACAATAGCCTTGATATAAATAAGTCAGTGAGGCCTTATCCTAGCCAGTAATCATGTAACATGAGTCATGTAGGCTATATAAACTGGATAATATTATACTGTTAGAATATGACAGGCAAGTAGTCCTGAAAATAATTGTGCTCTCTCATCACATCGAAAAAAAATAGTACTGATTAACGACAAAGTCATATAAACAAGTGGGAGGATTTTTTTTAGAAAGTTGAAGACCAAAATAAATCGTGACTGGTAACAGTAAACTTTTTGTTTCAATTGATGTTAATGATAGTTACGATAAAGCCTGATCTAAAATCTTCGCATTTAAAGTGAACTCGATGGGCAAGAACAGAAATAAGCAAAAGACTGAAATGGTCAAGGGAACTTTTGAGGAACTGCATAAAGGTGCTCAAAGCCAAGTTCCCAATGTGTCTGAAATTAAACGTTTCAAACAGTGTGTACTAATAGATATAATTAATGACACTAGCACGTGTACTTTTAATGCGAAAACATGTTAAAATAGGAACGTTACTCGTCAAGTAATTGAGCGGTGCGTTTTGGGAATTACCGGGACAGACAGACATAATAAACAAATGGATCCTAGAAAATACCTAATTTTAACTGTAATTAAAATGAAATGTAGACGAGCCGGTCGAATAAATGTTAGACGGACCAAGGGAATTCTTTGGTGTATTCCAAGAGATAATAAAAGACAGAGACCACGAGCTAATGGAAAGTAGACTTATGGCATTAACAAAATGTATGAGCGACGTGGATGCATACCACTGAAGACGGTAATGCATGGTTAATTCCAGAGGAGGCCTTTTTCAGCAGTGGGTAAAGATGAAGACACTGGAAAATGAAGTACCTGAGAATCCCAAACGAACTATGAACTGATGAATAAAGCGAACAGCTACAAAAAATTTTAAAAAGTTCATATTCATAAAATTAAGAATACTAATAGCTTTGTAGATTCTGTCGTTAATTACTGTCGTTGACGTCCCCGGTTTGATTTCCGGTGTGCACCTAAGATTTCCTGCGATAAGAAGGTATGCAATGATGTCCGCTCGCATTAGTGAGACCAAATAAGAAATAAGTAAGTAATCAAGTTAATGAAAGCTGCCGAACTGCCGAATAGGGAGCAGAACAATAATTTTGTTATCAGACAATTTAAGCCTAAAATCTGTTGTTTTTTATTGTAATGTCTTTGAAGAAATTATAAAACCAAAGCAGCACAAAGTAATATATTGGTACCGTTACGTTGATGACAATTTGCTTGAAGGATGAAACACATGACCGGATACTACAGTTACACAAAGACATCCACATTGCTCACCCAGAAATAAACTTCAGTCTTAAAACTGAAGGAGGCAAAACACAGATTTTCTAGACATCATAATGGAAAACAAAAATCAGAAACACCAGCTCTCAATATACAGAAAATCTACATCAACTAGTGCTGTTATTCACAACAGGGCAAACCACCCAACAGCTAACAAGCAAACCAGCCTTAAATACCTCCTACACAGACTGAACAGAGTTTCAACGGGCAAGGATAATTACACACAAGAACTAAAAATAAACATATTGCCACAGAAAACGGTTCCAAAATAAACGCTGTTGACAAACTAAACCACGAAATAAAAGCACAACCGACACAGAACACACATAAAAATATCACAAGACAGTACACCAGCAACAACCACACACAGGGAACAAAAAAGACACAGAAGATGAAGAAACCACAAACGACAAGAAAACGTTGCCCACACTGACATTTGACCCGGAAACAAGGTATAAATGTGGCATATAAAACAAACAACACTCTGCAGAAAAGATTAAAAATATCTAACGCCGCCACAGATAAATTCAAAAAATGCTGGTGTATACCAGCTAACCTGCAAAGAATGTAATTCAGTATACATTGGACAGACATGTAGAAATTTCAGGATAGATACTCAAACGATTTAAGAGCACTGAAAAGTGACAGCACAGATTCCACATTTGCAGACCACCTCATCGAAAACAACCACCACCTCAGTGGCACAGAAACAGACCTCCAAATCCTAAAACACAGTAACTATCTGTGCTAGTTTTCAACAGAAGAAGAAGATTACCACATCCAAAAAGCTGTCACACGGGCGAAAAGTTATCAATGACCAAACAGTACTATGTAACGAAACACTATTTAACGAGTTATCGGACAACACAGAATAAAACACACACATACACACACACAAAGAGAGAGAGAATGAAAACAAACGGAACAGATTCAAAGTTCGCGGTCGTCAAACCAAAACAAAACAGTAAAGACACGACAGACGGAAGCACATCAGACACGTAAATTTGTGCGGTGGAACGTGTGTCCAAGTCACAGCAACATAACATGACGCAGTATTTACAAACGAGTAGGAGAAAACGTAGGTAAACACTGTCAAAATACTAAACATAATCCACGAATAACAAACTAGACGAATTAATTCGCTATACCCAAGCTTCACATAACTTTTACCTGATGTCCACAGTTCAGCTCAACTACACACAGACGCGTTTGGTATATAAAAACAAACTTGTTACAGCTAAGGACTAGCAAAATACTACAATGGTAAGGCAAATTCGTGCATTTGCCACGAATTTTACTAGAACAAACATTTGAAAGCTTGGATAATAAACAAAAAACTCAATGCAGATGGTTTTCTAACATACCTCATGTTTGCAGATGACACGGTGTACTAATTTAGAGCTGTGGCTGATTTTGGTTGACAGCCATAGGACATACACAATGTAAAATAAAAATTAAAGTGCACAAAAAATTTAATGTATCATATTCCTTAACCTTAAACAGCCTGTATGTATGTATTTCGGGAAACTAGTGACAAAAGCCATTGAGGATGCCACGACTATGGTGAATTTGCGTACTTGCGGACCCATCCTTAATTCATTATTATTTAAGATGTGTGTTTTTAACCATAATTATGAAACTGATATACCATGCAGCAACGGAATAATTCATTACCATGACGAAACTATGCATGTAGAATTATGATAAGGAATTACATACTGTAAATATTTGATGGATAGTATATGCTTCACTGATTGACTGTAAACATATTCTAATGCTTTTTGTAATGTAGGCAACTGGGAATAAAAAACATAGTGAACCATTCAACTAATCCATATCAGAGCATTAAGCGAAAACTATACGGGTAGTCATAAAATGTAGGATCTGGTGTACTGTCTCTATAATCTAGTTATACTATGTGGATTAGAGGGCTGCAGGTCCACGTAGATAAAGAGAAGCATTGCAGTCTTCCAAGTCACGATTCACACGCTAAGGCTGTCGCAAATGTTTATACTTACTTTCTATAGCATGACGTGGCACAGTCAGTAAACGGAAGCTGCCGAATAATGCCCTGCCTCGAGGTGCTGTAATTATCCCGGCCTCATTATCCTGCATACTGACAAACTGCTCGCAGCAAAGTCATGCAAAGAAGAGAAAACAGATGACATAACTATTTCTTAAAGGCATGAATCAGTGAACCAGCAAAATAAAAAAAAAAAGTAGACTAAAATCACGACAGAATTCACATCACCACTTTCCAAAAGCCTTAATAACCACCTTTTGCAGCGTGGACCGCTGCGAGACGTGCAGGAAGAGAATCAGTGTGCTTCTGGAAATTAGCGACAGGAATGAAAACCACGCCGACTCCCGTGCCGTAGCCAGCTGCGCTACGTTTCTCAGTTGGAACCAGGGAGCGAACAGCCAGTTCGAGGTGGTAGCACAAATTCTCGAATGGGTTTGTATCTGGCGAGCTTGGTGACCAGGTGAGTGCAGTAAATTCATCCGGGTACTCTTCGAATCACGCTTGTAGACTGCGAGCTGTGTGACTCCTTGCGTTGTCCTGCTGGTAGAAGCCATCGTGCTGAGGAAGTATGAACTGCATTTATGGGTGCACATGGTCCCCAATGATAATGCATACAAGTGTGGATCCATTGTGCCTTGTAGAATGACGAGATAAACCAGGGAATGCTACGAAATACACTACTGGCCATTAAAATTGCTACACCAAGAAGAAATGCAGATGATAAACGGGTATTCGTTGGACAAATATATTATACTACAACTGATATGTGATTACATTTTCACGCAATTTGGGTGCGTAGATCCTGAGAAATCAGTACCCAGAACAACCACCTCTCGCCGTAATAACGGCCTTGATACGCCTGAGCATTGAGTCAAACAGAGCTTGGATGGCGTCTACAGGTACAGCTGCCCATGCAGCTTCAACACGATACCACAGTTCATCAAGAGTAGTGATAGTGACTGGCGTATTGTGACGAGCCAGTTGCTCGGCCACCATTCACCAGACGTTTTCAGTTGCTGAGAGATCTGGAGAATGTACTGGCCAGGACAGCAGCCAAACATTTTCTGTATCCAGAAAGGCCCGTACAGGACCTGCAACATGCGGTCGTGCATTATCCTGCTGAAATGTAGGGTTTCGCAGGGATCGAATGAAGGGTAGACCACGGGTCGTAACACATCTGAAATGTAACGTCCACTGTTCAAAGTACCGTCAATGCGAACAACAGGTGACCGAGACTTGTAACCGATGGCACCCCATACCATCACGCCAAGTGATACGCCAGCATTGCGATGACGAATACACGATTCCAATGTGTGTTCACCGTGATGTCGCCAAACACGGATGCGACCATCATGATGCTGTAAACAGAACCTGGATTCATCCTAAAAAATGACGTTTTGCCATTCGTGCACCCAGGTTCCTCGTTGAGTACACCATCGCAGGCGCTCCTGTCTGTGATGCAGCGTCAAGGGTAATCGCAGCCATGGTCTCCGAGCTGATAGTCCATGCTGCTGCTAACGTCGTCGAACTGTTCGTGCAGATGGTTGTTGTCTTGCAAACGTCCCCATCTGTTGACTCAAGGATCGAGACGTGGCTGCATGATCCGTTACAGGCATGCGGATAAGATGGCTGTCATCTCGACTGTTAGTGATACGAGGCCGTTGGCATGCAGCACTGCATTCCGTATTATCCTACTGAACCCACCGATTCCATATTCTGCTAACAGTCATTGGATCTCGACCAAGGCGAGCAGCAATGTCGCGATACGATAAACCGCAATCGCGATAGGCTACAATCCGACCTTTATCAAAGTCGGAAACGTGATGGTACGCATTTCTCCTCCTTACACGAGGCATCACAAGAACGCTTCACCAGGCAACGCCGGTGCACTGCTGTTTGTGTATGAGAAATCGGTTGGAAACTTTCCTCATGTCAGAACGTTGTAGGTGTCGCCACCGGCGTCAACATTGTGTGAATGCTCTGAAAAGCTAATCATTTGCATATCACAACATCTTCTTCCTGTCGGTTAAATTTCGCTTCTGTAGCACGTCATCTTCGTGGTGTAGCAATTTTAATGGCCAGTAGTATATTAGCCAGACCATAACGCTACCTACTGCATACAGAGTGTTTACTTTCAGACGTTTCACGCCGTACACACAAACGGCCATCTGTCCGATTGAGTATAAAATGTGATTCATCTGAAGAGGCCACCAGTTGGCATACAGTGAAGGTCCAGTTGTGGTACTGGCGTGCAGATTCCAGCCTTCGTCGCCAAAGAACGACAGTCATTAAGGGTGCATGAAAGCAGACGCCTGCTGTGGAGGTACATACGCAGCAATGTCCACTGAAGGATCGTTGAGGAGATACTGTTAGCAGTCACTTCGTTCACCTGGATGGCCAGTTACTCAACAGTTATGCGTCTATTCGCCCGTACGCATCTCCGCAGCCGTCGTTCATCCCTGTTATCTACGGACCATGGGACACCATAGTTCCCTCGGTTTTGGATAGCGCTATTTTGCAGTATATGGTATAGGCTACTGGAACTATGGCGGCACGTGAACAGATTACAGACCTAAGCGTTTCGGAAATGCTTACGCACCTCCCCAAAAGCCAATGATCATACACTTCTGGACGTCTGAAAATCGCTCGGTTTCCGCATTACGGTAACGACTTAAATGTCTTCCGCGTCCCCCCGACACTCTTTGTATACTGTGTAGTGTTAGTGCTGCCACCTACCGTCTGTGAGTGGTTATTGCAGACTGACGTCGAACGTAGGCGGTGGTCACATTAATGTGACTGGTCCGTGTATTATTCGAAAGAAATTGAAACATCCTTTTTTCACCTATATACGAAAAATAGAATACGTAGTGTCATCGATTTTTGGGTGAATGTATCTTCGGGAAAGCCACTGTTAGTCTTTCTCTGGACTGGAATCGTCCTCCTCGGACTCGTCGCTGAGACGCGATCTGTTGCGTGAATGGATATTAAGCGTGAGAAGGATGAGATAGGCTGAGAATTCAGCAGTAGTGTTTAAATGTTCTAATAATGTGGAGTTGGGAAAATGCCGATAACTGATTGTTCCAGAAAGATTTACCCACTTATGGAATAAATGATATACTTACGGCAGTAAACAGTTGCAGAATCGGCACACCCTTTTGGTCCACTCAAATTAGACCACAACATTAATTGCTATGTAGGGTATCGACCTTTCTACTACGAACGTTCGAGCATCTGGTAGTCTACCTCTGTCCAAAAGCTCACACTCGAGACGTTTCACACACTCGGAAATTTTTGACTACTTCATCCAGACTGCCCATTGCTTTCATGCTCTCCTACCTAACACGGCATCGAGTGTTATCAGTACACGTAATCCAACAGGGACTGGCCACTAGCCAAATGCTTCTACCTGCTTCTCTAAATCTATTTTTCGGTCGAACAGACGTTGCGGCCACTCGCTGTCATCAGCTAGCTTAGCGGCCTGTCCCTCTCCAGACTGTTAGCCGAGTTCGTCACGTAGAAAAGTCTGAAAGCAAATAAAATAGTAAGCACTAACGTGGGTCGACTTGGAGACGTAACAGAATGACAGAAATGTATGTATTTAGATATGCCTCTGACCAAACCGCGAATGAAGTTGCCCTATTTGTTAGTGTATCAGGGAGGATTATGCAGCGTGTTCACAAGGAGAGGTGTAACTCTCACAGCCATGTAACACGGCGTAAGAGCAGTGATCGTAAGAAGATCTTAATCGACAATGACAGGAGACGAATGTCAGTAACAATGGCTTTCAAACCCGACAGGAATCTTTGTGGCCGATGAATGCATATACATCGCGAACAGTTTCCGAGCAAATGTTGCGAAGGGAGCTGCATGCAATATGTTTTGTCCAGCCTCGTCGTCAGTCTTTCGTCCAGCCTCGTCGTCAATCTTGTAGCGTCTAGGAAGTCTGCGTACTCGGTTCGCTAGATAATCAAACATGTAGTATTAATGAGTTTTATCACGATTGATCGAATTCAATACTTAACTTTGGCCATTACACACATGTGTCGCAAACAAACGGCGACATACGAAATAATCAGTCTTTGCAGTGACTGCTGAGCTCTAACTGACAAAAGTCTTTCCTAATGTGCGATCAAAGTGCCTAACGTTGACGCTGCTGTTCAAGTCGCTAATCTTGAAGGTGCTATTGAACTAGACCATCACCAGTCGGTCGCAGCACTTACATCCTCTTCACATAGCGCCGCTGATGTCGCATTGTCGTCCTCGAGGGAGATCCGGTCAGCGTGTGATTGGCTGACCCCTTCTCACAGCCTTCTCTTCCTGTCGTCGACTGGCGTGCCGGCGCTTTACTTTACGCCGCAACATTCCTCCTCCCCCCCCCCCCCCCAAAGCGATGGACCGTTGGCGTGTAAGGAGCACGACAACATGGGGGGAGGCGGGGGGGGGGGGGAAAGGCAGGAGCGTGGACGCCCTGATGGATGAGGAGGCGAAGGCTCCATCTCCATAGGGTCGTCCCACGTTGTCATGATGACACCCTCTGGCGGCCGCTGTGGCGGTGCCGTCCTCGAGATGTGGGAATCTGGGAGAAGAGATAGAGACGGATTACTGTGCACGTGACAGTGGCGAATCTGATTGTGATGTCGGCACTCTAATCCGTCTAGGCCTGAAATGAGATATATGCATGCGCTAAGTCAACAAAGGATCTCGCCTCGCGCCCACCGTCTGCTGCCGCTAAAAACCCTGAAAAACACAATATCATGCGGTGCGAAGCGATACTTGCTGCTTTTCTTCGGCGCCGGATGCTGAGGAGGGGGGCAGGTGGAGCAGCGTCCTATGGCGGCGCCCGCGAAGCAATTCCGCCAGCGATGGTCCATCTCGTGGATGCGAACGACTGGAGGCGAGGAACAGTTGCAATGTTTGATCCCTGGTGTGTGTGATGCGAAGTTTGGCCATCTGCTGCTTGAAGGTTCGGACAAAACGTTCCGCTTCGCAGATTGACTGTGGATGGAACGACGCACCAGTTAGATGCTGGATGCCGTTGCGTTCACAGAATGTTTCAAATTCATTTGACGTGAACTGAGGGCCGTTGTCCGACACTATGACTTCAGGCAAGCCTTCGAGACAAAAGAGTGAGGACAACGCCTGAACTGTGCTACGTGACATTGTCGATTTCATTGGCACAGCAAAAGGAAACTTGCTATAAGAGTCTACCACAATCAACCAACGAGTGTTCCAAAAAGGTCCCTCAAAGTCTATGTCTATTGCCATGGTGATTGCAACGTAGGCCAATCCGAGAATTTTTGTGGCGGAGCGGATTGACTTTTCGCACGTGCGTGACTGTAAGTAGGCTGTTTAGGTTTTTTATTGGTAACGCCACCTCAGTATGAAAATCACTGGCTGTGCTGTGTGCAGTCTGTGGCTGCTTTTCATTGTTGTAATACTCGCCATTGTAGTGTTAGGCAGCTGGCTGTGAACAGCGCGTAGCGTTGCGCAGTTGGAGGTGAGCCGCCAGCAGTGGTGGATGTGGGGAGAGAGATGGCGGAGTTTTGTAATTTGTCATGAACTAATATATATATATATATGATGATATCAAGGTAAATACATTGTTTGTTCTCTATTAATATCTTTCATTTGCTAACTATCCCTATCAGTAGTTAGTGCCTTCCATAGTTTGAATCTTTTATTTAGTAGTGGCGCTCGCTGTATTGCAGTAGCTTGAGCAGCGAAGATTTTTGTGAGGTAAGTGATTTGTGAAAGATATAGTTTAATGTTAGTCAGGGCCATTCTCTTCTAGAGATTATTGAAAGTCAGATTGCGTTGCGCTAAAAATATTGTGTTTCAGCTTAAGCACAGTCATGTAAAATTGTTCAAAAGGGGACGTTTCATATGTCGACCCTTAGCCGAGGATACCTCACTGAAATCTTCTGATTTTTTTCTTGTAGTTTGTGTAATTAGTGTAGCTTTTGTTTATTGCTAGCGCGTAATTGTAGAGAAAATCTCCTTTGTAGTTGCAGTCTTTCATTGTTGTACAGTAAAACAGTTGTGGCATGCATGTAGATTTGCACCAAGTATTTCGCAGCTGCAATTAACTAGATATTATTTTCAGTGTTATGTTAATGTGTTCTCTTATTTTTGCTCTTCAAATTGTGTTTTTCTGTGTTGTCGTGTGAAATACTGTGACAATAATGGCGTGTGAAAAACGTAACACTAGGCTCCAAAGGAAACTGAGAAATAATAGTGATGACGAGCGTAGCTTGCCAGCACCACTGTGTAATGAATTAACAGACGTTCAAAGTAGTAATTTGGTAACTGTGCATAGGGAAATGGAGTGTGCGGGAAACAATGGCGTGGACAGGGAAACAATTAGTGAAGAGGGAAGCATTATCGATCGATCGGTCGGCAACAGCTCGCCTCAGGAATCGGGAATGACAGAACACAATATTGCAAATACTGTAGATTCAGGTTTTGGGTCATCACCGTTTTCTCAAATAAGTCAAAACACATTTTCTGCTTGTCAAAATGTGAATGTTGCCGGTGCAAATGCACTGCCGAAAAGTGTAGAGAAACAGATTCCAGACACTAACACATTATTATTGCAATTAATGCAGCAAATGAAACAAAATCAGAGTCAAACACAGCAACAGTTAGACGCAATGGGACAAAATCTTCAAAAGTTAGACACAACGCTTGAACAAAATCAGAAACAAATGGGACAAAATCTTCAAAAGTTAGACTCATTGGAGCAAACTCTTGAACAAACACGTGAGGATTTAACTAATGAGTTACATCACATTGAATCGAAATGTCAAAAAGTCTGTAATGACGTAAAAACACAAATTTGTGAGCATTTCCAACCTATTTTTTCGCGTCATGAAAATGCACTACAGAATCACGAAGCAGCCATAAAAGAACTGCAAACTACTGTTCACGAAAATCATGAGACCTTGCAAGCTAAATCTGACTCAGTTGCATCTACCGATTCGGTTACGCAACTTGCAAGAACTCAGGAAAACTTAAAGGACACAGTAGATACTCTGAAACTTGGTTCAGAAAAACACACTGAGGAAATAAGTACACTATCGGATAAAGTAGCCGAACTTTCAGATCAGTTCACTAACTTATCTACAAAGGTAGATGATGATCTGAATGACACAACACCTGTAGCCTTCACTGACACTGAAGAGTATGAACAAATTAGAAAATTCAAACAAAATCAAAATCAAATCAATACATAGTACAAAAGAGAAATCCGGGAAGTGCAAGATCAGTTGGCACAAGTAGTACAAGAATTACGTATTTCAGAGGACACTCGCGCCCCAATACGGGAAGAGGGACTTAGAAATACGAAACAACCACAAAGTAATAACACAGGACACTTCGGAAATTATGAAAGAAATTGGCAAGGCACACCGAATTTTGAGATGGAACCGCCGACACGACGTAACAATGATCGATATGCTACTCGCCGACACGATGATTTTGACTATAAGCTGTTCATTACTACACGTAAATTCAAAACGTTTGAGAATTCTGCCAACGACATTCATCCACAAGCGTGGCTTCATCAATTCTCTCATTGTTTTCCTCCAAACTGGTCGTTAGAACACAGATTAGAATTTATGTGTGGCTATTTAGAGAATGAACCAGCTGTAAGAATGCGTTCGGTCATTCACGATTGTCATAGTGAAGGAGAATTTTACCATACCTTCCTCTCAGCATATTGGTCTCAAGCCACACAAGGCCGAGTAAAACATGGCATCATAATGATGAAACATTTCGAACAATCTGAATTCTCCAGTCTTGTGAAATATTTTGAAGACATGTTGCACAAGAATCAGTACCTGTCAAACCCATACAGCCCCTCAGAACTCATCCGCATTTGCTTAATCAAACTGCCTGAACATTTACGACATATTATTTTGGCAGGACGTTGCAAAGACGACATTGAAGCATTTCAAGGACTCTTACAAGAACTGGAAATTGACACTGACAATCGCGGAACGCACGAGCACAACAATTACAGATCACATCCGTCGCAATTCCGCGATGAAAGAAATAATAACTGGACGCGACAAGGCTATTCTCACAACACAAATCGTGACCGAAACAGACACCACCCTTATGACAACCGTTGGCAGAATAATAGTTACAGAGAAAGATCGCATTTCCGTAATAATGAATATGACAGAGATAACTATAGAAACAGACAATATGGTAACCAGAACTATTATTATCAAGGGAGACAGAATACTTTCAGACGTAACAGTTCGGCGCACAGGTACGATTCAGGGAGAAATTCTCCACCACATGACCGACAAACAAGAAACTATGTAAACTACCGACAAAACGACAGACCTGAATTGCATCAGAACTGGCGGGATTTAAACAGGGCAGGGCCCTCTCGGCAAGGCGAATTTGTAGAAGTTCGGTCTCCGAATCCCATTAACGACGCGCGCCAACAAAGAGACAATAGACAATGACCCGCACCGGCAGGCAGACACCTGCGCCGGCTGGCTCCGAGAAAAATAACATAGACGCTAACCTTGAGAAAAATTCCAGTATTTTTTAACGACGTATGCCGCATGATAATTGCATTGTTTAAACTCTGAGTACTATGAAGAGCAAAGGTTTACACCACATTTCACACGTAAAACCGTTTATTGAGAGATAATGTGCTTTTTTAACTTGAGATTTTAATGCAACATTTTGGTTTACTTGCAAATACATTATGGATTCAAGGTGCTTTCTGAGAGATACCAGGTGACACAGTGGTTAGTTTATTTGACAGCTACACGACTATATCACGACGCTACTAATGAGTGATAATTTACAATGTTGATTTTGCGGTGTATCTGTTTTATATCTGCACAATTTTTCTGAATTCTTCTGGAAAGAAAAACATGTTTTAGTAGTAACTCTTGTGGTATAGCAACAATGAGGCAGCCTTTTCCGTAGCACAACAATACGTTACAACACAGTACTTTCCTCATCACGGCAATAAGCGTAATAACTAAGATATCTATACGCAAAGCATTTCACTTTTGTGTATCATCAGGTAAGTACATTGACTTCTGCAGAACTTAGGTTTCGGAGGACGATAACTACGAGACTTCCACAGAGATTATCTTACAACATGACGCACAGTTTAGTGCTACAGGACACGCATTTGAGTGATTAATTTTGTACTTAAAACATTTATTTTTAAAGATTTTTGAATTACAAAGAAAGTTTTCCGAGATATATTTCATTCCATTGCTGTAATCTGTAACACCTGAGGGTATAATTACATTTATCCTCAGGGGGGTACACGCCTACTTTGTGTACCATGTGTTTGGCGAGCACAAGGAGCCCTAGCTAATATGGTATTTGCTTATACAGCTTTACACATCGGTACCATATTTCTCCAACACATAAATTACACAGCTATCTGATTATTTGACAGAGAAACAAACATTCTTTTTTTACTACGTCAGTGACAGATGTTTACGCAATTACACAGTTGGATAACTTCACACTTACGAAATTGTATGTTGTTTGTACTTTGTAAACTGTTCATATTTTTTCAGAACCATTGTGATACTATGAGAGCTTTGAATGATGTATTTGGTATGAGATCATGATTTTTGAAGTACGTTTGAGGTAGATGACACTACTGAAATGAGCAAAGAATTTTTCTAGGTTTTGAAATTATTGGAGGAAGCTACGACGATTTTGAGATTTGACTGAGATGTTATGATGTTATTTTTACGACGACGATGTGTACTATGCTGTTGAGGTATGTTTATGATTAATAAGCTGATGTTATATGAAGAATTTGATTATGCTATGCATTTGTTAAGATGAAATATTGTAGAAGTGTCGATGAATATGTATATGTGTAATAAGGTAAGGAGTAATGAGTAGCGGTTAGGAACTCTGCCTTGTGAAGACGTATGTTGGAAACCGAGAATCGTACTTTTAGAATTATGAAATGTGTGTAAATGCGTGAATGTATCACAATGCTGACGAATATTTTTTGGACACTTATATTTATAGGATTTTGTTTCTACAGATTTGCAACGCTAATTCTTGACCTGTGAAATATTTTTATATGAGACTGCCACTGTAGCGCAAACTGCTGTCGTAAATATTTTCGTACGAAAGTTAAGTGACCACCTGCACGTAATGCGTCGCGGGCACCCACCTGGGCGACAGCCGCTCAAAAAAAAAAGTCATTAGCCTTCCAGCGGCACAGGTAGAAAAAAAAAAGGGAGGTCATTATCCTCGCTATTGACGTTCCTTTGTAGAAAGCATCGTAAATACGATACGCTAATAATAACTTGGAAATATTCTTACATCTGCACCTGATTAGGACAAGTGTCTATCTACGAGAATTGAGAGAAATGCCATATGGCTTGCTTTATGTATTTATTTACTCATTTTGTTTAATATCTAGTTTCTAGCTGCACTGCAGCATTGGTTAAAATAAAATTTAATAGATGTACTAATATAAATATTTTATGCCTACAGATCCAGTAAATAATTTTATGATCTATTCAAAAAAACAAAGGAGCATAAAAAGATATTTCCCTTCACAGGAATTGCATACGGAATTTTCTTTTCAACTACTGAGTAATTTTTTGTAGAATTAGTTTTTGTGGTGCACCACTTTAATTACTTAGACATTAAGATGTGATTATACATTTCCCTTATATTCATTGTTGTCTTTAGTGTACTATTTTTTTTGCTTGAGCTATGTCATGTTTAGGTATAAGTTGCTGCTGTTTGCCAGGCATAGTGTTATTGAATTTGACTTTGTATTATTCTGTTAAGCCAGTTTTACTAATGATTTATTTTTATTATTTGCTGCACATTGCCTTAGATTAGTTGTAATATTACAATTGCTTTGCTAATTTCTTAATGCTGCTTGCTTCGCAAATCTGCGTTTTTTTTCATTGCTGTTTATATTAATTGTTTTATGTGCTGCTGCATTGCCTCGTCACTTAGTTTAGCATCTGAGCTCAGTAGATTTAAGTTAGCTTAAGAGGGGTAGACTATATAAGAAACAGATTTGGCAAAAATGAGTATTGTGCACTAAGAAATAATTATTTTGAACGAAATATGAATAGAATACAGAAAAGAGGTACAGATAGGACTTTTTGGGAATAATGATGAACGAAGGGAGATCTCCAAGAACATAAAAGGTTTTGTTCACAAAATACTGCAGTACCAAAAGTTACACTGAAAACGAACCCTGTCCTTTCCATTGTGTTATCCCCCTATTAGTTTGTGTACCCTTGTGTATTTGTTTTCTTCCTGTCTCTGTGTAGTTTCATAGAATTTTTTTCTCTTCTAATACTAAGCTACATTCACTATGATGAGGAATACTGTTATCCTCAAATATAATTGGTATTAATAATATGTTATTTAACTTGTAAATATGCTTAGATATAATTTATTCTGTTTTGTTTTAATGCTCATGTGTGAAGTTGATGTTTCGAAAGTTATTCTGAACCTTTATGTATTTACTTATCTCATAATTCCTGTAACATTGATGTATATGTTATTTTGATTCTTTTGTAAAGCCTGTACTACAAATGTTATCTGTATTGTTATGTTCTTTAATGATGTATTTTGTACCTTTGTAATTGTATTCTTATGTTATAACATTGTAATTGACACCAGGTAACTTGTAAGTTACATTTCACTGCACACGTTTCTATTGGTCATTCTATATGGACAATATGTGACACGTAGGGACTGTTAGTGTTTGCACGTGTGTTAATAATTCAGCAAGGGACTGGATAACAGCATTGCTGGTTCTAAGGACAATTCCAAAAACTTTGTGAGTGCACAAGTGGTGGTTATGGACTTGCTATATTATCTGCAAGACTCTTCAATGGTGATTGTGCACCTGCACAGTCACAACAGATGGCTGCTGGCCATCTCTACAAGGACTACAGTGGGTCTGCGTCTTTGCTGACTCACCAATACCACAATCTCTACCAGGACTGCAGTGGGTCTGCGCCTCTGGTGGCCCACCAATACTGTAATCTCTACCAGGACTACAGTGGGGCTACTCTGTGATGACCTACCCACCAATATTCTTCAAAACTTCGACTGACTCCGCTGTGGGTTTGCTCTGTTGTGGCCCATTACCTATTAGCATGTCAAGAGTCAGCACTGTCTTTCCGTTGGAAGGACAACACTACTTCTTCAAGACTGCATGGAAATCCACTACGTCTGTGTGCATTGTCTTTTACTGCTCAGACTTTGAGAAAAGAAACGGCAGTTTTACGATGAACGATTAGGACTGTCTTTATGGACTGTGAGAAAATTTTAGCTTTTGACCAACATTGTATCAATAAGTGTGTGCATTTGATTTCTTTGTTATTGTAATTGTGAAAAAAAATTTTAACAAATATGTATTGGCCAGTGCCCAACAAAATTTGTAAAATTTTTTGTGGGTAGCAAGGGGGCTATGTAAGTAGGCTGTTTAGGTTTTTTATTGGTAACGCCACCTCAGTATGAAAATCACTGGCTGTGCTATGTGCAGTCTGTGGCTGCTTTTCATTGTTGTAATACTCGCCATTGTAGTGTTAGGCAGCTGGCTGTGAACAGCGCGTAGCGTTGCGCAGTTGGAGGTGAGCCGCCAGCAGTGGTGGATGTGGGGAGAGAGATGGCGGAGTTTTGTAATTTGTCATGAACTAATATATATATATGATGATATCAAGGTAAATACATTGTTTGTTCTCTATTAATATCTTTCATTTGCTAACTATCCCTATCAGTAGTTAGTGCCTTCCATAGTTTGAATCTTTTATTTAGCTGGCAGTAGTGGCGCTCGCTGTATTGCAGTAGCTTGAGCAGCGAAGATTTTTGTGAGGTAAGTGATTTGTGAAAGGTATAGTTTAATGTTAGTCAGGGCCATTCTCTTCTAGAGATTATTGAAAGTCAGATTGCGTTGCGCTAAAAATATTGTGTTTCAGCTTAAGCACAGTCATGTAAAATTGTTCAAAAGGGGACGTTTCATGACACTGTGACGTCATCTGTTCTGTTTGGGTGTCCATACACTGTCAAGTACAGTGTTGACGCGCTAATTGTTTCGTACGAACAATCCCCCAGTGTCCTTGGTGAAGTAACTGCGACTCTTCTTTCTGCAAAGCTTTCGGGATCAACACACATGACTGTCCATTGTCATTTTAAACAAGAATCACACCTTGCTGTATAGCGAGGCTATGCCGACGTCCAAAGTATCGGCACACTACAGAGTTAGTTATGCTGTGGAATGAGCGAGGCCAAGATGTGCGAATGTATTTTAGCAAAAGGTTCAAATCTAATCAGCTGCCGTGGCCTGTGCAATTTTCCTGTAGTTCGGAGGAAATGATTGAAGCAATTCAGAATCGTGAGCATCGATGTGACAGCAATATGCAGCAGAAGAAAGTGCATCAGGGCCAATTGGAAGACATGAAAGTGCGTCCGCATTACCACGTTGAGCTGTCGTACGACATACAATCTCATACTGTTATTGAGACAACAACAAAGCCTATCTTTGCAATTTTTGGGCAGTTCGTAGAGGAACCGGCTTCATCGGATGAGACAAGGACTACAATGGCTTATGATCCTTTACTAAGTAGAATTTTCTGCTATACAAATAGTGGTGGGATTTGGTGACACCATACACAATAGCCAATGCCTCTTTCTCTATTTGTGAGTAGTTACACTGAGCTTTGGACAACACTTTCAATGCGAAAGCAATAGGCCTGTCTTTATCACCAAATCTGTGAGTTAGCACTGCACCGATTCCGCAAGAAGAAGCGTCAACTTGCAACACAACTGGTTTGTCAGGATCAAAG
Organism: Schistocerca nitens; assembly: GCF_023898315.1. Classification (NCBI taxonomy): domain Eukaryota; kingdom Metazoa; phylum Arthropoda; class Insecta; order Orthoptera; family Acrididae; genus Schistocerca; species Schistocerca nitens. The sequence goes on from NW_026045909.1 coordinate 7,336,332, forward strand.
TGAAACAAGCCTCGACCACTGAGCAATACATCTTTAAATTTTTTTTAAAAGCTTCTTAGCACTCATCTGCCTAAACAAAGGGGACGTTTTTGCGACGCAAGCAATCCAATGGAGGTGCGATTTGTGCAGCATTTGATATGAACCTAATACAACAGTTCATTTTCCCTCAGACTGACTGCAATTCTGCGACGTTGCGAGGAACTGGCAGGTCACGTATGGCTAACAAATGCGACTGAAGAGGATGTACACCTTGACTGTTTATGACATGACCAAGATACTGCGACTCAGGTTTAAAAAATCACACTTGCCCTGTCTACACATTAGTCCTGCATCAGATAACACACGAAACAAAGCACGTAAATTTGCAATGTGTTTTTCAGGTGTACGACCTCCTACTACAATATCGTCCAAATAGTTTGAACAGTTTGGTACTTGAGCAGTCAACCCCTCCATATACCGTTGGAAAGTGGCGGGTGCAGAAGCAGTGACAAAAGGCAAACGCAAATATTTAAACAAGTCCAAATGAGTGTTCACCACACACAGTGTTTGAGATTCTTCATCGAGTGGTATTTGAAAATATGCGTCGCACAAATCAATTTTTGAAGAGTAGGGACCAGCGCCTAATCTGTCCACGAGATCCTCTGGGCGTGGCAATGTAAAAGTATCAATCACAGTTTGGGGGTTGACTGTAGAATTAAAGTCAACACACAGGCGAATGCGACCTGAAGGTTTGGGGAGCAAAACTAGTGGATTGTCCATTGACTAGCTTGTATGGGCGCAATGGCTCCGCTATCCTGCAATTCCTTAAGTTTGGCAGCCATTTCGTCCCATAATGCAATGGGAACAGTTCTGGCCCTGCAAAATTTCGGCTAAGCATTGTCTTTCGTAGTAATATGGGCAACAAAATTGTTTACCTTGCCCAAACCTTCAGAAAATAGTTCAGGTAATTCTTTCAGAAAACTAGCTACACTGTCGGCATTGAATGCGGTCACTGACAACACATTATCCCGAATTTGAAAACCAAACAAATCAAACGAATCAAGGCCAAATATGTTCTCGCGATCATGTGACGTGTAAACGTCAAAGTTCGTGTATGTGAGGGATACATGGAAGGCAAAGTGCATTTTCCGAAAACGGGAGTATCTTGTACATCATAAGCCGTCAGGTGCGAGCTAGTTTTAGACAGGCGTGGGGAGCCTAACAATTCATACGTGTTACGATTCAGCAATGTAACAGAGGCATCCTTGTCCAACTGAAATTTCACGTTTTCCACTAAGAAGCAACTGAACAAAAAGTTAGTTGGACTTGCTGTTTGTTGGGAGCTCCAACGTTAGGCGGGTGATGGAGACCCTTAGGGAAGTAGCATGCCAGTGTACACTCGGTATGTCTGCGGGAGGGGGGGGGGGGGGGGGGCGGTCACGTCTGTGATTTGGAAGAGCCCCTGCCAGCTGCTATCTAGCGCACTGAGTGCAACTGGCTGCATATAGTGGCACGTGCTGGCAAGAACGACGCCTGCCGCTTGGGTTCTGAGGGCATCCTCGGCTGTTTTCGGTGGATGGCTGATTTGGTGAAGTCAACTAGCATCGCAGGCTATCTACTTGTAGCATCGTACCCAGGGATGATCGCGGTCCTCTGGTTTAGAACGCAGTGGAAAGTCTAAACGAGAGGCGCATATCACTCTGCGACGGTATCGGATGCGAATTTCTCGAACTTCGCTATTGGGTGCAGAATTGTAGGGTTCCCCTCAAAGGGCAAGACGTGCACTACACACTGGAAGCGGCTAGTAGGGCAGCGGAGAACGTGTGGCGTGCACATGGGACTTTTTTAGGTTAGAGAAACCCTCCTTTGGGATCACAGACGATTTGCCTGATAAATTATCCCCAAAGTCCTCAGAGAATGCTCGTCCTCGTAGATATCCGAGATAGAAAAGGTTAATATGATTTTATTAAACTGTAGGAACATCCAAGGAAAGATTCCAGAATTAGTATCGCTTACTGAAGATTATAGTGCACAGATAGTATTAGGGACAAAAAGTTGGTTGAAACAGGACGTTAATGACAACATAATCTTAAGTTCAAATTGGAATATTTATCATAAAGATAGGTTAGTAAAGCTATTGCAGTAAAGAATTCAATAAAATCTAGCGAGTTTATTACGGATTGTGAATTAATATCGGTGAAGTTAAGTATCAAAGATGGGTCAAACATAGTAATCGGGTGTTTTTATAGACCGCCTGGGTCAGGAGCTCTAGTGGTAAATCGCTTCAGACAGAACGTGCAGAATATCGTTAGTAATTTTCCTGATCAGGCCATTATAATAGGGGGAGACTTCACTTTGCCAGTTATAGATTGAGAGTGTCATGCTGTCAAAACTGGTGCCAGAGACGGAGATTCAGGTGATATTATTCTGGATGTCTTGTTCTAAAATCACTTTGAGCAGGTAGCTACAGAACCAACCCGTGAGGATAATGTCTTAGACCTCCTGACAACAAACAGACCTGAACTTACCGAATCAGTTAACGTGGAGGAAGCTTTCAGTGATCATAAGGCTGTGATAGCATCTAAGACAAGGGATCTTACAAAGAATGTTAAGAAAGGTAGGAGGATGTTTTTGCTTGGCAAGAGTGACACGATACAAATTTCAGAGTACCTGGGCAGTGTCTATCGCTTGAGCAACGAAGGATACCTAGCAACTGCAAGAAAGCACAGCTCATTCCCGTATTTAAGAAGGGCCATAGGACATTTGCACACAATCATAGACTATAGCGTTGAAGTCAATCTGTTTTGGAATTATGGAACACGTTTTATTCTCAAGAATTATGACGTTCTTGAGGAAGGAAAATCTCCTCGCTCTGTTCCTCTATGAGATCTACACCGTCGTAGACGACAGCGCTCGGGTTGGTGCCGTGTTCCTTGGCTTCAAGAAGGCATTTGACACCGCCCCGCACTGACATTTAGTGAAAAAAATACGAGCCAGTCAAGTATCGGAGCAGATTTGCGGCTGGATTTCCTAGCAGATAGAACTCAATACTTCGCTTTAATGAATAAAATCGACAGATGTAAAGATAATTTCCGGAGTACCCCAGGAAGCGTGATAAGACCGTTACTGTTTACAATACATAAAAATGATGCAGTAAAAAGCGTCGAATGCTCTTTAAGGCTGTTTGCAGGTAATGCGGTTGGCTATAACAAAGTAGCAAGCCAGAAGATTGTAACGATTTGCAGAACGACTTCCGGGGAATTGGTGAATGGTGCAGGCTCTGGCAGTTCACCCTGAATATAAATAACTGTATCACACTGCGCGTACATAGGAAAAGAAATCCACTACTGTACAGCTACACTATTGATGACAAACCCTGGAAACAGTATTTACCGTAAAATATCTAGGAATAACTATCCAGAGCGACCTTAAGTGGAATGACCACATAAAACAAATACATCTAGGATTAACTATCAAGAGCGACCTTAAGTGGAATGACCACATAAAACAAATAGAGGGAAAAGCAGATGCCAGTCTCAGATTCATAGGAAGAATCTTAAGGAAAAGTAACTCGTCCTCGAAGGAAGTGGCTTATAAGGTGATTGTTCGACCGCTTCATGTATCTGGGATCCCTACCAGATAGGACCGATAGAAAAGACAGAAGATTCAACGAAGAGCGGCGGGTTTCGTCACAGGATCGTTTAGCCGGTGCGAGAGCGTTACGGAGATGCTCAAGAAACTCCATTGGCAGACGTTACAAGAGAGGCGTTGTGCATCACGGAGAGATTTACTAGAAAAATGTCAAGAGAGCGCTTTCCCGGAAGAGTCGCACAACATATTAGTTCCCCCCACATACCTCTCGCGTAATGTCCACGAGGAGAAAATTCGAGAAATTAGAGCCAATACAGAGGCTTACCGACAATCGTTCTTCGCACGCACTATTCGCGACCGGAGCAAGTGCAAAAGTACCCTCCGCCACACGCCATTAGGTGGCTTGTGGAGTATGATGTAGATGTAGACGTAGACCCGACGAGTGGAGATATCGCATCTTCTCAAATGATTCAGGGTATCGAGCGCACCGACGGCCCATTGAAGTATGGCGCTTATAACTTGTAGTGTAAGGAGAATGCAGTCAGGCCAGGGGTTATTTTGTGATGTTTCGGGGGTGTTTTCCTTACCATGCTTTGAGTCCACACCTACTGGTTACTGTGAACATTAAATTTGAGGCTCTACGTGGCAATCATACAGAAGAGAAAACATCTCAACAATAAAACATCAACTCGAATAGACACACCTGGGCACTAGCTGACTGGAGGCGCGTAGTCAGCTCCGACGAGTTGCGATTTTACGTCTTTTCCAGCGATGCGTGGCGCTCAGTATAGCGTCTGCCCAATGAGGCCCATAGCTTCCTGTGTGTCGCGGGTGTAGTTCAGACCAGACATTATTTGGTGAGTTTTTCATACCATGACTTTGGATCACTCCAAGTTATTGTGAACACGAATCAGGACGTTTATTTTAACATTCTTCGTGAGCACGTTTTCCTCTTTGATCTACAACTGTATGATGAGTATGTTGTGAACACTTTTGCCTTCCAAGATAAAATGGTTCAAATGGCTCTGAGCACTATGGGACTCAACTGCTGTGGTCAAAAGTCCCCTAGAACTTAGAACTACTTAAACCTAACTAACCTAAGGACATCACACACATCCATGCCCGAGGCAGGATTCGAACCTGCGACCGTAGCGGTCGTGCGGTTCCAGACTGTAGCGCCTTTAACCGCTCGGCCACTCCGGCCGGCCCCCAAGATAAGAACAGCCATGTTCACAGGGCTGCACGCATACGTCCCTGGTTTGCCGAACACTCAGCCACTCTTCGTACCCAGTTTGAGTCACACGGAAAATGTCTGAGATCATTTGGAGGAGCAGGTGTAACGTAATAATCAACTTACCCAGAATTCGGTAGTTCAACAGGATCTAATCATAAATGAGTGAATTTAGCTGGATGTGGCATAGAAACAGTGGACTCTGAACCTCGAAGAACTGAAGCCATTATCAAGGATTAAGGTTGTTTCACACGGTATTAACAAGAAGTCTCCTAGGAGTAAGGTTTGCATATGAAGATGTAAATTCTATTACGAGAAATTTACAACATTAAGGGAAGAGCTACAAAGCAGGCAAAAATAATGAGTCGTGTTGGTGCTGATGGTTAAGAAAGTGCTAGGGAATATTGTTGGCTGTTCCAATAACATTATTAGTTATTATTATCTATAACGGTAGTATTTAAGTTTCTCTACACAGTTATAGTATAGATATGTGATACCAAAAACTTAAAAAATTTGTTGTGTACGACTGCGTGTACAATAGTAAGGAGGGGTGGCCTACACAGAGTGGTGCGGAACCGTCGTCGTAGGGAAGCTAGATAGGAGCAGAAATGATTTGCGAACAAGTTAACACAGCAACCAGGAGATTTACTTATTGTGTATTATGTATTCAAACTGGCTACCTAGAAACGACGGAGAGGCTTCGTTCTGCCGTAGCCCTCAGTGGTGCACAACCCAACAGGTCACAGCAGTCCACCTACCCCACCGCCGACCGAACTCGGGGTTATTTTGCGGTTCGGAATCCAGTGGACCACCCGGGAATGTCTCATACCAGATGAGTGTAACTCCAAATGTTTGCTTGGTAGAGTAATTATGGTGCAAGCGTACGTGGGGACAGTGTTTGTGCAGCAATCGCCGACATAGTGTAACTGAGGCGGAATAAGGGGGACCAGCCCGCATTCGCTGAGGTAGATGGAAAACCGCCTTAAAAAACATCCACTGGCTGGCCGGCACACCAGACCTCGACACTAATCCGCCGGGCAGATTGTAACGTATTACTATCTTTACGACGTTTCTCTTCGAGCCATATACGTTATCTCGCATTTCTAGCTGCTTCTCTCACACAAATAATGATAAAAATTCAGAAATTCACGGTCGCCACCAGCCCAAGCCCTTCGTAACCATTTAGGAAAAAACGGAGCTGGAAAAATATTAGTTTAATTACTTTAATAATTTAATTACAAGTATACAAATTTCTTTAAGTAGCCAGATAAATAGCACTCCACGCCGTGCATGAAGCAACTTGATCAATGCAGGATTGGAAATCGGAGTAAGTGGGTATGATCAACACCACAGAATTTATCTTTCACGTAGATTATTTATTGTATCTAAGTATTTGGTTACACATCCTAACTACACATAACTGGTGCCTGATTAGAAATATTTAAGTAAGAATTACGTGAGAATGTAACAGAGCACAATTTAACTACAGCAAAAAGAAACACAGAAAACGGGGGTGGGATACAACGATACTATCATCTCCTTTGCATTCATACCATAAAAATATCTCAGTGAGATTCGCATTACGATTCTACGCATGCACTATTCTGGACAGAGGTTTGACCAGTGCGCGAGGCTGTGCGATAATTGGCTCTGAGCACTATGGGACTTAACATCTGTGGTCATCAGTCCCCTAGAACTTAGAACTACTTAAACCTAACTAACCTAAGGACATCACACACATCCATGCCCGAGGCAGGATTCGAACCTGCGACCGTAGCAATCACGCAGTTCCAGACTGAAGCGCCTAGAACCGCTCGGCCACACCGGCCGGTGCTGTGCGATAATTATTCAACATACTAACTGCGTCTGTTGCTTGCAAACGGCCGAACTAGAGCACGTGGTGCTAAAAAGAGACAACCAAGAATTACAGAAGGAACTGGATGAGGCAAAAACAATTAAACCAGAAACAATACCCCCAGCTCTACCAACATTCGCCAGTATCGCCAAATCACAGCCGAAATCAAAAGAAACACTAAAAATAGAACACGCCAAAGCCAAACAAGCGACAACACTTTTCATTACTTCGACAGAAAACAAGGACCCCAAAACTGTGCGACAAACTCTCACACAGAAACTAGACCCTAAAAAGGACAAAATAAAAATCAAGGCGGTGAAAACCACAGCAACAGCTGTCATAGTTGAGACTGCAACACAAGACGACTGTAAAAAACTGCTTGAGACAGCAAAGAACATTAACACAATCAGGTGCGAGCCGCCACGAAAGAGACGACCGTTAGTGATCATACACCACGTGCCAGATACAATCAGTGATAAAGACTTTCTTGAAAGCCTCTATGAATTGAATCTCAGCGAGGAAGTTGAGAAAGAGGCTTTCTTGAAAGAGACAAAAATCAAATTCCGAACAGGACCAAAAGGGCGGGGATTCAACCATCAAGTTATCGAGGTCACGCCGAACCTGCACAAAATTTTGACAAAACGGGATAGAGTCTATATAGATTTCCAGTCTCTAACAGTGAAAAATTTCGCTCAAGTCCCCACCTGTTACAAGTGCTGTGACATTGGTCACACTACTAAGCAGTGTAAGAACACTGAAATCACGTGCTCAAATTGCACAGGGAAGGGCCATATAAAAAGTCAGTGCAAACTACCTGCACAAGACACCTGCATCCCCTGCAGAATCCGAGGCAAATTGTGTGCCAGACGAAGAGGTCTTGATTGTCAAACACACAAATTCCTCCAAGATCGACTGCTACAGAGCTTCGACTATGGAGAATGAAAACAGCGCAACACAGCCCCAATCAAGAATGCAAAAAATAAACTATAAGTCACCATCGACTATTAATCGAAACCACCAAAGAGCTATAAGCTGGCGCAGGCAGATGGGGCTGCTCCCCATTTATCCCACACACTCTGACGATATCCCATCTCTTCAAGGCATGCACGTATTACATGACAGTTACATAAATACCATGGACTTCATCGACGACATGGTATTTAATGGAGCTATACACTACGAAATAGCAAAACAACTGAAAAAACAGATGCACTACTGGGTCAGTTACCAGCAATCACTGCAGGCGAGAATTGATGAGCTGGAATTTGAAGTGCTATACAATGCACATAGCAACACCGATCAAATACAAAACAATAACACACAAAGAAAAACGAACACAGACAAGTCTGTAAACCTAAAGAAACACACGGAAAACGAACAATTGGACAATTGTATACAGAAACCTCACACGACACCCGATTATGCCAAAGTTAGTAGCGAAGAAATAACAAATGACAACACACCAAAAAAGTATGACACAAAAAGATGCACAGGATATATAAAACCAGTGAACTTTGTGTCTGGAGGAATAATTAACCCTGCAGATCACACACAACAAAGCATAACACCTCAACGACACAATGAAACACAACAGATGACCGGAAGTAATGAAACAAAAAAGAAAAAGGTAGTAGTCCTTGACACAACCCTACTTGCAGGTGATCACGATAGTGACGATGAGTGTACAGATAACGATAGTAAAAAGAAAGGTGACGACAGTGTAACAGGTAGTGTAAGCATAAGAAAAAGTAGTGGTGAAAGAAGAAGAGCCGCAGGTAGCAGCTCATCAGCCTCCGCATCACTGAAGACGGAACAAGACACCACACCGGTGACATCTGCACTTCGTGATAAATATAAAGGAATCATTCCATATGTAGAAAAAGAACAGAAGGGAAAAGTCGGTCAAACACCATGGCATGCCGACTACAACAATGTAGAACTAAACTTAAGACTAAGTAGGCTAGAACATAAGGACACTTTCATCACAGCACAAAGACTACTTACTAGACTCCTTCACCCACTTGGCAGTTATGTATGCTTCCCGACCACCGAACAATCTGACAGAATGACATTAAAGACAGAAAACATACCTACAGACCCAGCGGAGCTAGAAAAATTAGTCATATTAGCGTGTAGTCGGAGGGGGGAAACATATAATCCACAACAGGTGTACAAGGACCAAGTGAGGGCACATGGCAGAACTGACTTTGACTACTCGCAAACAGGACACAAATTCTACCTTCATGTGAAACACCCATGAGAGTATTACAACTTAATGCTAATAGAAGCACACTCGTTAGTGCAGAACTGCCGCGAGTAGCACTAGACTTGCAGGCGGATATTCTCTGCCTCCAAGAACCATACGTAACAACCCAGGGAAACTTAACTAACTTACCCTGGGACGCTGTCACAATTTCAGACAGTCGAAATTACAAGGCTGCCATAGTTGTCCTTAACAATACTTTAAATATCACTAAGATTACGCAGCTATGTAACAGCCACCTGGCCACGGCAGAAATAACCAAGGGTCGAGACACATGGGTGGTCTCATCACTATACGCACAGTACAGTGACAACGTAGAGCCATATCTACATATGATACAAGACATTGCTGAGTACTCTAGAAATAAGAACCTAATTATATGTGCAGACATCAACGCTAAATCCACACTATGGCACTCAGACAGAACGGACGACAGAGGACGGAAAGTCAACGACGTCATACAGGAGACGCAACTACATATCATAAACGAAGATGGACCTACACCTACATATAGAGGTGCAGACGGATCTGCCACCAAAATCGACATTACTCTGGCGAATGACAGAACTTTAGGACGACTGCAAAGATGGACCATACACGACTCTCTAACCACAAGTGATCACAACATAATAGAAATAAAACTCACAACAAACAACTATCGCACCATACACAACACAACACACTTCAACTTTAAACGAGCAAATTGGGACAGACTACAACAAATTGTTCAAAATGAGAATATATACAACATACAGGGTAGCGTGGACTACAGAGCACACAAACTGACACAAGTCATCCAAATAGCACAAGAAACAGCAATACCTACGCGCAAACACAGTAAACAACGGGAAACACCTTGGTCAGACGAACTAACCAGACTCAAACGAGACATGACAAGGAAACGCAAACTATATCAGAGGACATGGATACAAAGAGACAAACTACTAAGACTAGCTGCATATAGGGAAGCCAAAGAACTCTTCAAAAAGACATTACTTGAGACTAGGAAAGAACACTGGGAGAGCTACTTGACCACACACACACAACAGAATATCTGGGGGGAACAATACAAGATCCTGACAGATAAAATAAAGACCCCACTGGCATTGAGCACGCTACGGCAGGATGACGGCACAATGACAGAGGGATGGAGAAACACAGCGCAATATCTGCTGAACAAACTCCTCCCGGAAGATGCCATAGACACAGACACACAGGAACAGATTACACTCAGACAAGAACTTCTTGAACAGTATAACACCGACGCCGTCACCTGTCCTTTTGCGCAAGAGGAAGTTGCGGTAGCGATAAGAGAGCTAAAGAATAAGAAAGCACCTGGACCCGACAGGATCCATGCAGAAGTGCTTAAGAGGCTAGCACCACAGATCACCCCATACTTAACTGAACTACTAAATGACGCCTTAAGGCTAGGCCGTGTACCGACAGTCTGGAAAACCTCAAATGCAGTAATCATACGGAAATCTTCGGACAGAGACCAATCAGATCCGAAATCCTACAGACCTATATGCCTCATAAACACCATGGCAAAAATCCAAGAGAGGCTACTGTGTGACCGCTTGCAGGCTCACAGAACCCTACTTGGAATGAACCCTCACCAGTTCGGATTTCGGAAAGGAAAAAGCATCGATGATGCAATAAACAGAGCCTTAGAAATTACACAAAACACAGATACAACATACTCTTTGGCAATCATGATTGACATCGCAGGAGCATTTGATGACCTGTGGTGGCCAGCACTGTTTCTGAGGTTACGCCAGATGGAGGTACCCGCAGCCCTATACAACAGTCTATTAGACTACTGCAGAGATAGAATAGTGGAATGGCGTGTGGGCAACCGGAAGGTAATAAGGAAAATTACCAAAGGATGCCCACAGGGTTCGATCTGTGGACCCATCTTCTGGGACATAATTTTTGAACCTCTTCTGCAACTGCTGGAGGAGGATATGAGGACAGACGGTGCTGTCGCCTATGCAGATGACCTACTGGTGGTTATCTCAGCAAACACAAGAGCCCAGCTAGAGGAGAAGGCGAGTGGCATACTGCAAACAATAACACAGTGGTGTAACACAAACAAGCTCAAGATAGCGGGTAACAAAACAACATACACACTACTAAAAGGACAACTCAGACGCAATCCATCAATTAAAATACAGAACAAGAACATAAAGAGAATGACGGTAACCCGCTACTTGGGCGTTTACATAGATGAGAAGCTGAACTTCCATGAACACATAAGAATAACAACAGACAAGGCAGAAAAATTACTACATAAACTGGCAAGGATTAATTCAGGACAATTCAGACTTCCTTTGTCAGTCACACGAACCTACCACTGCGCACTCTTCGAATCAGTGCTAAGTTTTGCGGCCAGTACATGGGCGCACAGACTCAACCTCGTCACAAACAGAACAGCGGTTAGGCGAGGGCAGAGAAGCGTCCTTCTGCGACTATCGGGAGCCTTTGGCACCACATCAGTCGAAGCACTGTGTGTCGTGCTAGGAATCTTCCCGATAGATATTACAATCAAATATCGGGCCGCTCTGTACTGGTTAAAGATGGGTAGACTAGACCAAGTCAACATATTGACTGGTTCCCCGCTGAACAATAAGCGGGACCTCAAAAAATGGAAAATTGACACATGGCAACAGGAATGGGGCACAAGTGATAAGGGACGGAGAGTCTATACATTTTTTCCGAACATAACGGAAAGGTTAAGAATGAAACATGCCGATCCTAGCCGCGGCATGGTGCACTTCTTGACTGGCCACGGACCTTATCCCACGCACTTGAATCGCGTGAGTCTCAGAGACACACCAACGTGTACATGTGGGGGAATGGGAACCCCCGAACACACAATCCTATTCTGCGGGAGATACAGACAGCACAGGAACACACCTGGGATACAACACTTACAAACAGGGGAACACATATACGACGCGATCAGAACACCTGAACTTTGGGACATACTGAACGCACTAACAGACAAAATTTCTGACGAATGCTACAAAGAGTACAGGAACAGAAGACCACACAGACAATAAACCTATATGCAGCACCCAGACATACACCATAGTGTGGAAGAGCTAAACCAAGTCTAGACAAAACAACTGACATGCAATCGACTCACATACGTAGACCTGTATCAGATAATAGATTAATGTATGAAATTACGCATAAACAGTGTCGGCGCATCGTCGCAATAGCCATCAGCTACCACGGCACTCTAAACCTGTATATAAAAACTAGATAGAGCATAAATAGAGATATCAATTCACTACAAATAGAATAGAACTCCCTAGGCTAAGCATAGGAGACTGAGGATCAGAGGCTTGAAGATAAATTCCAAGGCGCTCATCCTCAGTCCCCTACGGTGGAGGGACTATCATCTCTTCTTTCCTATCGTCTTCTCTCCTCTTCAGTCTAAACTATTCCATGTACTTCCTTCTTCTAATAAAATTTAATTTTGTAAAATTTCTGTTAAATCGGTTTTGGGAAAGCTGCCAAAGTAAAAAAAAAAAAAAAAAAGACCCGCCTCCACGTGGCGGGACACGGGCAACGGTGCGACAGGATGCGGAAACTGGTGTGAGTTTCGTCAACTACATCAGCATCAGTACACCTGTCGTAGCGGCTAAGTGGTCAAAATAGACCCACCTTAAGCATTTAGGTGGTGGGTCGTAAAATCAGGGCGGCAAGTGGAAAAAAAAAAAAAAAAAAAAAAAAAAAAAAAATTCCGAATTAAACTGTTGTGCTGCTTTGTAGAAAGCGCACGAAAGAACAGATATTCTTGCAGAAATTATAGCTCATTATAAAATCAAACTGTTAAAATAAAGCCTATTGCGGTGCCGTGGTGGACCAGAAGGGTCATTGATTACCAAACACGTGGCACAAAATCTTCACAAAGACAAAAGCAACTTCCACAAAATATAAGATTAAACATCATTAAAAATCATACTCGCTTGGACAGTATTACATTCACGTATGGTTGAAGTGATCCTAACCAGCTTTTCCTAATCAGATTTACCTTTTGAAATTCTACTTCATCGTTGTTCAAAACGAACAAAGTAATTTCCACACTTTTAACTCAAACACCGAAAAATCGCCCATTTAAAGCAATATAATTATGGCACATTCGGAAAAATACCTCGCTTCACATTCTTCAGTTAAGTTGAAGTTCTTAAGTATTTCAACAGTTAAACATAACGAAGTCCTAATTCAACCTGCTTCCTATCACCTGAAACCCCCCTTAAGAGCTACGATCCGTACTCACCAAGCGTTCACCGAAGAGTGTCTCTTTCTCTTTCGAGATTACCTAGCTCCCCGTGCAACGGAAACTACCAGAGGGGTAGCCCTCCGTCGCCAACCTCACACACAAAAACAGCCTTCGACTAAGATGGGTAAACCTCTCTGTTCAGGTATTGGAAACCTAAGCTGGTCATCCTGTGCTCTCCTTCGAACGAGAAGCAACATCGTCTGCTCCCAGCAGACGATGACCAACTCAGCGATTCACACAAAACAAAACCGAAACCCCACATTAAAACACGCATATAATATTCAATAGTCCTTATTTGAGTGCTCAGTCTTTCTGGACGAGTTCATGAATTGAGCTAAAATCAGGCAGTAAAGTGAATAAGTTGTACCGAATTCGACAAGCGTCTTATGAAACGACTTCACAGAGACTTTCAAGATTCGTGCCGGGGACCGGCACGCCCTCCCGCTCGGGGAGCAGCGAGTTAGAGCGCGCGGAAGATTTACTTAACTTGTATTTCTCCAAGTATACAAAGACTCAGCAGAAGTAATGCAGCAAGAGATAGGGAGCAGCTATCATAATATCAACAAGGAGGAGGTCCCCGGAACTAAGCACGAACGATAGTGTTGTAGCGAAGTGGCTCCAAGCGCGAGTGGGGCTGAGCGGCTGCCACTGGCTGTCAAATATTGCGGTGGCAGAAGGCGCTCTTAGTCCAAAGCCGATGGAGGCGTGGCTCTGCAGGCGCGAACTGTTGGGTCCGTCAGATCCCACATGACTGCTATTGGTGTCTAACGGAAACTTGCAATTCCGTTGCCATCAGTGACGCCTGTGCGGTGGTATCGATACGTGATACCACAATATTATTTTAAAAACTATCACCAATAACAAGATATCTTTCATAAAATGGAACATAAGAGTGTGGGAGCAGCTGTAGAGTACAGTCTTGCTATCAGTACTACTAGTGCTCTCATTAGTATTAACCAAGCGAGGTTGCGCAGTGGTTAGCACACTGGACTCGCATTCGGGAGTACGACGGTTCAATCCCGCGTCCGGCAATCCTGATTTGGGTTTTCCGTGATTTTCCTAAATCGCTCCAGGCAAATGCCGGGATGGTTCCTTTGAAAGGGCACGGCCGACTTTCTTCCCCAGCCTTCCCTAATCCGAAGAGACGGATGAGCTCAATGTTTGGTCTCCTACCCGAAACAACCCCAACGCTCTCATTAGTATTAGCAGTGGTATTACAAGGAGGTTTCTGTTTGAAGGCTGTTCAGTCCAGAATCGGTATGCCAATCAGGCAAAATTGCCGTGAGTACTGAGGCAATCATCCAACCGACGTACGAGGTTGAAAATATCCATTTGGTAAAACACCGTCTGTAACTGCCTGCAGTCAATCCTCTTCCGACAGGATTCAACAACCATTCAAGGCCCTTTTTCAGGGACCGAAGACGCGATAATCATGTAGGGAAAGATCAGGACTATAGGGCGGGTCCTCGAGAACTCCTACTTGTGGGCAATGGATGAGGTTGGCCTCCCGGATCGACCGGCGTTTTGAGTCGAATCGTGACCAGCGTGGACTTTCGTGCACCGTTACACAACAGTGGTTTTCGGCAGACATGCTGTTCCATGCACATTCTTCATTCATCCGTGCTTGTCTAACGGTTTTTGTACTTCGGCAGTCAAGAAAACAACAGCAGCACGCTGGTTCTGTTTGGACGCATCTGGTAATAAGGTCGCCGTGGTTCACGTTTCCGCATTTACCACACGGACGTCACGAATGTCACAAGTTCTAGCGAAGTCCTCAAACGGAAAATTTTTGATCGCCCTTTATAATATTAGTAATAGCAGTACCTGTACTAATTGCTGTTCTTACTGGAAGAGTTATCGTCTTCTAGTGTTGTTTTCTTTGCTCTTTGTTTGCAGTGTAAAGTCATAGATTTGTATATGAGGACTCAAATGATGTAGCAAACCAGAGCAGTGATGAAAGCTAACACAACGGTAATCGAGGTTCTGTATGTTTGGAATTACAAACAGACAAAACAAAACCTCTATAAAATGGTGGGAGGTATACAGTATAAACTGCATATAGTACGAAAGTGCACTAACGGATGGGACAGTGAGAGGTTATTCACAGTTGCTTTCTTGCAGCTTGATGTCGTAGATTCTGAAGGTTGAAATTATAACATCACAATTGTGTTATTACACTGTGTCATGAAAAGTATCCGGACCCCTCCCCCCCCCCAACAAAAAAAACATACGTTTTTCATTTTAGGTGCATTGTGCTGCCATCTACTGCCAGGAACTCCATATAAGCGACCTCAGTGGTCATTAGACATCGTGTAGAATGGGGCGCTCCGCCGAACTCACGGACTTCCAACGTGGTAAGGTGATTGGGTGTCACTTGTGTCATACGTCTGTACGCGAGATTTCCACACTTCTAAACATCCCTAGGTCCACTGTTTCCGATGTGATAGTGAAGTGAAAACGTGAAGGGACACGTACAGGACAAATGCGTGTAGGTCGACCTCGTCCGTTCATGTCAGAGACCGCCGACAGTTGAAGAGGGTCGTAATGTGTAATAGGTAAACTCTATCCAGACCATCACACAGGAATTTCAAACTGCATCAGGATCCACTGCAAGTACTAAGTTAGTTATATGTGAGGTGAGAAAACTTTGATTTCATGGTCGAGTGGCTGCTCATAAGCCACGCATCACGCCGATAAATGCCAAACGACGCCGCGCTTGATGTAAGGAGCGTAAATATTGAACGATTGAACAGTGGAAAAACGTTGTGTGGAATGACGAATCACGATACACAATGTGGCGATCCGATGGCAGGGTGTGGGTATGGCGAATGCCTGGTAAACGTCATCTACCGGCGTGTGTTGTGCCAACAGTAAATTTCGGAGACGACGGTGTAATGGTGTGGTCGTGTTTTTCATGGAGGGGGCTTGCACCCTTTGTTTTTTTTGCGTGGCACTATCACAGCACACGCCTACATTGATGATTTAAACACCCTCTTGCTTCCCACTGTTGAAGAGCAATTCGGGGATGGCGATTGCATCTTTTAACACGATCGAGCACCTGTTCATAAAGCGCGGCCTGTGGGGGAGTGGTTACAAGACAATAACATCCCTGTAATGGACTGGCCTGCACAGAGTCCTGACCTGAGTCCTATAGAACACCTTTGGGATGTTTTGGAACGCCGACTTCGTGCTAGGCCTCACCGACCGACATTGATACCTCTTCTCAGTGCAGCACTCCGTGAAGAATGGGTTGCCATTCCCCAAGAAACCTTCCAGCACCTGACTGAACGTATGCCTGCGAGAGTAGAAGCTGTAATCAAGGCTAAGGGTGAGCCAACACCATACTGAGTTCCAGCATTAACGATGGAGTGCGCCACGAACTTTTAAGTCATTTTCAGCCAGGTGTCCGGATACTTTTAATCACATAGTGTAGTTTATGTACTAGTTTTGAATTTTTCATGTCATTATCAAGTAAGAACAGACTGTTCAGCATAGAGCTATAGTTCGAGGACATTCTGGAAAGAACATCCCCGACAAAAGAAAGAGGCCAAAGAGCCACGAAATAAACGCCGACAGGTACATTATTATACTCTGAAAACGAAATTAAGAATCAGCAACGGCTAAGACAATGAATATTCATTTAGATTCAAATACTGCTGAAGTCAATTAGTTGACTCATTCAATAATAAATTTTGTACGGCTAGGTGATGTCAGTGACTCGATGCTACATATTCTTTTTTTTAATTTGTTTGCAGAATAGAATCAATTTTATTGCGGTACAACAGATGCGCCATTATCGTTCTGTCTGATGGACAAGTGAGCAATTATTTTATTTTACTATTGAACAGTATGTGATAATTTCAGTGCGAAATCGTTAACGCATAATCAAAAAACCTGTGAAGTTTACGTCATGTATGGGATACGAAAGGAATGTCCACGACAATCATTAAAGGGTACTTCATTATGAGCCGCGTAAAAGTGGATGCTTATCTTATTGTCTTAACTTAGTACGTGATTATCAGTGAACGCAGCTGCAGTGACCATTGTCTGAGCCTATATTGCATTTGTATCCCACTTAGTTCATTAATCATATCTATCGAACCATTATTTTCAACGTTAGATTAGACGATATACTCTTACATGATGTTTTCGTCATTATGGCACAAACTTTGTGAAACACTGAGGAAGGGCAAACTTATCGGTTTGTGATAGGGAACTTCGTCTGGAAGTGACGGAGTCGAAAGTAAAACGTGTTTTCTACTAATTCAACCAAGGGAGTACGAACACTTACGGATCGATGTTTCTGCTAAATCGATGGATTATGTACATCGATGTTAAAATTTGGGACAGAGAAACACAACTCGTAGGCACAGGTCTGCGTCATGAGGGATGGGAACAGGAAACTCCAATAATGCACTTGACCTGGAACGATTTAACACTAACATTGTTACATCCGATGTAAAGATATGTAAGAGTATTTGCCAGTCGATATGACCAATTGATCAGGCCTAGCGAAAAGGCATTACACGCGTCATGGAATTAGCAGACACGGTTTTAGTGTGCGGCCAAGCAAATGGACAACTCTAGGAAGCCGACGGGTTGTGTCGGGCTAAGTACGGAGTTAGTAGACATCCACGCACACTGTGGGCAGGAAAATAGGGCAAGTGGTATAAAGACCAAGGTGGACAGTGCAGTAAATGGACTCCCAACTTGCTTGCAGATGTGGATTAGGAGCCTTCATTCACTGCTCGACCAGTTACATGTGAAATGGGTGTTGCACGCTGTGCTGTTTGGACAGTCTTAGGGAGACAGCAGATATAGCCCAACCATTCAGCGAAAGTGCAAGATTTAACTCCGCTGACTATGGACTTCGCATCATATTCAGCCAGTGGGTGTTCCGCTCTGTATGGTGAGCCTCACCTTAAAGCACACGTAGTTATTTCGGATAAAGCCACTTTCACCAAAGTGGAAATGCACAATAGTCGCAACAGTCATGTATGGGTCATTGGGAGTCCCCACAGTTCTGAAGAACCGTCAACATAGCTTGTCAGAGAAGAGAGATTGCATGGGCGGGCATAGCCAGTGACTGGTTAATAGCTCATATTTTATTCTTCATCGCTTAACTACACAGTGTGTTTCTGGAGACATACTTCCACGTAACTGTAAGATATCCCACTCGATCCTTACACTCATATGTGGATTCTGGCTTCAAATCTTCAACCGCCCATCAAGAGTCACGAGAACATTTTCCATAGTTTTCTAAAATCTCGCCAGGTGAATGCTAGGGCGGTTCCTTTGAAAAAGATACGGCCGATTTTCTTTCCTTTCCGTCCGAGTGCGTGTACCATCTGTAAATTCGATTTTTACATGCGGTCAAAGAGCAAATTCTACGAAACTTAGTGAAGGTTTTTGTATTTAATGTTGTCTCACAAGAGAATATAGTTATAACTCGAAACCCCACCTGCGTGGAAATAAACGTTTTATGGAACAGAAACAATATAAAAATGAGTTCTCGTATAATTATATAAATGTTTCACTTATTGTCCAATAACTCGTCAATCGGAAAAGCTTTTCTTTGACAACAGCTCACTAAATTATTTATGCTACCCATCGTAACAATATTCACGCTATATTAAACATTTTGTCTCTCAGAGCCTCAGCTCTGTGGAAGTGCCCCACAATTTTCAAAGGCATCCTAATCTTCGCTAATCTTCGCTGTCCCTCATTCCACTTTCAGATGTTATCTTTAGCTGTCTGTTTCGAAATATGACTTTCTACCATTCTGTACAAAATGGTGCTCTTCTGGAGCCCGCCAAAAACGTCACACGTCTTACTACCGCACACAGCTCGCTAAAAATAGTCTGTGGACCTGACACACCCGGAGATGCAATCCGTACAGTGGCATTTAACATCCGACACCGAAGGTGGCTTGCCTCAAAGCATGGCCACTCTGATCACATGGCGTTGACCCTCACAAGTGTCTGAGTCCCTTCTGCAAATTCTCCTGGGGCAGTCTGACTCAAGTAAGTTTGTTTTTACTCCGTGTGATACTACCTTTTCTCCATATGTGAAATCTTGGCTGAAAGTACACCATGTTTCTACGAATGAAGAGATCTTACTATCGTAGTAGTACATGTGATCAATCGCCTCATGACACATTGAAAATATGGTTTGATGAGTGGTTATGAAAAAAGCCTAAGACACTGTTGTTATTTTCTACAATATTTATTATTTGACTTACAAACTAGCTTTCAGTTGTTACGCCGTCATCAGGCGCAAATAATGATCATGTGTGCCTGTGAAAATTGTATGAGAAAAAAGATTTTAAGCTAGTGCATCTACAGAATATCTCATTTAGTTTCCAAAGATTACAAGTGTTAATGTTTGATTAGGACTACAACGAGAGAATTATATCAGTGAAAACGCGATGTAAAACTATTAAACTTAGATAAAACAGGTGACACATTAAATAATGAACCATACAACAAATTACAACACTTGTTCCAAGAAGAATTTAAATTGAACAATAAGCTTTGGCATGTTCAGAGAGAATGGTTCAACTAAATGATCTGCTCTTCAACGAGTCCTGTATTACAAACAGGTAAGATGTACATATAAGATTAAGTAGGTAAGCAAACAAAATATGATCATACAAAAGTAAAAAACAAAAGAGATAGAGGAGATCTGTTGTTTCTCTTCTTAATTCTTTATGGAGTCCTCCAAGACAGGAGTGTAACCATTGTTATGCTATTAAATTACTTGGATTTAATTCAGTTTAAAGGTTGTCATCACACATGGCATTGGATATCAGGCGATGTATTATTGAGTGAAAGGCAGTATGTTTATGGATTAATGGGTGTAGAGAATTGGCAGATATTATAATGTCTGTGGTGGTAAGCTACATATAAATCTCGAAAGTATGAACATCATCACTGGTATTTATGATTAGATCCAAATAGTTTGTCTAGGTACCCAGGAACTCCATTGCGAATTAGATGCTGTTGTATTTAGAATCTAGCTACATTGATTGGCTGTTGTGTCAGTTCTTGATAGAATATTTTATACAACGTGGAAGAAAACACACACAACACCAGGTAATATTTTCCAATATGTGTTATTTTATTTTGAAACCGATTTTCAGTTGTTACACCATCACCAAGTAGAAAGATAAATGTGACTGTGAATTTTTTATAGGATCAAAGATTTTAAACTTGAACATTATAAAGTATCTCAGTTGGTTTTCAATGTTGACAATTGTTAATATCTGACTAGGACTAAAATGGGAGGAATTATTTCAATAAAAAGGCGATGTAAAACTCTTAGATTAGCTACACACATTGGCCCAAGACAAAATTATTTCCGTTTTAATGTCAAAATATACAAACAGTTGGATGGTCTACCCACAGGATCCCCCCTCAGGCCAATCTTTGTTAAAATCTTCATGGACAATTTTGAAAATCAGCTCTTGGAAAAGAACCCACTCTCTTCCAAGTTTGGTTACTGGCATAGGTATGATGATAACGTGTTGTGCTTTTGGACACATGCTACCAAACAACTTGAAACATTCCTCAAAGAAGCTAAATTCTAAAAACAACAGCATCAAGTTCACTATGGAATTTAGGAGTAACTCCATAAATTATTTAGATCTAACCATAGATATCAATGACGAAATTCATAGTTTCAAGATTTTTAGAAAACCTACCGCCACAGACGTTAAAATACCAAGAAATTCTCAACATCCATAAACCCACAAACAACTTGCCTCTCACTCAGTGGTACATCGTCTAACATCCATCCCCATGAGTGATCCAAATACATAAATACAGTTAAACAAATAGCATCAAACAACGGTCATACTCCTGCCTTGATGGCCTTCACGATGCATAAAAAAAGAAACAATAGGTGGTCTCTCTTCTTTAGTCTGTTCACGACCCACCATATCAAGAACGCAGTAAATGGTGGCCTATTTGTTATTCAGGAAAGCTCTCTCTGAATATGATCAGAAATCTTAAAACCAGGAATATTAAGAGATCATTTTATGTGCACAATACTATTGGGCACTTTTTGCTCAGTGGTAAAAACAGCATTTCAACTTTGGAGACACATGGAATACTCAAAAATCCTGTTTTTTCCAGACCACCTGCTTAATGAAGGCCATAGTTACAAGGTGCAACATGAAGTGGAAATTAATAAATATATGTCTGTTTGCCCAAGCTTAGTATTGAATGACTAAACACAGTTCCCTCACTTGCCACTTCCAGCTGCAGATGCTGTTCATTATCCCATCCAGAACATGTTGTAAATTACCCCTCCTATTTGCATGCTCCATGTATTCCATTATTTCAGTTCCTATAGTTTCTCTTGCCCTGTTAAATTTTCTTTTCACTTTGTATATACATAGGAGTTTCACTTAACTGCTTCATCTTACGTATATAGCTTGCCTGTTTGTAATATTGGATCTATGAAAGACCAAATTATTTTGTTCAATCATTCCTTTGGAATATGTCACCAAAGTTTATTGTTCAATTTATTTTCTTCTCAGAACAAGTGTTGTAATTTGTTATATAGTTTATTATTTAATGTGTCATGGATTTTAACTAAGTTCAATAGTTTTACAACGCATTTTCACTGAAATAGGTCTCTCGTTTTCGTCCAAATCAAACATTAACACTTGTAATATCTGGAAACCAAGTGAGATACTGAAAAAATACATCAAACGATTCATAAAGCTGTATATATTTTGTATTAGAAATGCTATAAGAAATCTGTAATTGAATGTCCTTTTATATGCGTAGCCAGAGAAGACTAACTATATATATGAACACATACAGTATTGTGTAAAATTTATGAAACAATAAGACAAACTTTATATTCTCAGGCCATGCACATAAAAGGACATTCAGTTACAGATTTCTTATAGCATTTCTAATACAAAATGTGTATTTTACATTTGATGTATATTTTGTCATATATATAAAACAAAATGTTACCTCTGAATTTTTGTAAGTTGTCCATCACTTGTTTTTATACACTCTTTTCCTTCTTATTCTTCAGTTAGACCACTCTCCTGACTTGGCCATTGCTTTTGTAAGCATTTGTCTTTCTCAGTTAATAATCAGTGCATTTGTTGGAAATGGTGTATGGGTGTTTATTTTAAGAGTAATAATTACCATTCTCACAGCTGACAAACCAGAGGTTCCGGTTTCTGTAAGTACTTTTAAGGCTTTCTGGAAAAACGGCTTGTTAATGAACAACTATCAACCATTTTATGCATATCATGTAGATCGCTACGAACGGCAGCAGACATTTTCAAAGCCTGCAGCTATTATTTCACTTCCAAGGCCAATGTCCAAGACTGAATAAAACTGGCGCTCCTGTAATAACTAATATTCATGTGGTCGCAAATTAGAAACTGCGAGTGTGTTATCCCAGCAGTGGAATATTAGTCCACATATCTTTATTCTCAAATAATTTCCTTTACCAATCTAACTCTTCTTCTCTGTTAGAGAGGGATAGTTATAATGCTCTGTAGATAAACTATTTTAAAATCACTGTATATCTGTACTTACGTAAATATGAAGTATCATTCTCATAGTTACGCTGTGGTGACAGTTTTTCCACTTAGTTGCACTCTAATTATCATTTTCACATCCATATTTCAGTTTTATAAAGTTTAGCTGCGTATTTCACTATTACGATGTGCAATCATGAAATTCATTGCGTTTACATACAAACATGTGGGCTATGGTCAAAGAACTTAGACATAGCAGGTTTAAAGATGTTTCTCATACAGAAACATGTAGGTTATGGTCAAAGAACTTAGCCACAGGAAGTGAGAGGGTGTTGCACATATAGAAACTTAAAAAGAAATTACCAACCTCTTTCGGAAAACTGGTATTCAAATTTCTTTCAGCACTAACAACAAGCTACAACAGCACATCATCCACAACAGTAAGACAAATAACCAATGCCACCACAAATCAGGTATTTACAGACTTTTATGTGAAAATTGCCCACAGTTCTGCATAGGCAAAACTTGCAGGAGTTTCACTATAAGATACTGCGAGCATACGGATGCCTTCCGGCTAAATAACTTTGATAAATCCACCTTTGCAATGCATCTAAAAGACCATGGTCACTCAGCCGCAGCCATTACAGACAACCTACAAATACTACACACTGAACAAAGGAAAGACAATGAATCTGCTCAAAGAGCTAGAAATTTGTATCCACATCTCTAACTCACCAGACGTTATTCTCAACGAAAAAGTGGAGCTTGCAAACAAATATTATCTTCACATATTTCATGAAATGTTCAAAAACAAAAACTAATTATCCTCTGATATAATAACAAAGTAATATTCTATGGAAAATCGATGTAGCAGTCATACAACAGTTCAAGTGTCATTATCATAATTTGTAAAAATCATATTGTAAACACAAGCTGTAACTGTCATTGTATAATTTGTAATAGCTTTCAAAATTTCATGTGTGTAACATCGTTGTACTTCCTAGATCTAAGTTCTCTGACAACAGTGTGGCTCAAAACATTTCTAGCTATCATTTTTTAATTTGTAATAGGTTTTAGTAATTTCATATATATATATAACATCATTGTACTTCCTAGATCTAAGTGCTCTGACAAAAATGTGGATCAAAACATTTCATAATGTGTATCAAAAAACTTCACAGTCTATAATAGCTTTTTAAGTTTCTATATGTGCAACACCCTTGCACTTCCTGTGGCTAAGTTATTTGACCATAACCTACATTTTTCTGTATCAGCAACATCTTTACACCTGCTACATGTAAGTTCTTTGACCATGTTTGTATGTATTTCAGGAGTGCACATCGTAATAGTGAAATATGCAGCTAAACTTTATAAAACTGAAATATGGACGTGAAAATGATAATAAGTGTGCTACTAAAAGGAAAAACTGTCACCACAGCGTAACTATAATAATGATGTTTCATCTTTATGTTAGTACAGATATATTTTCGACAAATGCTGCCTTGCCACTTACTATTGTCCCACTTGTATCTGATTATTCACCAGCAAATAATTTTTTTTGTATTTATACAGTGATCTCCAGCAACATAAACATGTACATGAATGTATATAAACACCTGAGGATGGAAGCAAGCCCGAAACCTGTTGTGTGACAAATAAATAACATTTTATTGTGACTGGTACGGTAGCGGAAATTTTTCTACACCCTGTAAAGCAACAGTTGCGGAGTTCAACAGCATCCACTATGGATAAAATTCATATTTATCTTTGTATCTGATGATGATGTAACAGCCAAAAGTCAGTTTGTAAGATAAAATATTAAAAATTGTAGAATATTACACCAGTGTCATGTGTCTTTTCTTTTATAATGTACACCAACCGACAGAACAGTCAATGAATGCAATAAGTGTAGAAAATAAATAAAAAATACAGAAGTGGCAAAGAATCTAACACTGAGCCTTTAATACATTCACCCAGTCCAGCAATAAACCACGATCGTTATTGTTTCATAAATTTTACACAATACTGTATGTGTACATATACAATTTTACGTAGTGTTTTATGTTCCATTGCTTCATTTAAAATGCCTGCCATCATTAATGGGTTATTCTGGCCAGGATAAGGAATAGAATAATTAAATTAACTGCTTGATAGCACTTCTGTTCCTACACTCCCAGGTAGGAAAGGATACATGTGACCTGTCTTACGTGTATGTGAAATGTGCGTAAGTGCATAAAAAAAAAGGCTCGAAGCACTATGGGACTTAACATGTGAGGTCATCAGTCCCCTAGAACTTAGAAGTGCGTAAACCTCACTAACCAAAGGACATCACAGACATCCATGCCCGAGGCAGCATTCGAACCTGCGACCGTAGCAGCAGCGCGGTTCCGGACTGAAGAGCCTAGAACCGCTCGGCCACAGCGGCCGGCCGAGTGCATAACACGCCCGATTGCCACAAATATGTGAGACGAAAATGGAATGCGTCAGCAGTGCTGTCAGGATGAATAATTGCGATAAGGGGTGTGGCACTGGATGAATCGATCGTTTCGTGCTTATCGTCTTGACGATATGGAGAGCTCGTAGCTATCGGACGATGGGCGCCACGCACGCCGGCTGCCGGCACGTCAGCCAGTCCCACCTTGCGTGGGCCCCTCGCTGGCAGCCATATGTGGCAGCCGCAGCTAGCCCAGTGCGGGCTGGCGGCGCAAGACACTGGGGTGACAAGCACACTCCAACATCGACGCACAACGCTCACTTTCTCGGAGAACAGTATTGTGAGTCTGCCAAGGATTGTGAGTTGAAACCAGCAGAAACGCTGCCTGGTGAACAATCACCAGTGATACATCCTTGGTGCACCACGAATTGCGACTGTGGAAAATGAGTATTGCTACGGTCGACAGCCCCTAAGGGCCTTGTCGATATGGGATGCCACAGCGATACATATAGCCGTGCTGTAGCTGTAACGACAATGGAAGTAGGTGTGGAATGGCCAAACTGTGGTTCCTAAAGAGGAGTAGCAGCCTTTTCAGTAGTTTCAAAGGCAACAGTCCAACTGATCGACTGATCTGAAATTTTAGCTATCGTGGCTTTGCTTTGTTGGTACTGCGAATGTCTGAAAGCAAGAGGTAACACCAGCCGTTGTTTTTCCCGAGGGTGTACACCTCTACTGTGTGGAAGATCAACGAATGCTGTGCAGCAGATCTGAAAATCAGATGGGTATATCGAGTTACTAAAGAAGGCGTAATGAATAGAACCTGGGAAGAGGAAATTTATTGCAGAACCAGATCAAAAGAAGGGATCATTTGGTAGGACACGTCCTCAGTTATGAAGGAATTGTGAGTTTGTCTATGGAGGGAAAAAAGAGGGGTAAAAATTGTAGAGGGAGACCAAGCCTCAAATGCAGTACGAAGGTTCAAATGGACGTATATCGCTGTAGTTACATAGAGATGAAGTGACTCAGGAAACTACAAAGAAAATCAGAAGCGGGAACTGCAGAGACTAAGTCTAGATACAGGCGTCATATCGACAGTAGCAGAAAACAGTAGTATAATTCCTCATGAATAAGAAAGTAGGACAGAGAGTGAGTTATTGTGTACAGTACAGTAATAGGATTATTCTCATTAGACTTGACAGCAACCCATCACCAACAACAGTAGTTCAGGTATACGTGTCGACGACACATGCAGAAGATGAAGAGGTAGAGAAATATGCTATGAGAGCATCGAACGCGTAACAAAGTATCTAAAGAGAGAAGAAGATTTATTAATCGTAGGTGATTGGAATGCTACAGTAGGGGATGGAGTAGAAGGAAGAGATACGAGGGAAAATGGGATTGGTAGTAGGAATGAGAGAAGAGAACGACTTGCTGATTTCTGCAACAAATTTCGACTAACAATAGCGAGTGCACTGTCCGAAAATCACAAGAGGAGGAGGTATACGTGGAAACGGCCTGGAGACAAGGGGAGATTCCAACTGATGAGAAAACAGGATCCGAGTTTAGGTAGTCGATAGAAAGGTGCGCGCAGGAACAGATATAGATGCACAACGAAACTTAATAACGACGAAGCGTAGGCTTAAATTTAAGAGAATCGTTCGGAAGAATCAGTGTGGAAAGAGGTAAGTACTGGACTTCTGAGGTAAGATGAGGTGCGTTTTAAGTTCTTTAAGGCTGTAGATCCGGCGATAATGAATACCACAGTATGTGGTTCACTTGAAGAAGAATTGAAGGGCTATCACAAAAGTTGGCCAGACAAATATTGGTACAAGGAAAGTAACTGCAAATAAATCTTGGGTAACAGGAGCAGTACTTCAATTGCTCTACGAAAAAAGAATGTACTAAAATACTTAAGAAGCTTCAGGAATACAGCAATGAAAGCCCCTCATGAGTAAAATAACTAGGAAGTGCAGGCAGACTAAAGCGAAATGGCTGCAGAAAATATGTGAAGAAATAGAAAGAAAAGTGATCATCGGAGGAACAAATTCAACATATCGAAAAGTCATAACCACTTTCAGAGAAATTAGGACTAAATGCGTCAATAGTAAAGAGTGCAAGAGTAATTTCTCTGCCGAACGCAGAAGAACAAGCTGATAGGTGGAAAGAGTACAATGAAGGCCTACGCGTCTGATGACGTGTTGGAAAATTAGGGCCGGCCGCGGTGGTCTCGCGGTTCTAGGCGCGCAGTCCGGAACCGTGCGACTGCTACGGTCGCAAGTTCGAATCCTGCCTCGGGCATGGGTGTGTGTGATGTCCTTAGGTTAGTTAGGTTTAAGTAGTTCTAAGTTCTAGGGGACTAATGACCACAGCAGTTGAGTCCCATAGTGCTCAGAGCCATTTGAACCATTTTTGAAAATTAGGGGACTCGATATGAAAGCTATAAGGGCTCCAGTATTACAGTCAGCCAAACGGCTATTCAAGCTTTCGGAAAAATATCATCAACGCAAATGCGAAGATAGCAAGGTCAGATAAGTATGAAAACTATCAAGCAATCAGATTAAAAGCTAATGCATCGACGTTGTTAACAAGAATAATACGTAGAAGAATGGAAAAGAAACTTAAGGATCAGTTAGGTCACGATCAGTTTGGCTTTCGGAAAAGTAAAGGCACCAGAGGGGCAGTTCTGATGTAACAAGAGTTGAAAAAACTCTATACCTTCAAAGTTCTTGTCGACCTAGAAAGAGCGATCAATGGTGTAAAATGGTCCAAAAAGTTCAAAATTCTCAGAAAAATAAATGTAATCTGTAGCGAAAGGGAACAGTATGTACAAAAATCAAGAGCTAAAAGTAAGAATGAAAGACCAACAATGAAGTGCTAGAATTAAAAAGTATGTAAGTCAATCTATACACCGAGGAAACATAGGCGGAAATAAAAGGAAAGTTCAGGAATAGGATTAAAATTCGGGGTGAAAGAATATTAATGACAAGATTCGCTGATGAGATTTCTCTCCAGAGATGAAGTGAATAAAGATCGCTGGACCTGTTGAACGAAATGAACTGAGAAGACTATAGACTGAGGGTGGACATTTGAAAGACGAAAGTGTGAGGAGTAACAAAAATGAAATTAACGATAAACTTAGCATCAAAATTGGTGACCAAGACGCAGAGGAAGTGAACAAATTCTGCTACCTTGGAAGAAAAATAACACACGACATATGAAACACGGTCATAAAAAACATAGTAACACAGGGGAGGAGGACATTCCTGAACTAAACAATTTTACTAATATGGAATATCGGCCTTAATTTAAGAAAGATAATATTTGAGAATGTTCGTTTGGAGCACAGCACTGTATGAAAGTGAATCACAGACCTTGCGAAAACCGTAAAAGAAGAGAATCTAAGGGTTGAGATGAAAATTAGGAAGACTGATAATATAAGAAATGAGGAAGTTACCCGCCGAATACGCGACGAACGAACATATGAGATACAATGACAAGAAAAAGTGATAGGATGATGTGACATATGTTAAGATATCAGGAAATAATTTCATGACACTAGAGGGATCTGTATAGTCAAAGAGTGAGATGAAGTGGCTGGCTCAGGAGAAGAAATAGTGGCAGACCGCATCAAACTAGTCATCTAGTCAGAAGAGGGATGATTCGACGCCCCCGCCTCCCTTCCCTCGGAGAAAAAGAAAGTAAAGGCTGATACAGAATAGACTAGTGTCGAGAGTTGGACCAAATCAGTCTTCTTACTCCAAACTACAACAACAGGAATAAAACGGCCCACAGTAAACATTACCTACCCAGTATGATTTACGTGAGTGTAAGGAAGCTTAAGGATACCCCGATTACCTCTATCATGGCTGTACCACAAGCGCTACATGTAACGGATGTCTGTGAAACCTATTGATGAAGTATTTGATGCACACCGTAAATGGGAGCAACATGGATGCAGCGAGTACCAGCGCAACTGCAAACTGACCTAAGCACCCACATTAAACCAACAGGCTTCGTTTTCCCCCGACGTACGTGGGAAACAGCAAACAGCATCTGCACGAACTATGTATGCACATGGACTTCCATTTTAAAAGGAAGAAAAACTGATTTTGCAACTGTGGCTAGACAGCCCAGACCATCCAATACATCGTGCCGTTGTATACTTTAATATGATATCCAGACAATGCAAAGAATTCCTAACATTGAACGCGGATTCCCTTGACTGAATTGAGAAATTAAATTTAACACTATAAACTACTGTCATATTGAGAGGCACCCACATGCCTTGCTCATACTGTGGCATCAAGCAGTCAGGCCTGCCAAGCGAGTGGATTCATTCTTATTTATCGAGTAACATGAACTCTCGTACTCACAATTAAGTTACAAATTATCCTCCTGTATGAATAATACGCAACGGAAACACGCATCTGACTATCAGTAATTTACAGATCTCTGACTGTTCACTACGCACTGGCAATACCACATTTTTTTTCTTTTTTTTTTTTTAACGGCTTTATCAACACGTGGCCATCGCACTGAATATGAGTGGCGCACACATTATAATTTCTGGATATCTTGACAACATACAATTCGAAGGAAAAGGCCACCAATCTTTTTCTTTTCACTATCTTATTTATTCCGATAAATTCTATAACCTAAACATACAAATTCTATAACCTACAACAATAACACATGAGAAATTCCGCCCAGTGGGCATGGCTTTACATTGGTGAATCTCTATATTATGGTCTCTTAATTATTTAACACTACAGTGCACTTTCTGGATAGGATGGTGGATCTTTTATTATTTCTCACACTTCGACTCTCACAATCATCATCACGAAACTTTCTTCCAGACCGAGCAGTACAAAAGGAACACGCATAACCCACTACCTCTGAAACTACCTTGCTACTCTCCCATGCAAACCACACATACTTAAATTACATGACATACACCACACTACAACATGAAATACAATACAATAAATAGTCACAACACTATCACTTTCAGCTTTCCCAATTCAATTAGTATTTATCCCAGTTTCACACGACACTGCCCCACTTTGTAATTCTACTTTCCTACTATGAACTCTGGAGATATATGCACGTCTTCCTGTGCAATGCAAGCCAAGTGGCGTTGCTGGATAGACGGCCGACTCACCTTGCTTCTCTCTCAGAGTTTGAATCTAGCGTCACACGGAATCATATCACGCAAAGTAATATTAAGAACATATTCATCACACACGCGAGTCCTCAACTGATACCATGGACGAGTACTTCTCTTTATCCTTTGTCTCATACACAGATTGAGACTCACACAGTACTCACCACGTGGAAGTACTCGTCTCTAATTTCAAGTCCTGCACACGCCATTTCTTAAATATTTCACCTTATGGGACACACGCTATTTCTTAAATATTTCAACTTATTGTACACATGCTAGTAATTCAGCTTAACTTAAGCACACTGAAGTATTTCAACTTATTGCTACACGTGGTTTCATTGTGACCGTTGGTCACTTCCGAAGATTACTACGATCCCATTAATATTACCTGCCTGACATTTAATTCTCCCCACAAAAGTTCCTGAAATAGAGAAATGATTATTTCAAACTACTCTTAAATATTCCACATGCATACCATGTCTCCACTCTTTTGTCTTTACGAAGCACACCTAAGACAGGTCTTAACAGTACAAGATCTAGCGGCAGAGTGCTGAAACATGGCCATTCTTCAGGTCCTCTCGCACCTCTGCTGAAGTGGGGGAGCACCTTGCTACCGTATTGGTCAGCCACATTTCAGGTGCTCAAAGCTCAGGTAAATTTCATCTCTTTGGTCCCACCAAAGGTGGCCAAAGGATCGTCTCAAAGATGATCATATATTCACATTCACTATCTGCGGTTAGCAGACGACCATACATTCATTCATTTCACAGATCTCACCAAACTGGATGTAGGGATTTACTTTGTGGGAGTGCACATGTGGTTCAAATGGTTCAAATGGCTCTGAGCACTATGGGACTTAACAGCTATGGTCATCAGTCCCCTAGAACTCAGAACTACTTAAACCTAACTAACCTAAGGACATCACACAACACCCAGCCATCACGAGGCAGAGAAAATCCCTGACCCCGCCGGGAATCGAACCCGGGAACCCGGGCGTGGGAAGCGAGAACGCTACCGCACGACCACGAGATGCGGGCAGTGCACATGTGATCAATTAAATAAATAAATTGTCATTCTTTCCCACACTGGTATCCGGCTTCGCTGTATTAATGTATTAATTGAAATTGAGTTATTTTACAAAAAAAATGTGTTGTTCTGACAAAAGTAATGAAGTATGTTGTACCTATTTTCAATGTCGGGGGGTACTGTACCCTTTCAATATATGTAATATACTTTCACTCTATGTTTTATCTACTTTTAGTACTATTTTTTATATCTGTGTAATAATACTATGTCTTCTGCTATATGCTAAATAAATAATAGTGGATGGTACCAGTGAACAGAACTGACATGTAATTGGGAATCTCTAAGCTGGTTACATGGATGAAGGCAGATGCCTTGATGTCACAGAATGAGTTACCTGACGTACTGACAAAAACTCTACCATAGCTCTGATTATGTCACTAACGTACGCTTGTTTGGTGGCACTTAACCTAGAGATAGACAGTTCAAAACCTGGTGGTTGCAGACTATCATATTCCGCCGCAAAGAATTGAGCATTGATGACACACAGTCGTGATATGTAGGCCATGTGTTAAATCTCAGGTTTGCCCAGAGCGGTTTCTATTCGTTTGTCTCATCTGGATTAAGCTTA
Organism: Schistocerca nitens; assembly: GCF_023898315.1. Taxonomy (NCBI): domain Eukaryota; kingdom Metazoa; phylum Arthropoda; class Insecta; order Orthoptera; family Acrididae; genus Schistocerca; species Schistocerca nitens. The sequence goes on from NW_026045909.1 coordinate 7,368,305, forward strand.
GAAAACTTGTGACAGTGGATAAATTACGCAGTATTTTCAAAACAAACACGCTACAATCATTCTCATAATTATTTATTTCATTTACAAACGTATTTCTAGGTACCACGTTTTCCCCTTCCGTGGCTATTATTCCGCCTCAGCTACACCATGTCGGCGATTGCTGCGCAAACAAGTTCTCCACTTACGTGTAGACCACCATTATTCTACCACGCAAGCATAGGGGCTGCACTCGTCTGGTGTGATACGTTCCATGGGGGTGGAGGGTAGGGGGTGGGGGTCCACCGGGGGCCGAACCGCACAATAACCCGGAAAGAGTGGTTCGGTGTGGGGCGGCGGAGGGGTGAAGTCGACTGCGGTAGTCGTCGTGGGGTTGTGGACCACTGCGGCTGCGGCGGGGACGGAGTCTCTCCGTCGTTTCTAGGCCCCGGTTAACATACAATACAATACAATACAACTGTTAGTGTGTTTATTTTGCATATATAAGGTAAGCAAAATGTAAAATGCTTCTGCCATAGTACAAAAAATGTTAACATCTCCTGGACACAGTTAGGGATGTAAAAGCAGGGAACTAGCTTTTCGACTTATCTGGCAGCTTCAAAGGCATTTAAATTAATTCATCTTGACGTATTTGCGCTTTTTTTGCTTGTTAGTACTAGTACTATTAGTAACCATTTTATATAACATGTTGTGTCGTGTCGTGTCATGTTAAGTATGACGATATATGATGTCATGTTCTACAACAGGAAACAGGCCAACATGTCACCCAACACCGCATTTGTCATGCCGTGCAATATGATAAAACATGTAATTAAACTTTAGGATTGATGAATCTCTACACTGTGATACTTCCTATTGCAGAATCACTCCCACTCTCGGTTAATTTCTATCGTAAATGCATATCACTCTCCAGAAGCACATAAATTTGTGTCTATTTGTTCTTACACCGCTCACAATACCCGTAACAGAGAGTTTGTTTGGAGGAGAAGTGGTGAAATAACCCCCCCCCCCCCCACTCCATCCAGAAATCAAAAAATTGTAGTGTCCCCCATCCCAACCCTCCCAGGAAAAAGTTCACTCCCCGAAATTTTATCCCCTCAGAAATACTTTTAACTATTACGCGTATGCTCTTCAGTCATATATATTGTATACTATGGCTGGCGAATCTTCTGGATTTTGAGCACAGGATCAGGGACTTGAGCTTATAAATTGCAAGATGCAGGTGTGCCAACTTTTTGCAGCTAATAAAGTTCACTGCTCTTGGGTTAACTCATCAAAAGCGCGAATGTTTAAGATGTTTTGATTTAAATGTCTTTGACGCTGCCACATAATTCGAAAAACTCGTTCCCTTATTTTCCATCCCTAACTCTACCTAGGACATACTCGCCTTTCTTATGCTATGATAAGGGCATTTTCTGTTCTGTTTCCCAACTTTGAAATTAGACCGACATAGCTTGGCAACCAATGTAGATTTTTGTTGGCTCGGGCAACGACTGATCCGGTACAGCTTCTTTTAATTTTCTTTGGAACCATGTTGCTTATGTCGTGGCAACGGATACAACTTTTACGAAACAACAGGACGACCATTAATTACTTGTATTTGCCTACCTTCTTACAAAGTTTGAACCGATTCGCACAAGTTTGAAACATAGAACTTGCACGCATAAAAAAGAAAAAACAAAAACCGTGTCCTTTGCACTTACAATGCTAATGAAGCTAGATTTTGAAAATTAGAGTTTTCAGCTTTGCCGTAAGAATTCATTATTTAAAATTTGATTCACTTTAAACCGTTACCGCGCATTCCAAAAACAAATTTTACATGCAATATTTACCTCGACTTCAAACCATCGTATCTCGACAATTAATTAAAATTACTGGATAAAAAAATTTCGTTTTGACTTCACCCATTTATCTACCTTCGAGCAAAGTTTGAACCGATTGGTACAAGTTTAAAGCATAGAAGTGGCGTACTTCAAAAAACCCCTAGAAAAAACGTGTTTTTTGCATGTAAAATCCAAATGAAACAATATTTTTCCAAACGGTTAAAACTTATCTTATATCAAGGCCCGATACACTGGTGAACCAAATCTGAACTCTCTGTCTCGCTCCAGACCAGAGTTATTTAAGGTTGACTGTATTTGCACGTAAAATCCGAACGAAAGTGATTGTTTTTGGACGTAAAACAGCACAATGCGCAATTTTTTTGCGCTATCAGCTGAGCATTAATTTCAGCCCAATTAAACTTTTTGCAAAAGGAGTTAATCGATCCGCACAGTTTGTCTGGGCGCCAGCTCCGGTTGGTCGCTCAAACCTTGCTTAATACTTATATACTGTAACATAGCTACAGTAAGCCAGACGTTCGAGTGGCTACACAAACAGCCGCAGGTACGGGCTAAACCAGAAACTTTTTAACCCATGTTCCTAGCTCGAACCGAGTACCAAGACACCTCCCTCACCCCAAAGCGTGATTCTACGCGTGGCCTTCTCATACATATTTGTACGATTATCCATGGTAGTTCATGGAATAAGGGTGCTCTGTTCACCAAATAATGATGTAAAATTCTGTGGAGAATTTGAGGCTCCTCGAGAAAAGTAGAACGTGCACCAACAGCGAATTGTACTCTCTCTCTCTCTCTCTTTCTTTCGCTCCAATACTGATCCGCAGTAATACATATATAACACTATAAATCACAAGCACTTATGTCGTCACCGACGTACACAGTGGAAACGTTTCGCTAAACAAAGTTCAGTATATCTGCGGAAGCTTTTGAAGAACAGACTCAAGCTTTGGCTTCAGATTCATGAATTTACATTCGAAGCATAAAAAACGTGGTTTTTTGTGGGTGCCTAATCGTGAATTTCTCAGTAGGTCAGGACAGATTTCATCTCGAAGCTACAGTGAACTACGTGTCATAACAAAGGAGGGCTGACTGCCGCGGCTAAACACATTCTAAAGTAGCCTTGACTTGTCGAATGAATGTATATGCGCCAAAATTGACAAGTCACGCTGTGTTTTGACCTCCACCTGACACCGTGTGTCACTACCTTGGCCTCCTCCTGTCTCACTAATATGATGCTATTGGCGCCACGTGCGATTCGGAACAGAAATACGACGACACTTTTACTGCTGCGTCTTAGTGGAGAAACATATTGTGTGGCTTATACTAAGCCAGATAATTACATCCTTGAAATTTCTTGGAGATCACTTTTTTTCTATTCGTACGTTCTGATATCAGGACTTCACAACCCCTCCCAAAGACCCCAAAGTTCAGTAAACCATTCTATGTAATCAAATGGTTCAGATAACTGAGGCCGTCGAACGAGCTGCAATCCAGGAACAGCTTTTCGAGTGTTTTCAGACCGACGTGAGTTCTTCAAATAGTCTAATGTTTTCCTGGCGCTAGCGGATATCGTTGTCAAAGGCTAGCCGATATCGTTGCCGTAGGGCTCTGTCAGTAGACTGATAATGTTACCACGGACGTGCATTGTGTAGAAGTGTATAGGCGCGCCAGGCCGTAGCATTACCAACCGTACGCCTTCTACTTCAGTTGTACGGTTTGTGGCACCTCTGTGCAGTGTATGGTCCAAGATTAGCTAGAACCGTATGGAATAAACACGGTCTTGCTTTTTTTCAATTAATGGAAGCAGGAAATGTATGTTAATGTGTAAACTATTTTTCTTCTCCTGAATGCATTCTTCTTCTTATAAGTTATGCTGCCTTACATGTTATTGCTGTCTTCGTTTTCAGTCTGAAGGTTGGTTTGATGCAAGTATCTACACTGGATTGAGCAAGACTTTTTATCTCTGCGTAACTGTTCCAACCTAAATCCGTTTGAATCCTTTTAAATTTGTTCAACACTGGTCTCATCCTACAATTTTTACCACAGACACTACCCTGCACTACGAAATCGACAATTTCATGATGTCTCGGGTTTTGCCCCGTCAACTGACCTATTGTTTTAGTCAGGTTATGCTATAAATTACTTTTCTCACCAGTTCAATTCAGTAATTCCTCATCAGTTAACTAACCTACGCAACTAATCTCCGGAATTCTTCTCTAGCACCGTATTTCACCGACTTCTACTCTCTTCTTGTTTGGACTGGTTGTCTTCCACGTTTCAGTTTCGTACAAGGGTACACCATAGACACCTTTGTAAAAATCTTCCTAATATTTTAACATATATTTTGTGTTGACAAATTTCTCTTTTCCAGTAACATTCCATACATATCCCTTCAGAAAACACATCCTAAGACATTTATAAGTGGTGTTAAAACTGTTATTAAAAACAATTTTGTTGCTATTCCCAGTATGCATTTTATATCCTAATCACTTCCTCCGTCGCCAGTTAGTTATTCTGCTGCCAAAATAGCTAAACTCATATACTGACTTCCCATTCTAATTCCATTAGCGTTGATTTGTTTCCACTGTATCCCATCTTTGCTCTTGTTTTCGTTGCTCATCTTATAACCTTTTTTCAAGTAAAAATGTCTGAAAATGGCCTTGTAAGCCGAAAACCGGTTAACAAAAATAAAAGTAATATTGTAGAACAAAAGCAAACTGGTGCTTTTCATTTATTTTTTCAAGACGCTATACATTCTGTTCAACTGATCATTGGAGTCTTTTGCTGCCTCTAACAGAATTACGTCTTCAGCGTACCTCACTACTCTTTTTCTTTTTTCCTCCTCCTGCACTTTAACTCCTTTTTCGAAATTTCCCTTTGTTTTACTTTTTTGTTTGCTCGCTATATACAGGGTGGTCCATTGATAGTGACCGGGCCACATATCTCACGAAATAAGCATCAAATGAAAAAACTACAAAGAACGAAACTCGTCTAGCTTGAAGGGGGAAACCAGATGGCGCTATGGTTGGCCCGCTAGATGGCGCTGCCATAGGTCAAACGGATATCAACTGCGTTTTTTTTAATAGGAACCCCCATTTTTTATTACATATTCGTTTAGTATGTAAAGACATATGAATGTTTTAGTTGGGCCACTTTTCTCGCTTTGTGATAGATGGCTCTGTAATAGTCACAAACTCACAAGTACGTGGTATCACGTTACATTCCGCCAGTGCGGACGGTATTTGCTTCGTGATACATTACCCGTGTTAAAATAGACCGTTTACCAATTGCGGAAAAGGTCGATATCGTATTGATGTATGACTATTGTTATCAAAATGCCCAACGGGTGTGTGCTATGTATGCTGCTCGGTATCCTGGACGACATCATCCAAGTGTCCCGACCGTTCGCCGGATAGTTACGTTATGTAAGGAAACAGGAAGTGTTCAGCCACATGTGAAACGTCAACCACGACCTGCAACAAATGATGATGCCCAAGTAGGTGTTTTAGCTGCTGTGCCGGCTAATCCGCACATCAGTAGAAGACAAATTGCGCGAGATGGTTGGTTTGTTGGGGGAAGGAGACCAGACAGCGAGGTCATCGGTCTCATCAGATTAGGGAAGGACGGGGAAGGAAGTCGGCCGTGCCCTTTCAAAGGAACCATCCCGTTATTTGCCTGGAGCGATTTAGGGAAATCACGGGAAACCTAAATCAGGATGGCCGGACGCGGGATTGAACCGTCGTCCTCCCGAATGCGAGTCCAGTGTCTAACCACTGCGCCACCTCGCTCGAATTGCGCGAGAATCGGAACGTCGGTGTTGAGAATGCTACATCAACATCGATTGCACCCGTACCATATTTCTATACACCAGGAATTGCATGGCGACGACTTTCTGCGACGACAGTTCTGCCACTGGGCAGAAGAGAAATTACGGGACGGTGACAGATTTTTGCACGCGTTATATTTAGCGACGAAGCGTCATTCACCAACAGTGGTAACGTAAACCGGCATAATATGCAACGTAAAATCCACAATGGCTGCGACAAGTGGAACATCAGTGACCTTGGCGGGTTAATGTATGGTGCGGCGTTATGGGAGGAAGGATAATTGGCCCCCATTTTATCGATGGCGATCTAAATGGTGCAATGTATGCTGATTTCCTACGTAATGTTCTACCGATGTTACTACAAGATGTTTCACTGCATGACAGAATGGCGATGTACTTCCAACATGATGGATGTCCGGCACATAGCTCGCGTGCGGTTGAAGCGGTATTGAATAGCATATTTCATTACAGGTGGATTGGTCGTCGAAGCACCATTACGTGGCCCGCACGTTCACCGGATCTGACGTCCCCGGATTTCTTTCTGGGGGGAAGTTGAAGGATATTTGCTATCGTGATCCACCGACAACGCCTGACAACATGCGTCAGCGCGTTGTCAATGCATGTGCGAACATGCTGTTGAGAGGAATGTCGTTACACGTATTGCCAAATGCATTGAGGTTGACGGACATCATTTTGAGCATTTATTGCATTAATGTGGTATTTACAGGTAATCACGCTGTAACAGCATGCTTTCTCAGAAATGATAAGTTCACAAAGGTACATGTATCACATTGGAACAACCGAATTAAAATGTTCAAACGTACCTACGTTCTGTATTTTAATTTAAAAAACCTACCTGTTACCAACTATTCGTCTAAGATTGTGAGCCATATGTTTGTGACTATTACAGTGCCATCTATCACAAATCAAAAAAAGTGTTCCAACTAAAACATTCATATTTCTTTACGTACTACAAGAATATGTAATAAAAAATGGGGGTTCCTATTTAAAAAAAAACGCAGTTGATATCCGTTTTACCTATGGCAGCACTATCTAGCGGGCCAATCCTAGCGCCATCTGGTTTCCCCCTTCAAGCTAGACAAGTTTCGTTCTTTGTAGTTTTTTTGTTCGACGCTTATTTCATGAGATATTTGTCCCGGTCACGATCAAAGGACCACCCTGTATACTCAATACCCTTATCGCACTCCCTTATTTACTCTTTGACTGGCGACAAAAACGCCATTATCAACATCTCACTGAGTTGGAATGAGATCGTGTAATAGGTCTACGAGAAGCTGGATGTTCTTTGTGTGATACTGCAGAAGAACTTGGCAGGAATGCAGCTGCTGTACATGACTGCCGGCAGCAATGTCACGAGAATGTACGGTCGCAAGGAGACCGGGCTCTGGACGGCCACGTGGCACTGTCGAGAGGAAAGACCACCGTGTTCGGCGTGTGGGATCTGTAGTAGCGACTTGAGCACCACAGTGGCACAGCGAACTGTTTGAGAGTTCATAGGAGGGCAGGATGGTAGTGTGTTGTGTTTTCTGATGAAAGATGGTTCTGCCTCTGTGCCAGTGATGGCCGTGTGTTGGGGGTCCACACCTAACCTGTTTGCATGGTAGACACATTGGACCTTCATCTGTCGTTACGGTCTGGGGTGCGACGTATGACAACAGGAGCACTCTCGTGGTTATCCCACGCACTCTGACTGCAAATCTATACGTCTGTCTGGTGATTTGACCTTTTCTGCTGTCATTCACGAACAACACTCCAAGGGGTGTTTTCCAGCAGGATAATGCTCGCCCATATACCGCTGTTGTCACTAAAGATACTCTACAGAGTGTCGACATGTTGCCTTGTCCCTCTCGATCGCCAGATCGCTCTCCAGTCTAGCAGGTATGGGACATCATCGGACGACAACTCTAGCATCATCCACAAACAGCATTAATCGTCCACGTATCGACCGAGCCAAAAACTGGCATCTGGCACCTGTACAATACGCGCGTTTACAGGCTTAGATTCAACATTCTGGCGGTTACAATAATTATTAATGTATCAGCATTTGCAACGGCTTATCTTGCGCTTACACTAACCTGTGATCTTGCAATGTTAATCACTTAAATATGTTACCTAGACGAATGTATTCCCGAAATTTCATTACTCTACATTAATTTTATTGTTTTGGTGTTGCGATCTTTTCCGTCAGTGTAGATTCTCTGTTTGTGGATACAGAGATCATTATAAAATTACGTATGTTTTGGAAACTAGAGAAATATGAAGTCTGACTGTTGTCCTTGCAGTACCGTCATCATAGGACAGTGTACTACAGAGGTGCCGCTAAAAATTAAAGTAACGAATTCACTCGAAAGATTCATAACTGAAAAGAGGGATATAGATAAATTATGCCATATTACACGAAGGTGGTATTGTGTAGTCTTTCCCAAAATACAATATTTATATTATTGGATATTTGTGCGTTTCTGTTAAGATAACTGGATCGTCTGCGCGATGTTGCACCGAATAACATAATTGGTACGCTAATCTCATATTCCCTAATATGACTCATAGATAATACCGGGAAATTCAAGTACTGAGTATAGTCAGACGATTGCTACACCTGTTGATAATAACGAAAGTTTTACGTATGTTCCTGTTATCATTCAACAGAGATAGCAGCAGCATAATTAGTCCCTGCCGCGACAGTGCTGTCTGGGCATTGAGGTCCCGCCTCTTCAGATTATCAGCAGCCTAATCACACACTTGTTTTGGGAAACCATGTTACTTGAATCGAGTTTCAAAGTGAAAGAGAGAAGCGACAGCCTTGTAAAAGGTAAATGCCGATGAGCAATGTCGTCTTTGAGTCATCATCGATCTACCCGGACTCTGTTTTCGGATGATTCACACAACATGGAACTGGTATTAATCTGCCGCTCATCCACAGTCATTTTACTTTCTAGTCGCATTCATAACTGAAGATGAATTTATCCAATCCGCATAACAACTAAATGTAAATAGTTTACAGCTGCGGACCTGTTGCCGATCTTTATAATGACTTGGCTGCAGGGAAAAGTCCCAGAGAAGTCGTTCCCCTCATTATTTCGTAGTGTCTATGATACAGAAAAATACTTTATCTGGGTGTTATAGAAAAAAAGTACAGTTAACAAAGTATCTACACACCACCACGTACATAGTTGACCTAGGGAATATACAAAAGCGGTAAGAACGAGGCAAATAGGAAAACACCGTTACTACAGCAAATTCTAATCCTGTTTCATTCATCTGGTCCAGTTTTAAGTTGCGATTGTGAGGTCTGTTCATTTCACTTGTGATCCATGCTTATTTACTTATTGTATTTTAAATGACTTCAACCAATGGTCAATGTAACTGTGCAAAATTAAGTAAACTTCAGACAAAATGTAATTCAAGTTGCTTCGGATATATGATAGGAATATACTGAAAATTTTTAATCCTAATACCTATGCAGTTTGCTATCAGGGCATAAAGACACAGAACATTATGTCGTTACAAGTTAAGCTTTTGATATAAATTAATTGAAAACAAGCAGGTAACAAGTAAAATACAACATTAAAGAACACTTTTGTAAAATCTAAGCAGTAAAAGTACATTGACATGATTGTTAAAATAGCTTAGAGCCAATTGGAGTGAGGAGTAATTAAGAATTTGTGATGGTTTTGCTCTTCGTTTATCTTATTACACTCATTCCACTAATACGAACAAGCTGACACGTTCCTCTTCACAGTAATCGCAGTTCCAAGAGGGTATTTACTGCAACAGGTATCCCGCGTTTTTGGTAGTTGTGAAGTCTGTTCTTTACCTATTAATGGTGAGAGTTTCCTTCCCCATGGAACCAACATTAAGGAACCACGGATGATGCATGTACTGTCAGATAGCCTAGCAACAAGTTCCATTGAAGTTAATGTCCTCATTGAAGATCGTTCACTTTCCATGGGAGCACGTTTTTGCACTTTAATGGCAAATTGATCCAGTCACCCTCTCCCTTGGCACCGTGGCCCGATGACCATTGGAAATATATTGATATATGGATATCTTTCGATATAGTACGATATCTTAAGATATCCTGTGCTAGATAGTTAGCATTTTTCCCGGTATTTTCCTCGTTAGGACAACGGAACACTCACGGAATGGGGTGCTGTGATCTTCAGTCCGAAGACTGGTCTGAAGCAGCTGTTCATGCTAGTCTATCCCTTGCAAGCCCCTTCATCCCCGAGTAACTACTGAAACCTAGATGTGAACCAGCTCACTGTGTTAGTCTTTTGGTGTCTCTACATTTTTAACTCCATGCTTCCCTCCAGTACCAAATTGGCAACTCCTTGACGCCTCAGAATGTGTCCTGCCATCCGATCCCATCTTTTCTCTTTCCCCATTTCGAATCAGTAGCTCACGATTTTCTGCGTTCTTCTATGACACCACATTTAAAAAGGTTCTATTCTCTTTTGCCTGAGACACTTATCATCCACGTTCCACTATCGTCCAAGGCTACACTCCAGGAAATACCTTCAGAAAAGACTTCGTAACACTTCAGTCTATATTTGATGTTAAATTCCTCTTTCCCGTAAATGCTTTCCTTACTATAGCCAGTCTGCATTTTATGTCCATTATTTCGACCACCATCAGTTATTTTTATGCCAAAATAACAAAGTTCATTCTCTATATTTAGTGACTCATTTTCTAATTTAATTCCCTAGGTATTACCTGATTTAATTCGGCTACATATGATTATACTTGTACTTTTGTTGATGCTCATCTTATAATCGCGTTTCAAGGCGCTGTCAATTCTGTTTAACAGCTCTTCCAAGTCCTTTGCCGTTTCTCTCAAAGTTTTTATTTCTTCTCCCAGACCTTTAACCCCTTCTCTTACCTTCCCTCTACTGCTTGCTCAATGTACAGATTCAACAACATCTGTAATAGCCCACAATCCCATCTCATTCTCTTTTCAACTGCCTCCTTTCAAGTTCTTCAACTCTTAAACTGCACTCCAGCTCCTGTACAAGTTCTAAATAATATTTCACGTGCGTGCATTTTACCCCTACGGCCTACAGAGTTTCAAAGAGTGTATTTCAGTCAACAACGTCAAAAACTTTCTTTAATGCTACAAATGCTATAAACGTATGTTTACCTTTCTTTGATCTATCTTCCAAAACATATCGTAGAGTCAATGTTGTCTTGCTTGTTACTACATTTCTCCGGTACCCGAACTGATCTTCCCCAGGGTCAGCTAGTTTTTCCATTCTTCTGTAAATAATTTGTTTCACTATTTTGCGAAGCATGACTTATTAAACTGATGGTCCATAAATATTCACAACAGTCAGCACCTACTTTTGTGAAATAGGAATTATTCCAATATTCTTCAAGAATGTCTCATGTGGCTTGCATATGACGTAGAATATTTTTGGTCATGGCTGGCTTTCCCAAGGGAGTGTCGTCATCTCTGGGTGCCTTTCTTCGACTTAGGTTTTTCAGTTCTCTCTCAAATTCTTCTCACAGTATCATGTCTCCCACCTCATCTTCACCTACTTCCTCTTTTCTTTCTATAATATTTCCTTTAAGTTCATTTACCTTGTAGATCCCCTCCATATAGTCTTTCCAACTTTCAGCTTCCCTTTCTTTACTTAGACTGGCTTGCCATCGAACTCTTGATTTTCATACAGTTGCTTCTCTTTTCTCCAAAGTTCTCTTTAAACGTCCTATAGTCGGTATTTATCTTTCCCCTAGTTAAACATGCTTCTGCAGCCTTGCGTTTGTGCTCTAGCCTTTCCTGCCTACCCATTTTGCACTTTTTACCGATCTCATTTTTTAGACTCATTGATAACGTATTTACACGAAGTGTTCAGGTGAAACTATTAACGTGTACCCACTTTGTAATGGACAGTCTGGTCATGATGCACAATTAATGGAAATAAGCAATACACTCCATTACATCCCTGAGGTAGATTCATACAAAGCAGTGAGGTGAATTAGTGAGAAAAGGATACAACGTTTTAAGAGTAATTCCCACGCCCGGGTTCCCGGGTTCGATTCCCGGCGGGGTCAGGGATTTTCTCTGCCTCGTGATGGCTGGGTGTTGTGTGCTGTCCTTAGGTTAGTTAGGTTTAAGTAGTTCTAAGTTCTAGGGGACTGATGACCATAGATGTTAAGTCCCATAGTTCTCAGAGCCAATAAAAGTAAAGCTATATGGGATATCGTCAAACGGGAGAATGGACAGTCAGTGTACAGCTACCATAACAATTAAACTAAATGACGGTGCTTTGACTGATAATTCAAAACGTATCAGCAAAAATAGGATTAAATGGTTCAGTTGAAGAAGCAGGAGAACACACTAAAAATGTCATTCCACAAAACTTCAAGCAACTAGAAGTAGCACCAACATCATTCGGAGAAATTAATCAAATAATCCCCCCCCCTCCCCCCAAGAACCATGGACCTTGCCGTTGGTGGGGAGGCTAGCGTGCCTCAGCGATACAGATAGTCGTAGCGTAGGTGCAACCACAACGGAGGGGTATCTGTTGAGAGGCCAGACAAACGTGTGGTTCCTGAAGAGGGGCAGCAGCCTTTTCAGTAGTTGCAAGGGCAACAGTCTGGATGATTGACTGATCTGGCCTTGAAACAATAACCAAAACGGCCCTGCTGTGCTGGTACTGCGAACGGCTGAAAGCAAGGGGAAACTACGGCCGTAATTTTTCCCGAGGGCATGCAGCTTTACCGTATGATTAAATAATGATGGCGTCCTCTTGGGTAAAATATTCCGGAGGTAAAATAGTCCCCCATTCGGATCTCCCGGCGGGGACTACTCAAGAGGATGCCGTTATCAGGAGAAAGAAAACTGGCGTTCTACGGATCGGAGCGTGGAATGTCAGGTCCCTTAATCGGGCAGGTAGGTTAGAAAATTTGAAAAGGGAAATGGATAGGTTAAAGTTAGATATAGTGGGAATTAGTGAAGTTCGGTGGCAGGAGGAACAAGACTTCTGGTCAGGTGACTACAGGGTTATAAACACAAAGTCAAATAGGGATAATGCAGGAGTAGGTTTAATAATGAATAGGAAAATAGGAACGCGGCTAAGCTACTACAAACAGCATAGTGAACGCATTATTGTGGCCAAGATAGACACAAAGCCCAAGCCTACTACAGTAGTAAAAGTTTATATGCCAACTAGCTCTGCAGATGACGAAGAAATTGAAGAAGTGTATGATCAAATAAAAGAAATTATTCAGATAATGAAGGGAGACGAAAATTTAATAGTCATGGGTGACTGGAATTCGGGAATAGGAAAAGGGAGAGAAGGAAACGTAGTAGGTGAATATGGATTGGGGCTAAGAAATGAAAGAGGAAGCCGCCTGATAGAATTTTGTAAGGAGCACAACTTAATCATAGCTAACACTTGGTTCAAGGATCATAAAAGAAGGTTGTATACATGGAAGAAGCCTGGAGATACTGACAGGTTACAGATAGATTATATAATGGTAAGACAGAGATTTAGGAACCAGGTTTTAAATTGTAAGACATTTCCAGGGCAGATGTGGACTCTGACCACAATCTATTGGTTATGAACTGTAGATTAAAACTGAAGAAACTGCAAAAAGGTGGGAATTTAAGGAGATGGGACCTGGATAAACTGAAAGAACCAGAGGTTGTACAGAGTTTCAGGGAGAGCAGAAGGGAACAATTGACAGGAATGGGGGAAAGAAATACAGTAGAAGAAGAATGGGTAGCTTTGAGAGATGAAGTAGTGAAGGCAGCCTAGGATCTAGTAGGTAAAAAGACGAGGGCTAGTAGAAATCCTTGGGTAACAGAAGAAATATTGAATTTAATTGATGAAAGGAGAAAATATAATAATGCAGTAAATAAGGCAGGCAAAAATGAATACAAACGTCTCAAAAATGAGATCGATAGGAAGTGCAAAATGGCTAAGCAGGGATGGCTAGAGGACAAATGTAAAGATGTAGAGGCTTATCTCACTAGGGGTAAGATAGATACCGCCTACAGGAAAATTAAAGAGACCTTTGGAGAAAAGAGATCCACTTGTATGAATATCAAGAGCTCAGATGGAAACCCAGTTCTAAGCAAAGAAGGGAAAGCAGAAAGGTGGAAGGAGTATATAGAGGGTCTGCCGCGCGGGATTAGCCGAGCGGTCTAGGGCGCTGTGGTCACGGACTGTGTAGCTGATCCCGGCGGAGGTTCGAGTCCTCCCTCGGGCATGGGTGTGTGTGTTTGTCCTTAGGATAATTTAGGTTAAGTAGTGTGTAAGCTTAGGGACTGATGACCTTAGCCGTTAAGTCCCATAAGATTTTTTAAAAAAAATATAGAGGGTCTATACAAGGGCGATGTACTCGAGGACAATATTATGGAAATGGAAGAGGATGTAGATGAAGATGAAATGGGAGATACGATACTGCGTGAAGAGTTTGACAGAGGACTGAAAGACCTGAGTCGAAACAAGGCCCCGGGAGTAGACAACATTCCATTAGAACTACTGACGGCCTTGGGAGAGCCAGTCCTGACAAAACTCTACCATCTAGTGAGCAAGATGTATGACACAGGCGAAATACCCTCAGACTTCAAGAAGAATATAATAATTCCAATCCCAAAGAAAGTAGGTGTTGACAGATGTGAAAATTACCGAACTATCAGTTTAATAAGTCACGGCTGCAAAATACTAACGCGAATTCTTTACTGACGAATGGAAAAACTGGTACAAGCCGACCTCGGGGAAGATCAGTTTGGATTCCGCAGAAATATTGGAACACTTGAGGCAATACTGACCCTACGACTTATCTTAGAAGCTAGATTAAGGAAAGGCAAACCTATGTTTGTAGCATTTGTAGACTTAGAGAAAGCTTTTGACAATGTTGACTGGAATATTCTCTTTCAAATTCTGAAGGTGGCAGGGGTAAAATACAGGGAGCGAAAGGCAATTTAGAATTTGTATAGAAACCAGATGGCAGTTGTAAGAGTCGAGGGGCATGAAAGGGAAGCAGTGGTTGGGAAGGGAGTGAGACAGGGTTGTAGCCTATCCCCAATGTTATTCAATCTGTATATTGAGCAAGAAGTGAAGGAAACAAAAGAAAAATTCGGAGTAGAAATTAAAATCCATGGAGAAGAAATAAAAACTTTTAGGTTTCCCGATGACATTGTAAGTCTGTCAGATACAGCAAAGGACCTGGAAGAGCAGTTGAATGGAATGGATAGTGTCTTGAAAGGAGGATATAAGATGAACATCAACAAAAGCCAAAGGAGGATAATGGAATGTAGTCGAATTAAGTCGGGTGACTCTGAGGGAATTAGATTATGAAATGAGACACTTAAAGTAGTAGATGAGTTTTGCTATTTGGGGAGCAAAATAACTGATGATGGTCGAAGTAGAGAGGATGTAATATGTAGACTGGCAATGGCAAGGAAAGCGTTTCTGAAGAAGAGAAATTTGTTAACATCGAGTATAGATTTAAGTGTCAGGAAGTCGTTTATGAAAGTATTTGTATGGAGCGTAGCCATGTATTGAAGTGAAACATGGACGATAACTAGTTTGGACAAGAAGAGAATAGAAGCTTTCGAAATGTGGTGCTACA
This sequence comes from Schistocerca nitens, assembly GCF_023898315.1. Taxonomy (NCBI): domain Eukaryota; kingdom Metazoa; phylum Arthropoda; class Insecta; order Orthoptera; family Acrididae; genus Schistocerca; species Schistocerca nitens. Next base: position 7,383,575 of record NW_026045909.1, read on the forward strand.
GAAGAATGCTGAAGATAAGATGGGTAGATCATATAACAAATGAGGATGTATTGAATAGGATTGCTGAGAAGAGAAGTTTGTGGCACAACTTGACTAGAAGATGGGACCGGTTGATAGGACATGTTCTGCGGCATCAAGGGATCACCAATTTAATAATATTGGAGGGCAGCGTGGAGGGTAAAAATCGTAGAGGGAGACCAAGAGATGAATACACGAAACAGATTCAGAAGGATGTAGGTTGCAGTAGGTACTGGGAGATGAAGAAGCTTGCACAGGATAGAGTAGCATGGAGGGCTGCATCAAACCAGTCTCAGGGCTGAAGACCACAACAACAACAACAATCAAATAATAAAAAATTCTAAAAAACAAAAGCTCGTATGGTATTGACGGCATTTCAACCAGAATTCTGAAAACTTGCTCTAACTTAATAACTAATATCCTCATTCATATGTGTATTGCATCACTGGTACAGGAAATTTTTCCTGGCAGATTAAAATATTTGAGGGATCTTCAAAAGAAAACACTGTGGGTGTAACTGAAGCCTTTATTCAGAAGTAATCTCCAGAGGCCTGAACGCAACCATCCCACCGCTCCACTAGCCGAAGGATTCCGTGTTCCCAGGATTCCTGTGGCTCTGGCAGGAGCGGGTTGGTTGTCCGAGTTGAAGCACTGGAGTAGAATTACTCCATCCGTCACCACCCCAGGCCGTTTGCTCTTGATGGACTCGCGTAGGATGTGGAATGTCCCACAGTACATGTCAGTGTTAATGATTTTTTCGTGCCCGAGGACGTCGAAAAAGCCGGCGAGCATCACCTACTGAGGGCGCAGTTTTGGATATTTTAGGGAGAGGTGACGATACTACATTCGTGCCCCCTAGATTTCTCACTACTTTATTGCAAAGCGTCATATGCAAATTTCAACCAGTATGGTAGATACGACATTTCGTACCTTTTCACTTGAACACTCCTTACGCACTTTGTTAAACTTCTTGTTTGCGATCTTTCCAAGGCATTTGATTGTGTAGATCATGTTACATCCCCAGAAAAACTCAAGTTTTATGAACTGATAGCTTTGCGCAATGCCTTTACACACAACTGGTTTGACTCATGTTTAAGAAAGAGTGGAAAATGTTGTGCTGAATAATTCAAACAATGTTGCGAGGACTGTTGACTGGGTGAGAACTCACAAAGGGAGTCCAGCATGGTTCAGTTTTTTGGGTCCACACTTATTCCTGATGTATATGAACGACCTTCCACGTTCAACAACCAGAACTGATGCTTTTGGCAGACGATACTAGTGTTACAAGAACATTAGGAAGAAAGCAACAGAAGAGATTGTTAATTATGTTTTTCAAAGAATGATTTAGTGGTTCTCTGAAAATAGACTTTCCCTTAAATTTAAGAAAAAATACTACTTTCAGTTCTGTACAACACAGCATCGGCCGGCCGAAGTGGCCGTGCGGTTAAAGGCGCTGTAGTCTGGAACCGCAAGACCGCTCCGGTCGCAGGTTCGAATCCTGCCTCGGGCATGGATGTTTGTGATGTCCTTAGGTTAGTTAGGTTTAACTAGTTCTAAGTTCTAGGGGACTAATGACCTCAGCAGTTGAGTCCCATAGTGCTCAGAGCCATTTGAACCATTTGAACACAGCATCATTACCAACAACTGACGTGAACAGGAGTCAGTAACTAGGGATGGTTTTGGTGTATTTATTGTGGAAACTTGAACTTTAAGTAGCATATTACTGAGCTTTTGAATCAAGTAAGTTAATCTACTTTTGCCCTTCCTGTAACTGCTAGTCTTGAAACCAAACGATTCAATCTCCTGGCGTATTTTGCATGTTCCCATTCGACAATGTCTTATAGAATAATTTTCTGGGGTAATTCATTACTTAGAAAGAAAATACTGATTGCCCAAAAGTGAGGAATGAATAATATGTGGTGTTCGTCCGCAGTCGTCATGCAGATAACTCTTCAAGGAGTTAGGCATATTGGCTACACCATCACAATACATATATTGTCTGTCATAAATAATACATCACAATCTGAAAATAGTGATGTCCACCCCAACGACACTAGAAGAAAGCTATCAGAGTTTCAGAAATGAGTTAAATATGCAGCAACAAAAATTTTTGATCATTTACCAATAATTTAAAATGTCTGATAGGTAGAAAAGAAAGTTTTAAATCTAAACTAAAATCATTACGCTTATGAAACTTGTGTAATGTCGGTGTTCGCCACTGCCTACAACATGACGATTTCAAACATTTCTTAATTTAGTAATAATTCGATGATTTGTCTTAGTAAAAATACAAACATACCATATCCACGGCGCAGAGATGAATATACCGAAATGTAAATATCGTAAAGACCCCAGTAACTATAATCGTTAGAAGTCCAGAGCAAATGATTGTTGTCTCACTAATCAATGAAAATTAGTCATTGGTGAACGCTGAATAATTTCTTAGTGAGCACGGATGGGATGTGGCCGAGTACTACAGCTATTATTCTCGAATGCCTCACATTTACACCTACTTCATTTTATTGAGGTACTACCATTTTATATATTCATTACGTAGATGTGTCAGTCATCGAATCCGTCACAGTTAAACAGTAAATGAATGCAAAATGGCAAGCTTCATTAACACAGTGCGTACTAATATTATAAATGCGAAAGTACCTCTGTCATTTAAGCTTTCAGACTGAACCGCAGAACCGATTTTGATAAAATTTAATATGGAGGAATGCTGAGGAAGAACGTAGGCTACTTTAGAAAGTGTGTAGTACAACAAGTTTATTGATTTGAAGAATATAACGCGAAATGTGGAACAATAATTATACTTTGAAAAAGGTATTTAGTCTTTGACTTTTGAACTTTATCATATTTGTGAAAATGCTTTTATTGTTTGATATGTTCTACACAACACGCTTCATCTAATGAATGAAAATGAGCGTTTGGCGTCATTGGCCGGGAGGCCCCTTGCGGGGCAGGTCCGGCTGCCTTGGTGCAGGTCTTATTACATTCGACGCCGCATTGGGCGACCAGCACGAGGAGAGGCCTGGCACGAAGTCGGCGTTCCAAGACATCCCAAAGATGTTCTATAGAATTCAGTGGGAAGCAAGAAGGTGCTTAAAACATCAATGTAGGCCTGTGCTGTGATAGTGCCACGCAAAACAACAAGGGGTGCAAGCCCCCTCCATGGAAAACGCGACCACACCATGACACCACCGCCTCCGAATTTTACTGTTGGCACTACACACGCTGGCAGATGACTTTCACCGGGCATTTTTTCCATTGTTCAATCGTCCAATGTTTACGCTACTTACACGAAACGAGGCGTCGTTTGGCATTTATGGCATTTACCGGCTTATGAGCAGCCGCTCGACCATGAAATCCAAGTTTTCTCACATCCCGCCTGACAGTCATAGTACTTGCAGTACACTCTGATGCAGTTTGGAATTCCTGTGTGATGGTCTCGATAGATGTCTACCTATTAAACATTAAGACCCTCTTCAACTGTCGGCGGTCTCAGTCAGTCAATAGACGACGGTTAGGTTAGTGGTGTTTAACGTCCCGTCGACAACGGGGTCATTAGAGACGGAGCGCAAGCTCGGGTTAGGGAAGGATGGGGAAGGAAATCGGCCGTGCCCTTTCAAAGGAACCATCCCGGCATTTGCCTGAAACGATTTAGGGAAATCACGGAAAACCTAAATCAGGATGGCCGGAGACGGGATTGAACCGTCGTCCTCCCGAATGCGAGTCCAGTGTGCTAACCACTGCGCCACCTCGCTCGGTGTCAATAGACGAGATCGGCCTGTACGGTTTTGTGCTGCACGTGTCCCTTCACGTTTTCACTTCACTATCACATCGGAAACAGTTGACCTAGGGATGTTTGGAGTGTGGAAATCCCGCGTACGGACGTATGACACAAGTGACACCCTATCACGCTCGTAGTCCGGGAGTTCCGCGGAGCGCTCCACTCTGCTCTCTCACGACGTCTAATGACTACTGAGATCGCTGATATTGAGTAACAGGTAGTAGGTGGCACCACAATGCACTTAATATGAAAAACGCATATTTTTGGAGGTGTCCGGATAATTTTGATCACATAGTGTAGCTTGAACCGTGATGAAGACCTCAGATACTTGACAGTTGTATCTTTTTGAGTATTATAGCGAATGCGCTAGCTATATCATAAATTATTTATCTGCAAATTTTCATAAACGTATATCGTATTTGATATAAAGAGAATCATAAGATAATGCGTTGTCAGTTTAAAATTATGTCTAATTAGTATACACTAAAGGATCAAGCGGTGGTCCATTTATTAGATTTTAAGTAAAACTGTGCAGTTACTATGAGGGAAGGCTCATTGGTGCGAACGGTTTGGCTGTGAAGCGTTCTGATTGGTTCTGGGGAGCCAGAAAGGCTTCGTGAGGCACTTAGAAACACACTCTGTGACGACTGTGTGGCCGATTCGGATGTAGGTAAAGCGGAGATCTGGGCGGCAAGTGGCTTTCCCGAGTGACAGGGGACTTCGTCTCAGAGACTCTTATTTGAAACAGTGATGTGTAGCTAGCCTATATGGATCCTGATACCACTCAGACCATTCATTTACGCAAGCTTTAGTGCACTCGAGAACCATTATTAATTTGTTGCATGTTTAAATGACACTCTGTAGGGCCACCATTCTTAACAGTTTCAATGTCCTGTGTGATTGAATAAATCAGTTCATTCATATTAAATCTTTTTTTGGTGCTTACATCAATTATGTACTGGAATTCAATCCTTCTTCGTTTATTATAATTTTTCTTAAATTGTTTCAAATTATGTAAATCGAAGGCAGGATTATAGATAAACGGCAAACTGCAGTGAAATCTACTGCTGCGCATGGAAGCAGACTCGTAGGGGTCCACTCTACAACGATAAATGAACCACAGCTATTAATACAGCCGCACATCGCCAAGTGCCATACAACAGGTACGTCGCTAGTGGGACGGTAGAGAAAAATGGTTCAAATGGCTCTGAGCATTATGCGACTTAACTTCTGAGGTCATCATTCTCCTAGAACTTAGAACTAATTAAGCCTAACCAACCTAAGGACATCACACACATCCATGCCCGAGGCAGGATTCGAACCTGCGACCGTAGCGGTCGCTCGGTTCCTGACTGTAGCGCCTAGAACCGCACGGCCACTCATGGCCGGCGGTAGAGAAATAGGTGCGGAGTTTTTATGAATCCTCTGCCAAACACTTAAGTGTTAATTGCAGAGTGGTTACGTAGATATGGATTTGTTGCCTTTTTATATTTTCTCCTTTCGTCAATTAAATGCATTGTCTCCTATGTTATCCAAGAATTTCTACTAGGCGTTGTCTATTTACCTATTTTATCATCTGCTGCCTTCATTAAATGATCTCTCAAAGCTATCTATTTCTCTCTTACTGTATTTCCTTCCCCTGTTACTGTCAAACGTTGTCTAATGCTCCCTCTGAAACACTCAATAATCTCTGGTTCTATCGATTTATCAAGGCACCATCTTCTTTGTATCCTATCTTTCTGCAATTGCCTATGTTTTAACCTACAGTTCATAAACCAATAAATTACAATCAAAGTCCACTGTCTTACAGTTTAAACTCTGGTTTCGAAATATATTCTTTGTCAGTCTGAAACCTTCCTGTGTCTCCAGGTCTCTTCCATGTACACATCCTTCTTACATGATTCTTAAACCAAGTGTTAGCAATGATTAAATTATAATCTGTGCAATATTCTACCAGGCTGTTTCTTCTTTTATTCCTTTCCTCCAGTGCATATTCACCTTCTGTTTTTTTTTTTTTCTCTTCTTTGTCCTATTATCGAATTCTTCTCCCCTATAACAATTAAATTTACGTCTCTCTTAATTAACTGAATAATTTCTTTCCTCTCATCACACATTTCTTCAATCTCTCCATGATCCTCAGGGCTAGTTGCCATATAAACTAGTACTGCTCTGTTGAGTGTTGGCTTCATGACTATTTTGGATCTTATAAGGGGTTAACTACGCTGTTCAGTGTCGGTTACCCGCATTCCGATTTTCTTATTCATTACTGGACATACTCCTGCATTACTCCTCGATAAGTTTGTATTTATAAAGCTGTACTCACCTGACCAGAAGTTCTGTTCTTCCTGGTACCACACTTCACTAATTCCCACTATATCTAACTTTAACCAGTCCATTTCCCCTTTTAAATTCTGTAACCTGCCTACGTGATTGACGGATCCAATATTTTACGATCCGACTCGTAGAATTCCTGTTTGGTTTTTCTTGGTGAATATTTCATACTGGTTTGTCTCTACCTGGGGAACCGAAACGAGGGTGGGGTGGGGTTATTTTACCTCCAAAATATTCTACCTAAAAGGACACCATCATCATTTACCATATAGAACAGCTGCGTGACCTCGGCAAAAATAATGGTTTTAGTTTTCCCTTTCTTTCACCAGTTCGCAGTCTTAGCACAGCAAGGCGATGTTGGCTTCCAATAGAAGCTCACATCAGTCTATCATCCAGACTGTTATTCCTGTAACTAGTATTGCTTCTCTTCAGCAACCACATATTTGTGTAGCTTTTCCAAAGATACTCCTTCGTTTTGGTTACATCTAAGTTAGGGCTATCTGTATGTTGAGGCACTCAAGCCACCATACCCCAGTAAGGTCCATGGTTCGTGGGGAAATGGAGGGTTCTGCGGACTTGCATCTCCGTTGAGTGTAGTACGGATGGTATGGTAGCAAATAACTCAGCTTTCCAAGTATCTAACCGAAGAATGCAGTTCCACGGAAATACGTACCTCGTATTTTCACTTCATACGAAACACTTTATACTAACCACTCTAAATGCAATATAAATAAGTCTAGGTTGAGGCTTTTAAGACATTCATGGATAGCGTCACTTAGAAAATTTGATTATCACATAATGAACAATCAAATCAAGCTGGAATATTATTTTATTGCCACCACATTTCTCCTCTGAAGATGATATTGTCCTTGGACTGGTAAATACTTCACGGCCTTGGCAAGTAGTACGACGATGGTTTACATTCCCATTTCGAAAATTGATTATTCTCCACGAGGAATAGTAATCCAGGTCTTTTCCTTTGCAAGGGATGATTTAATGAAGATTTTATTTGCACTATGAGCCTTGAACTCAAAAGCTTTCATCTTTGAGCGAGTGGGTGGAATCGCCATTCTGAGCACATAAAAGAAATCGGTGCTGTTCTTTTACAACCCAACTTATGCAGACAGACGATCTACAACTATTTGTACAGAATATGAGGCACAGTCACAGTTTGTAGTCACATTTCATCTTGTCAGGAATTAGAAGCTTTTAAGCCAACAATTGAAACTTACAAGTTGTTCGCCTTCATGAGCGGTTTTGGCTGGAGTTCTTTATAATGTCTCTGGTATGAAAGTCGAGAGCTCGCCACATATCCAAAAATTTAGCAAGCTGGTACCCAGCACTATTTCCGCTGTTGGTTTGTAACCAAACGGCTGCAAATCTGTGGGCCACCCTGTGCTCGGTGAAAACGGCCAGCTGACACATAGCAGCTACTACACCATCATATTAGCGTTCAAAGCAAGTATGATCCCTCTGCAAACAGTTAAGGGCTCATCCTCGAACTTTTTCTTTGCACTCGACCCAAGTCTTTTTCATTTTTGGCGGCCAATGTTCCGTCTTGAGCTTACCATTTCAGGTAGATTTTCTGTCCATTACAAACAAATCCATTATCACAATTGTCGTTTGCTTCTGTCATTAGCTGTTCAATATATGAGTTAAATGTCTAGTGTGATAGTGAGCAATTCTTCCTTTCAACTTTTCTGATCTTGGCCTCTTATACTACTGCGTTACTGCTGACTACTCCAGAATGATCCACATAAATAAGAGTGGATTATTATTCTACCCCTGTAATTGGTAGCACACGGTCTGAGAGAGAAAAACATTTTATTCCATTTCATTCTATCAAACTGTTGCTTACATTACCAATGCATTACAATATATTTCCGTCTTTTACCTAAATCTGAGATCGCTTGTTAGTGGCAGTACTAAAATCTGTTCTCGAGAGCCTCTAATTCGCCTGTAACTAAACTGGTCCTCTCCTAATATACATTCTAAGAAGAAGAAGAAAAAAACGTCGTATCACGAATGTATTATCCGAATGGGACGGAAATCGGTAGATGTGACTTACATGTACAGACAAACAAATGATTACAATTTCAGAAAGCTGGATAATTTATTCAAGAGAAAAAGCTTCACAAACTGAGCAATTCAGCAACGCGTTGGTTCACTTCTGACCGTTATACAAGCAGTTATTCGGCTTGATACTGACTGACAGACTTGTTGGATGTCCTCCTGAAGGGTGTCGCACCAAATTTCGTCCAACTGGCGCGTTAGATCGTCAAGAGCCCGAGCTGGTTGGAGGGTCCTGCCCATAATGCTCCGAACTTCCTTAACTGGGAAGAGATCTGGCGACAGTGCCAGCCACGGTAGGGTTTGGGAAACAAGAAGACAGGTTCGTTTGAGCAGTTACCAGACAGCGCCAGACAACAGGCTGTACTGCGTATGCGCAGCTACGATGACGTAGGCAGCCCGTGCTCGGTGCTTGCTCTGCTCATACGCTTTTCGTCGCATTTCTGGTGGGATTTCGTGCGTGGTGGGGCATCACGTGACCATGTGCAGCCCTGCGGCATGTTGTTGAGAGGACATGCAGAGTTGTACTTAGAGCAATTGTTTTATCATATCCCGCTCAGATAAAGGATGCAAATAAGGAAGCAGTTCTTGGCAAAATATCATTTCAAAATGAGACTCCACAGCTCGAAGTACCATAACATTTTGCTATGGGGTGAATTTGACAGATTTTTTTTTTAAATTCGTACTCTGCAATGTTGTTATGTAGCATTTCCAACAGGTGTACATCTACATAACACTGCAAAAAGCTAGTAGGATGGAATACAAATTTCTTGAAAAGAAAAGAAAAAAAGAAACAGTTTCTTGTGTACCTTACACCGGAATAAAAGACAATAAATTTCATGACTATTTCAAAATGTGCAAAAAATTAACAAGGTTGTCTGTGAGGCAAGGAAACTGTACAACTGACAGTTTATATTCTACTCTAGGATTAAATATGAAGTCATGTGCGGAGTTAAAATGATAAAACACGGTATGCTGCCGGTCTACAATTTACCATAGAATGGCATTCTATAAATTTAAGACGTAAACACAAATTAAGAAATAACTTCAGGCCTAGAGGAAGTACTAGACAAGTGCCTTGTGATCGGAAAACACTTTCACAGAAGGTAGATTTGTAAAATTCTGCTACAGCTGTCATTATATTTGAAACAAAATATTTAGTTAAAAACTACTGACCAAATTTGCCTACTTAGTCAACTTCAAGTAAATGTTCACGTATGTTCGTACGTATATAGCATTAAGAGATCTTACAGTGTCATAAAAGGAACAGGACATCAGAGACTCTTCCAGCCAGCATCGGAATTTCATAAACCAAAAAATGCTTCATTCCGCTCTGACTGCACATTTCTGTGTCCAGATGCACTCTGAAGTACCTGATATTCAGCTTTTCATGTGGTTTTCGTGATACGAATTTTCTCGGAGGTCCAGTTCTGTATTCTCGTGTTTGGTTCTTCATTATGGTATAATGTCATTCGTCCCAGAAAATGATAATTTGCACTTGAAATTGAACGAAGCTGAAAGTAGCCAGTAGTGCGAAATGAAACACTTCGTTTCAAATAAGCTGCCTCAGCGGAAAAAAATTAATAGAAGCAAATTTCTCTACAAAACAGACAGAAATAGCTTCATTACGACATTAATGGTTAACTGCTAATAACGTGGAAATAATATAAAATCAGAAAATTGAAACTACTAACTTATTTTGGTCTTTCATGGTTATGAGACTGTATATTAATTCACTTGATGGTTCCCGGCCACAGAAATCTGTTTTGATTTCATTTGACGTAGGAGCTGTAAACGAAGAGATCAGCAATATTACGAAGACTCGAAACATATACATGGGTCACGTGGGAAGGATTCCCCCCCCCCCCCTCCTCCTCCCACTATAACTGCACATGCACGAATCTGGCAGCTTGGGCGCGCCGGAAAAATTTTTCCGGGTAGCTTCTGGCTACTTGTTGCTGCTGCTCATACAGCAAAAACAGCCACACTTCAAGTAGCCAGAAGCGGGAGGAAGGCTCTGCTCATACGCGAATTCAGCTCTGCGCATGCGCACGAGCCCGCTGGCAACTGCTCATACGAACCTAAGCAGTGAAAATACTCGCCATGTGCGGGTGGGAATTATCTTACTGAAATGTAAGTCTAGGTTGGCTTGCCATGAAGGGTAACAAAACGGGGTATAGAATATCGTCGACGTACAGTTGTGCTGTGCTAACAACCAAAGGGGTCCTGCTGTGAAATGAAATGGCACTCCAGGCCATCACTCTTGGTTTTCGGGCCGTATGCCAGCTGACGGTGATGTTGGTATCCAACCGCTGCAAGGAGCGTCTCCAGACACAGCTAGCGTGTGTCGATCAACACCATACGGCGGTCCGCTGAGGAAATGCCCAGCACGGCGTCCCGGAGCAGAATAACCCAGCTGCCCTGAACTGCCTACATTTCGAAAATGCCATGCTGTTTTCAATGTGACGTACGTGAACATAGCTTATCTGATGAAAAAACAGGCGAACGCAGCAGAAACGTCCCACTCTTGGCATAGCAAACGTATGTTAAACACAAGGATGGTACTGAACTGTAGCAGTCTCTGATCGATTGGAAATTGGAAATTTGTGGTAAGGTCTTATGGGACCAAACTGCTGAGGTCATCGGTTCCTAAGCTTACACACTACTTAATCTAACTTAAACTAACTTACACTAAGGACAACACCGACACCCACGCCCAAGGGGGGACTCGAACCTCCGACGGGAGGAGTCGCGCGAACCGCGAAAAGGCGCCTCAAACCGCTCGGCTTCCCCGCGCGGCTCTCATCGATTGGTCGGCTTCTTCATGCCCAGCACGGTGGCGTCGTGAGAAGCCGATTAGATGAGCCAAAACTTTGGAGCAACCGTTTTTCTTACGCTGGCCGGGCGGTATCAAAGTGTCTCGACCTTCGATGTTTGTGCAGAAAAGGCAAGAACGCCAATTTTTCTCTTAGGACAGCAGTGGCGGCATGACGCCTCCTGCCCTCTGCTAGGTAGGGCGCTGCCTTGCTTACAAAATCCCGAAACAGGCTGCATCTCACCCCCGCGAAAACTGCCTGTCTTCCTGGGGAGGTTCACCTTTTCTGATGAATTCACTGAATACCTTCTGCCAAAAATAGTGCTCTGAGGCCACACCAGAAGTGCAATTTCCCAGTACGAATAACGCAAAGCCTTCCTCTCAAGTTCACGCGTCCAGTACTCTCAATAAAATGGCCATCAGTCTGTGGCAGAAAATGAAATAATACCGCTTAGCGACATGTGACATTAATGTCATTGTATCTCAAATGGAAGTAATGCGTAACATTTAAGTGGCTTCCAAATAATGAATATTTAAATATCAGATGTTCTACTAACATGACAAGCACTTCTATTGATGTTTACATGCTGACTGAACCATAAGACAGCTTATCCGATAAAAAAATGAACAGTATCAAATGCTGCTGAGTAAATGAGTACACACTGAGGAAGGTAGACAGCTGGACACACGCATCTGCGCACTTTCCCTCGGTACGGAAATCGGATGTAAGACCTCCATGTGCAATAGACAAGGAGGATTTGAGGTTGTTGGAGGCGGAAGGCGGTAATCTCCGAGCATCCTGCGGCGTCCGCCGACTGCTTGCGGCAGACGCTGGGACAGGGGACGGGCAGGTGTTCCGCCGTGCCCCAGTGGCCTGCCAAGGCGCTCTGCCTCCGTTCACCGCCGTAGCCTCCTTTCCCTCCCAACGGAAGTTCCTCTCCTATGTAGCACCGCCAGTCAGAGGAGGCAGCTGCTAAGAAGAAATAACAACAATGGTAACTGAGCTCGAGAGCGTCTGTTCGTCCTGCGCGCCTTCTCTCGTCATTTAATTAATTCCCTTCTATTTCTTTGAACCAAACAATCGTACAGGTTAGAACTTTCAGATGGACAGTACCTCGATGTTGGATGTTCGGCTTTGGGTCAGATGGATGCCGGCACGGTAGCTCAGCGTGTTCGGTCAGAGAGGCGGTGGCCCTCTGTAATAAAAAAAATTAGTAAAGGAATCAACGATCAACTTGAACGGATGTCATGTGACGTCCGCCCAGACCAAACGGAACGAGCAACATGGAACAAAATGAAAAAAAAAAAGATGGATAAAGCGTCTGCCATGTAAGCAGGAGATCCCGGGTTCGAGTCCCGGTCGGGGCACAAATTTTTAACAGTCCCCGTTGATGTATACCACCGCCTGTCAGCAGCTTAGGGTACTGATTTAATTATCATTTCATTTTAAAAAGTAACGTTCCACTGTTTACACGTTCTAGAACTAGGAGTCATCAACAGACGTACAAGTATTTTCAGAAATTGTGGCTGCACCGCTAGTGTTCATGTTACACACAGATATTACTGAAAAGCTGAAATACCAGAAATAATGAGCTAAATTAGTCCACATGCGGAAAATGTGTAGAACAGTACACCACACTGATTAATACTGTGGAAATATGGCGTAACATAAGCCAAATGCAGCCCTGTCTCCTGTGTCACAATTAAGTCAGCTTTACACTAGGCCAGTAATCTAATAAAACATCGAGTGATTTCATAACCAAGCGTCACGGGTACAATAATTTTTACTCAAGTTGTTAGTAAAATGGTTTGATGGGCCCGATGCTGCTAATAGACCAATGACGTCAACGAGCCGGTGTAGAACTTGTCTTTCACTTTCCCACTTCGTTTGAAATGGCCTCGTTTAGTAAAGGCTTTCACACTAGGTCAGTAACATAGTAGCTTCGTGTCTATGTTGGCTACTGTAATGCGTTCACTGTTGTTGTTCTAGCAGCTTTCCCCATTCCTGTTTTAATATTCCCTATTAACTTTAAACGCAAACGTTTTTGGTTAGACTTTACCATGACTGTTACTGATTGAGAACGAAACAACAAGTTAACTGTTACCAGTTACAATTTATTTATTCCCTCGACGCGTTTCCGAGATTTCGACCTCTATCACCAGGTGGATTTATGTAGTTTAATGCGACATCTAGGCTATGTATTGCGTTACAACTTTGGTGTAACGTATGGCAATGTCTAGTAGAACAAGAGAAAAAGAAAACGCTGTTGCAGTACATGGTTCATAGCTTTGTAAGGTCTTTGATTGAAACGGTGAACGTAAATATACAGGTAAGTGTAAAAGGAGCCCGTAAACACTACAGATATTTCTATTTAATATCTCTACACAGCTCATTAAGTTGGAGAAGCGAAGGGATAGCGAAGTTGCCGCTACTGCCAATAAAACAGCTGAAAAAGCGAATAAAATAATCAGAGCGTTAGGGGCTTACTTTAAACATTCCACCAGGGTACAAAATAATCAGGTTGTGGACTGAATTCTGCAGCAGCGGCTGGACTGAACTTCAGATTAGATCATCAGACGTTATTTTCAGTGGCAGAAGTCAATGAATATTGACAGGACTTGAACAGAAAAACAACATACCGAATGGGATGACGCAAGTCCTGAGTCAGATGTCTGCGGCCGTTTCTCAGCGATATGAGAATAGTTGTGTCACTATGAAGCTGTCTGGAATGTTTAGTTAAGCTGGACCGAACAGTTGTCTAGAGTCTTCACTTTATTTGAAATATTGTTAAACATAGAGGTGTTAAACAGTATACAAAGTCCCCCAAACAGTTATACATGGCTGAACTTATACCAGAGATTAGTATATATGAGTGACTGTTACATTGACAGTTCTTGCTATGGAGACAAATATGCAGTGTGGCACTTCCAGCGAGACAGGAGATGGAAACGTTTCGAACGAGATTCTGTCGATCCTGAACTGTTTCATTATTTCCCTCTCCACTTCTTTGCTCACGTCAACGCTTCATAAGGACTGAACTTACACCAGCTTTTCAGCTTGTAAGAGGGTAATCCCAAAAGTAAGGTCTCCTATTTTTTTTATAAGTACATTGACCTGTTTATTTCTACAATGGTTTATATCAGTTTACAGCTTGAACATTTAGCTATTTTTCGACATAATCACCATTTCTGTCGATGCATTTTTTGTAGACGCTGTGGCAGTTTTTGTTTGCCCATGTCATACCAGCTCTCCGCCATGCTGTTCAGAAAATTATGAACCTATTCTTTCACCTCGTCGTCGGAGCTGAATAGCTCAAATGGCTCTGAGCACTATGGGACTTAACATCTATGGTCATCAGTCCCCTAGAACTTAGAACTACTTAAACCTAACTAATCTAAGGACATCACACAACACCCAGTCATCACGAGGCAGAGAAAATCCCTGACCCCGCCGGGAATCGAACCCGGGCGCGGGAAGCGAGAACGCTACCGCACGACCACGAGCTGCGGACCGGAGCTGAATAGCCGGGACCACAATTAACGCTGACAGGTACTGTGAGACTCTGAAAAAACTCAAACGGGCAATTCAGAACCGGAGAAGAGGAATGTTGAACAAGGGCGTACACATTCTCCATGACAACGCTCGCCCACACATCGCTCGGCAAACCTTTGCTGTCCTGCAATAGTTTTCAGTGGAACATAACCACCCATCCACCCTATAATCCTGACTTGGCGCACAGTGACTATCACCTGGTCCCTAGGTTAAAAGAACATTTGGCCGGCAAGCGATTCAGCTCCGACGACGAGGTGAAAGAAGAGGTTCATAACTTTCTGAACAGCATGGCGGCGAGCTGGTATGACATGGGCATACAAAAACTGCCACAGCGTCTACAAAAATGCATCGACAGAAATGGTCATTATGCCGAAAAATAGCTAAATGTTCAAGCTGTAAACTGATGTAAACCATTGTAGAAATAAACAGGTCTATGTACTTATAAAAAAAATTGGAGACCTTACTTTTGGGATTACTCTGGTAGTAAATTAAAATGGAAGGGCAGTTAGTTTCGTTTAAAAGAAGTAATAAAATAAAGATGATTTATATAGGTGAAATGTATTAGAAACATAGATGACGATTAAGTGTGCAACGTTTACGTTGAGGTTGCTGCGATAAGGGCAAACAATACTGTTAGCCACCTTGACGGCTGGCGGTGATTAAGTGATCGATATAGAAGTTTATGACGGTCTGCTTTCGCTGACACTGGAAAGAAGTATTGACGAGATGCAGAACGATATAATCAGTACGTTACGAGAGTGGTGGTTGTGTGGTTGAGATTTTCTGCGTTAGAGTCGTTGTGAACCGTTGCTATTTAGCCATAATGAATGAGACTGTGGATTGGATCAAGTGTTTGCTTTGTAAGTAGGCTGTTTCGGTTTTTATGTTGGTAACGCCACGTAGCGCTCTGTATGAAAATCACTGACTGTGCTGTGTGCAGTCTGTGGCTGGTTTGCATTGTTGGAATACTTGCTATTGTAGTGATGGGCAGTTGGATGTGAACAGCGCGTAGATTTGCGCAGTTGGTGAGCCGCCAGGAGTGGTGGATGCGGGAAGAGAGACGGCAGAGTTTTGAGAGCGGACGATCTGGCCATGAGTCCGTCAGAAAAAGGAAATTTGTAAGACTGGATGTCATGAACGGATATATATATATATATATATATATATATATATATATATATATATATATATATATATAATGACTTTGAACACTATTCTCCATCAAAATCTTTCATTTCCTAAATATGCCTATCAGTAGTTAGTGCCTTCAGTAGTTAGAATCTTTAGCTGGCAGTTTTGGCGCTCACCGTATTGCAGTAGTTCGAGTAACGAAGATTTTTGTGAGGTAAGTGATTCATGAAAGGTATAGGTTATTGTTAGTCAGGGCCATTCTTTTGTAAGGATTATTGAAAGTCAGATTGCATTGCGCTAAAAAGAAATATTGTGTGTTAGTTTAGTGATGATCAGAATAAGTAAAGAGAGAAATGTCTGAGTACGTTCAGTTTTGCTCAGCTGTTTGAAAATCAAATAAAGTAAGAGGTTTACCAGCACTGTCACTCTTAATTTTTCTAACGGGATGTTTCAGCTTGAAGCATTGTGTGAACTTGATGGCAGTGAGACTTTTCCACAATGGGAGTTCTTGATTTTTTCCAGTTAGGATGCCGTTATCATATCGCATTTATTAGTATCATTGCAGCGTATTCATACCTATGAAGAAATGAGTTTAACCTTAAAATGGTCACTGAGTCACTAAGAGGAAGATCACCAGACAGTCTTGATATCATGAAAGTTGACTTCGTCCACAGAACTCGCCATATGTAAGATAAGATACGATGCATCAGCGATGCAGCTAGTTTGACGAAGCGCAGATAGGAAGCGCTTGTAGTAGTGCAGGGTTCGCATGCAACGCACACAGTGTTGCAGAAGAGTGGCGCCTGACGCCGACGCCGACGCCAGTTTCATTAACGACTTGAGGACGGAGGGCAACGCAATGTCTACTTACATGGTTATTACTTTCGTTAGCGGGGGCAGGACGACGTACTGAATCTCATACCTGCTCCTTACAAGGGAAATTCCCCGTCGCACACCCATCAGATTTAGTGGTAAGATGGCCCAGTGGATACGCGTGTCAAAAACTGAACACAGATCAAACAGGAGGAAGATGTACTGAACTGCAGTATATATGGTGTATCATAGTTAATGGCGTAAATACATACAGTTGAAAGTAAGAGCTATGAGCAATGTTTCATCTTCGATACTCTGAAGCAAATCTCTTCTACTGCAAGCTCTTTGCTTTCCACATTTTGGGAAGTAGTAGTATGGACCAAAACAAGAAAAAAATGTCCAGTAAACATGTGCTCTAAAATGCATACCTTAAAAGTTATGAGCAATTGTTCATTAGAAGAGTTGTGTTTCAAAGTAGTGAAGATGAAAAAATGCTCATAGCTCTTAACGTATGCATTTCAGAGCACATGTTTACTGGACTTTTTTTCTTGTTTTGGTCCATACTACTACTTCCCAAAATGTGAAAAGCAAAGAGCTTGCAGTAGAAGAGATTTGCTTCACAGTATCTAACATGAAAAATGGCTCGTAGCTCTTAAGGTATCTATTTTCGACCCTATGTTTACTGAGACTTTCTTGCTTCAAGCCGCGACGTCATTGTTAAGGTGTCACAGTGTTGCACAGTAAAGTGGATGAGCCTTGTTCAAAATTCCATGGTGCCGTTTATTTATTTCTTCTTTCACAATATTATGAACTGTCCGTCCAGTCATTAAAAGTTTGTTCTGTTTCTGTAGTCTTGGCAGTTGTTATACATTGGTTATAGAATATCAGTCATGCGGTACGGATACGTCACATTCGCAAGTAAACGTGATTAATAGTGAGAACAGACGAGATACCAAACTGATGTCTTACAGAAATGACAACAACAAATAAACGGATATGAACTATGCTACAAAAAAGGAAATCAAGAGTCAAAACTTCCAAAACGGAACGCAGCTTCAAAAACGTTGAAAACGTATGTTTTGACAGAGCACAGAGAAACCGTGTGATTGTGAAACTGTTGCGTTCATTTATTGCAGATAATGTGAGAAACGATTATGTTTTTATCATTTTCTTGGAAGTGATAACGTTCACATTCATAAGAACACCTAAATCGGGCAAGGAGGCATATCTCACTCACTATACCGTGCGTACAAACTAGATGCGTCGGTTAGAGATTCCTATCATATGAGACACGCACTAGTGCCGTGTATGACACACCAGACGTGTTTTCGGGTGGATTCGGTTCACTTATCGCCTTGTCACCAAACGTTTGCAGTTATCATTCGAGAGCCACTTCCTTTCGGCTACTAATAGAGTAATTGTTCAAAAATGGTTGAAATGGCTCTAAGCACTATGGGACTTAACATGAGAGGTCATCAGTCCCCTAGACTTAGAACTACTTAAACCTAACTAACCTAAGGACATCACACACATCCATGCCCGAGGCAGGATTCGAACCTGCGACCGTAGCAGCAGCTCGGTTCCGGACGGAAGCGCTTAGAACCGCTCGGCCACAACAGCCGGCGGAATAGTTGTGCAGAATCAAATGTCATTATAGGTTCCTTCCTTACACTTCACTGTTGCAAACGGACGTAACACTACGACACAGAAAAATCTGAATACAGCAAACAGAGGAAAAAAATTTGGTTCGAGGGAGGCTTGATCACGGCTTGCCCGCTTGGCAGTCCATCACAACGACCACTTAACCAGTACGCGGTTGCTCTTTTAACATGCTCTATGTTGCACTAGGACCCTTAATCCATTTCTACTTGGTATTTTTTTCACAGATCCTGTTTCCATGCTTGATCTGTGTTCAGTTTTTGCCGGGCTGTCTACGGGGTCCTCTTACCATTAAATCTGAGGGGGCTACGATGGGGATTCTCCCCAGTTAGACTGCACTAATAATTGCTACCAAACGAGGTGACTAAAGCACTGGTAAGACCGTGAACGCTGGTTCAAATTCCAATCCAGCCATCCACATGAACGCTTTCCCTGATTTCCCTAAATCGAATAGGCAAATGTCTGAATGATTTGTTCGAAAATACACGGCCCCGTCCCTTCCCTGTCCCTAACCAATTCGACCTTGTTCTGTCTCTAATAACGTCGTCGATGAGGCAAACCCTAATCTTCCTTCTTCCTTTTGAATTAATGTATTGCAGCCTTTCGTTATTTTGAATGATTTAGGGTGTTCCAACTGTAAAAATATCCGTTTCGCGTATTGTAATGCAGGAAGCAACATCTGTATCGATTTACACAATTGCATGGAGTTAACAATGAACCATGTCCCTCGTTCTTACCTTGAGATAAAACGTATCAGTTTAGTCACTGATCTCGAATGAGTCAGCAGAAAGATTCAAGTGAAATACCTGCGTGTGCATGATGATTTAGGGTTGCTATGATTTTCCTAAATAAGTAGTGGAATAGATCCTTTAATATCTTCTTCTCTATATAGCCACAGTTTGAACCAGATCTCTGTGTCTCATAGCCTCGATGATAACACAGTGTGTCATGAAACTTCCTGGCAGATTAAAATTGTGTGTCGGAGCGAGACTCGAACTCGGACTTTGGCCTCTAGCGGGCAAGTGCTTACCGACTGAGCTACCCACGATCCCCTCCACAGCGTTAATTCCGCCAGTACCTCATATCCTACCTTCCAAACTTCACAGAAGCTCTCCTACGAAACGTGCAAGACTAGTACTCCTGGAAGAACGGATCCTGTGGAGATACGAGGTATATGGCTTAGCGACAACCTCGGGGATGTTTCCAGAACGAGATTTTCATTCTGCAGCGACGTGTGAACTGATATGAAACATCGTGGCAGATTAAAACTGTGTGCCGGACGGAGACTCGAAATCGGGAGACTCGAACAGGTCCCGAGTTGGAAGGAAGGATACTGCGGAGAAATGGCTTAGCTATAGATTGGGGATTTGTTTCTCGAATCTTCCATTCGATCTAGTCGCATATGTAGTGTTCAGCCTGCCCCATCGCGATCGTCGGTGTCTCTTGTATAAGACGTTGTATTCGCATTTATTGCCGTGGTTAGGTTAATGTGAACTACGTCTCCGAGAGTGTCCTTTCAATGAAGTCATCGCTGACTCGTCTGCTTAGTGCTCCGTATGTGCTGACGTCGGCATCGTTGGTACGATAAAATATACTGCTTCGTGGCGAGTACGTGTTACCGACGAACAACAGGTGATGCAGCGCGAGTGCTCGCAGACCGCGCCCACCCAACGGTACTGCAAGCGCTTCTTACTTCCGGGGCAACGAACGGGGAGCCACGAGCCACGGGCGTCCCATGCAGCGCAGGTGCGAACGCGAGCATCCGTCCATCAGCTGGTTCCTTTCTCGATTTCTGCAGTGGGCTGTCAGTAAGGACAAAGTTGTCAGTCAATCAGATGCTTGGTTTCAAAAGTTCATAACAACGATGTTTAGCTCGTGCCTTCCTCTAGCCTGAGATACAATGCACCTGGCTATTAATGAGTTGCAAATGTGGAATTCCAAACATGGAATATTGGTGTTTCTAAAGCACATGAAGTAATTGAATGTCACTTAACTGACAGGAAAACTAATAGGGCCAATTGAAAACGGAATTATAGGTCTGAATTTTCAAAAGTTGAGTTACTAAGCCGTAACTGTGATATAAGTTCTGCCAATAGATGACTGACTGTGGCGTCCTGTAGACTGTGGGAAACACGGCATTTCAGCGTATTACAGAATCGCCTAAGACTGAACACCCGTAATATACAGGGCGAGTCAGCTGTCCCTTTCGATGTTGTTTTATGTAACCCGAAATGCTATATCTGGCCTTCAAAATCCACGCAGGAGATTTTCGTATTGTCTCGCTCGCTACGCGCGAACTATTAGTCCTACAGAAAAAAAATTAATGTGACATTTCTGTATGAAATTTAAGACAGTTAAATTTTGTACTGGGATGCGTTGTCGCTAGAGGCAGTAGTTATTCAATAAAACCGTATAAAAATGACCTTCAGACACACCTTCACCCCACATCACTGTGAACCCTATTGATTGGGCTGTTACACCACCAGCATAGTCGGCTATATCGTTAACATTATTAATTTAAACATGTCCATGAGGGTAATTAAAGAAAATCGACTTTTGTGAACGTTATGCTAAAACTAATTATGTTGACAGTTCGATCCAGACTTAAACCTTACAAGCGCAGTAGTTTCGTAGCCAGAAGACCTGACGAATACAACCCTGTAAATAATTATTTTAGCTCTTAAAATTACAATATTGTTAGATAAAATTTACACAAACATCATGAACAACGTACTGGAAATCCTGACCGGTGGGGCTGAGTGTGGGAGTGGGGGTACGTTTTAACGTCACTTCCGTACGTTTTTCTTGAATAACTCGAAAACTACGGTACCTAGCGAAAATGCATCACAATACAAAATTTATAGGTCCCGTTCATTTTTTCTGTATGATTAACAGTTTACGCATAGCGAGCAAAGAACATAAAATCTCGCCCGTGGTTTTTGAAGGCCAGATATAACACTGCAGGTCGTATAAAATAACATAGGTAGGGGGGCAGCTGAATCACCCTACATACGAACGGATAATTGTATCGAGTGCGAATTTTCTGATGTACGCGTGTAACTTTAAACCTGTACCGTGTAGCAGGCGGATTATGACACTGCCTTTTTTAAATGTGACTGTAACACATTGTTCTGCGGGTTTGAAAAAAGCCTCGGAGAG
This sequence comes from Schistocerca nitens, assembly GCF_023898315.1. NCBI lineage: Eukaryota > Metazoa > Arthropoda > Insecta > Orthoptera > Acrididae > Schistocerca > Schistocerca nitens. Next base: position 7,404,920 of record NW_026045909.1, read on the forward strand.
AGTCTCAATTACATGGCACGTGTTAAAGCTGGTCAAATAGTTACAAGATAATAACGCGCCAAACAACTGTCCCTCCGTCAAGAGAAGGGGCTCCCACAAAATTCTTCTATTGAAGGCGAACACGTAGCTCAGGTACGGTTTGTGTGTTTACCGGCGCTCAAAGCCTACTAGTCTGGGTTTTCCTGTTCTAGCCATCAGACAGCTTGCTCATGAAACTATTCATACTGCTACATTCCGCTGGGCACAAGGGAGACCATGCAGTCCCAACATGACGCATGTCCGGCCCATCCGCACGGATAATTAGACTATATTAACAGAACATTTGGAGAAAGTTGGATCTGTCGTTTTCGAAGCAAGTAACGGTTTCCATGCTCATCAGACTTGGCAGCAATGCATCTATTCCTTAATAAAGTCTATTTTTCAGTCCGGAATCGCGCGACTGCTACGGTCGCAGGTTCGAATCCTGCCTCGGGCATGGATGTGTGTGATGTCCTTAGGTTAGTTAGGTTTAAGTAGTTCTAAGTTCTAGGGGACTGATGACCACAGATGTTAAGTCCCATAGTGCTCAGAGCCATTTTTGAAAGTCTCTTTTTCGTACCAACAGCTCATTTCGTGTAATCAACGCTAGAAATAAGAATAATCTCCCCAAAAATTTAAAGTCACTTATTTTGGCCCATCAAGGTATCCACTATTCAGGGAAAACACATTTTCAGCAGTCATAAAAGCTTTAACTGCGAATGCAGTTCATTTTAAGACGAGCCTAACAGGTTTATTCGTATCCAACTCATTGTACTCAGGAGCGCAGTCAGTACATCCATAGTATTGATTCCACGCCTATGTGTCGGTACTGTAATTTTTAGATCTGGTGATGGCTACAACTGGTGTAATCAGTTTTAATAAAATACCAAGTAAGCAAGACATTGACGCCAACAGGGTGATTCCGTGGCGATGTTACAAACTTTGAGGCATGATGGAGAAGGGTAAACGCAAACTGTTCATTTTTGCTACTGTTAAACAAGTTTCATCTAGTGAACAAATACTCGTAACTCTTAAAGTATATAAGTATATAAAGTATTTTAGAGTCCGTGTTTACTACAGCGGGCAGCTGTGGCCGAGCGGTTCTAGGCGCTTCAGTCCGGAACCGCGCGACTGCTACGGTCGCAGGTTCGAATCCTGCCTCGGGCATGGATGTGTGTGATGTCCTTGGGTTAGTTAGGTTTAAGTAGTTCTAAGTTCTAGGGGACTGATGATCTCAGATGTTAAGTCCCATAGTGCTCAGAGCCATTTGAACCATTTGTTTACTACACAATTTGTTTTTGTTTTGATCCATACTACCTCCTACCAAAATATGGAAAGCAAAGAGCTTGCAGTAGAACAGATCCACTGCCAGAGGTATCATAACGATTTTCGCTTATATCTTTGGGCTCTGTCGTTTCCGAATCAGGAAGGATCCCTTACTTCAAACTGATACGTTTACCCTTCTTCATCATCCCTGAAAGTTGGTAACAGCATCGCAGAATGATCCTGTGATATATTGATAATAGTGATACAATGTAGTATATATGGGTAACTGTGTATGTAAATCCTATTCAATAGAGAAAATAATGGTAGTGCTTAACTTCTAAAATTTAGGTGCCGGTACGCACCTCTTCAACTATACAACAAACCCTCCTCCACCCAGCCATAAAAATACAAGCTTTCAAATAAAAATAACTGCATAAAAATCGGACCGTATATCACACCGATTTTTTTATCGGGAGTTAAAAATAGCCTCCCGCTGGTATCTCCCCTCTACTGTACAGGCAGTTCAAGGCAAGTTGAGCTTCGATTTACGTTCTATCAAGGCAGGGAAATGGAAGAAGATCTTGAGCGTCACGCTCAAAGGGACGTGAAGGAAAGGATGCCTACGTATCAGACTGAAAGGCAGCAAACTTTTAAACGTGCGTGGGACGCGCGTGCAGTTGATGAGCAGCTGTGGCATAAATTAACGACAGGGAAAAAACGTTTTCGTGAAAGCGCATTATATACAGATGCTAATGTTCAGACGCTCCTTACGATATTTGTTTCTCATTGGCACACACAACACGAGACGCCACCTCGCTGCTAGGTCACTGAGATTGCCGGCAGACGTAAATAAAAAATAGTCAACACTAAGGTTACCGATATGTACCGATCACAATTTCGAATTGAAGTTCAACTTTTCTTGTGTATAGTGTACACACACACACACACACACACACACACACACACACACACACACACATACACATACGTACATACAAACATACACACACACACACAGTATCTCGCCCTATGCCCTTGGCCATCGCATCAAGCATTGGTCACCCATTGTCACGTTTGTAGGTGCCGGCGCAGAGGCAAATTAAAGTTACGTTGCGATGTAATACACATGTACTGTTTTAAATCACCGGTAGCGACTTGTTCCAGTAGGTTAAAAAAAAAGTCCCTGGGAGGTGCCGGAACACCGTTCCGGTGAGTACTGGCCAAAATAAAGCCTTGAATAATGGCAAATACCGGCCGTAGCCAGTGGCTGAACAGTCTGTATGCCGAACCTTCGACTGCAAATTGTTGCCAACGGGCCCACAAAATCTTAACTTGACGCCTCTCAATTTACCAGCTCTCCTTCATCCCACTCACTCGGATACAGTTTGCTATCCCATTCTCTTCTTAACACCTTCACAGCAGCAACTACTGTCTTTATTTCCATATAGTTGCGTGCTGTGTATTGATGAGGTACGAGATTCTCAACGCTGCCGGTTTACCGGCAGTAGTTTTGGGCAGCGTTATCGTGATAACAACATATACAGCTTTCGTGTCAAGAGGGTTATGCTGTTCCGAGTGTGGGAGCACGCAGACGAATAGTTGCGTGTGCCCAGTACAGGGGCAGCGGCAAAGACTATAGTGTGCAAATAATCATTTACTCTTTGCTTTGTGTTTGTTTTTGTCTTAGAAATGGTTCAAATGGCTCTGAGCACTACGGGACTAAACTGCTGTGGTCATCAGTCCCCTAGAACTTAGAACTACTTAAACCTAACTAACCTAAGGACATCACACACACTCATGCCCGAGGCAGGATGCGAACCTGCGACCGTAGCAGCAGCGCGGCTCCGGACTGGAGCGCCTAGAACCGCACGGCCACCGTTTGTCTTAGATGTTCTATGTTAATGTCTGGCTCATTGCTTCACAATAAAGTTGAACATTAAGAATACGAACGAGTCTATCATTAATAGAATGGAGCTACGTACTGGCTACAGGAGCTAGTGAGTCTTTTCACTCCCGTATGGAAACCTATGCGCCATCTCTTGCATATCGCGGCGAGACGACTGCGTTACACTACAAGCACTGAGACTCTCTTGAAGGGCCACATAAGCGTTAATGTGAGCCTTGTACGCTCCGTGGACCGTATAAAGCGTCCCCAAAGGCTGCATAATAAGGTGGGTACGGGCACACAGCGTAGCTCCGGCCGGCGCGGAGCGTATCGCCTGGGTCAACGCTCCACGTGGAGCAGGTGGCCGCGGCTGAGGAATGCGAGAGCGGCCGGCGATCGGCGGCGCCAGGCGGATGAAGGTTAGCACGGCCCAGCTGGAGAGTGGAGAGCGCTGAGAGCCTCTGGACCGCCGGCGTGGGAGCAGCCGGGCCGCGACGCGGATGGCCTCTCCAGAGCGCAGCAGTGCGTGGAGGAAAGCTGTCCCGTGTTACTGGTTTAACAGCGTCGTCTTCAGCCACGTACTGGTGGACAATAATCTTTTACAACCAGGGCCGGTTTGAGGTCGCTCTGGGTACGCAGCAGTGGAGAATTGCGGGACCCGTGTTCGGACGAAATATGCACTCATGTGCTTTATGTACACTCTTAAAGGGAAAAAACTGACCCACCACGAAGGAATTACCTGAATCTGAATGGGGCGGAAATTAGTAGATGTGATGTACCTGTACAGACAAACAAATGATAACAATTTTAGAACCATCATCATCATCATCATCATCATTTACGACTGATTATGCCTTTCAGCGTTCAGTCTGGAGCATAGTCCCCCTTATAAAATTCCTCCATGATCCCCTATTAAGTGCTAACATTGGTGCCTCTTCTGATGTTAAGCCTATTACTTCAAAATCATTCTTAACCGAATCCAGGTACCTACTCCTTGCTCTAACCCGACTCCTCCTACCCTCTACTGCTGAACCCATGTGTCTCTTGGGTAACCTTGCTTCTCCCATGCGTGTAACAAACAATTTTAGAAAAACTGGATAATTTGTTCAATAGAAAGAGCTTCAGAAATTGAGCAAGCAGAGATTCAGTGGAGGAATCCTAAGGAAATGCAATCCGAAAACAAAGGGATTAGGGTACAGTACTCTTGTTCGCCCACTGCTCGAATACTGCTCACCGGTGTGGGACCCGTACCAGATAGGGTTGATAGAAGAGTTAGAGAAGATCCAACGGAGAGCAGCGCGCTTCGTAACAGGATTATTCAGTAATCGTGAAAGCGTTACGGAGATGATAAACTCCAGTGGAAGACTCTGCAAGAGAGATGCTCAGTAGCTCTGTACGGGCTTTTGTTGAAGTTTCGAGAACATACCTTCACCGAGGAGTAAAGCACTATATTGCTTCATCCTACGTAAATCTCGCGAAGACACCATGAGGATAAAATCAGAGATATTAGAGCCCACACAGAGGCATACCGACAATCTTTCTTTCCACGAACAATACGAGACTGGAATAGAAGAGAGAACTGATAGAGATACTCAAGGTACCCTCCGCCACACGCCGTCAGGTGGCTTGCAGAGTATGGATGTAGATGTAGATGTAGATTCTGCTTGTCACTGATTGACAGAGTTGCTGGATGTCATCCTGAACGACATCGTGCCAGATTCTGTCCGACTGCCGCGTTAGATCTTCAAAATCCCCAGCTACTTGGAAGGCCCTGGCATAATGCTCCAGACGTTTCCAACTGGGGAGAGATCCGGCGACCTTGCTAGCCAATGGATGGTCTTGCAAGCACGAAGACAAGCGTTAGAAACTCTCACCGTGTGCGCGCAGGCATTTTCTAACTGAAATATAAGCTCAGGATCCTAGGCATGAAAGACAACAAAACGGGGATGTAGTATATCGTCGGCTTACTGCTGTGCCGTAAGAGTGCTGGGGATGACAGCCAAAGGGGAATGAAAAGAAATGGCACCCCAGGCCATTATCCTGGTCATTGGGCCGTTTGGCGGGCGACAGTCAGATTGGTATCCCACCGCTGTCTGGGGCGTCTCCAGACAAGACTTCGGCCTGGAATCTCATTGACTGGAGTAGAATTGTCTTCAGCGATGAGTCTCGCTTCGAACTGAGCCCCGGCGACCAGCGAAAAAGTGTCTGGAGACGTCCGGACAGCTGTGGAATGCCATCCTGACTGTCTCCGCCATACAGCCCACCGACCAGGGGTGATGGTCTGCCGTGGCATTTCTTTCCATAGCAGGACCCCTTTGGTTGTCATCCACGGCACCCCTACAGCACAGCGGCGTACGTCGATGATATTCTACGCCCCGTTTTGTTGCCTTTTATGGAAGCCATCCTAGACTTACCTTTCAGTAAGATAATGTTCGTCCGCACACGGTGAGGATTCCTTCTTCCTGTCTTCGTGTTTGCCAAACCTTACCTTGGCCAGTAAGGTCGATGGATCTCTCCTAATTGAGCACGCTTGGAGCACATGGGCAGAGCCGTCCAACCGTTTCGGGATTTTGACGATCTAACACAGCAGTTGGAGAGAAGTTGGCACTATATCCGTCAGGAGTACATCGAACGACACTATCAATCGATGCCAAAGCCGAATAGTTGCCTGCATAAGGGCCAGAGGCGAATCAACGTATTGCTGATCTGCTCAGTTTCTGAAGCCCTTTCTCTTGAGTAAACCAATCAAATTATTTCAGGTCATAATCATTTGTTTGTTTGTACATAAACATCACATCTACCGATTTCCATCCTATTCGGATAATTTCTTCGTGATGCGTCTTTTTTATTATTTTGTCTTGGAGTGTATTACTGTTGGTCCATACAGGGCATCGGTGGTTAGTATGGGCCGGCGGGTAGTATGGACCATTTGATATTGCTCGGGTTTGCCGTATAACAGCAGACACATGTAGCGCTCGGAATAAAGCGGAGACAGCACTCTGCCTTTTGCAACAACTTAAGCGATGTAGTTCTTGAGTTTGTGTCACAATTAAATTTCATTTGCTTTTGAGCGGCGAAGGTGCTGAATGCCGTAATTTTTTGTGTCGGTTCATACCTTTACAGGTAAGAAGTCATATTATCACACTAGTGTTAATTTTAAAGTAGTCTAATATAGATAGTTACGTCCTAATGAAATTCAGCTCACTTAAGCTAATTTCTACTTTTAATGTGCAATGCCAGTCGTGTAGAACGGGCATGCCAGAGTCAGGTCGATAAGGGCCACACAAGTAATTTTTTGTTTTTGTTTTAGGCCGGCCGGAGTGGCCAAGCGGTTCTAGGCGCTACAGTCTGGAACCGCGAGACCGCTACGGTCGTAGGTTCGAATCCTGCCTCGAGCATGGATGTTTGTGATGACCTTAGGTTAGTTAGGTTTAAGTAGTCCTAAGTTCTAGGGGACTGATGACCTCAGGTGCTCAGAGCCATTTGAACCATTTTTTATTTTTGTTTTTAGGGTACAACGTCAAGTTCCAATAGTATGCCTGTCAGTGAGAGTCGAGGACAGAATTTCGAGACTGCAGTGAATCAAGCGGGGTCAATCGTTTTGGAAGGCGAAATGAGCGAAAGGGCTGCTACTATCCGTTTTAATGTTCCTAGAAATACGCTACAACGGAGATTAAAATCAGTTGTAGGAAATTAGCGAACATCAATGACACTTCAGATGAGATATTTGAAACAAACATTTGCACGAAATTACGAAGAAATGAATTTAACATACATGAGAGATTTAGATTCCGGGTTAATGCCACTAGCTAATCTTGTGTTTCAACAGTTCGCTTAAGATTTGGCATGAAATTTACGATTTCCTCACAAATTAAACGGAGAAAAGAAATCATTAGGTAAAGATTTCCCCAAAAATCTTTATGAATATTCACATAGAACTGTTTTACAGAAAACATCAGTCCACAGCTTTAATACGTTATGTCAGGTTTAATCGATCAAATGTTGGAAGGTTTTTTAACCACTCTTTTTATTATTATCTTGTTTTTTCGATGTACACTACTGGCCATTAAAATTACTAAACCAAGAAGAAACACAGATCATAAACGGGTATTCATTGGACAAATATATTATACTAGAACTGACATGTGACAACATTTTCACGCAATTTGGGTGCATAGATCCTGAGAAATCAGTAGCCAGAACAACCACCTCAGGCCCTTATAACGGCCTTGATACGCCTGGGCATTGAGTCAAACAGAGCTTGGATGGCGTATACAGGTACAGCTGCCCATGCAGCTTCAACAGCTTCAACACGATGCCACAGTTCATCAAGAGTAGTGACTGGCGTAGCCAGTTGCTCGGCCACCATTGACCAGAGGTTTTCAGCTGGGGAGAGATCTGGAGAATGTGCTGTCCAGGGCAGCAGTCGAACATTTTCTGTATCCAGAAAGGCCCGTACTGGACCTGCAACATGCGGTCGTGCATTATCCTGCTGAAATATTGGGTTTCGCAGGGATCGAATGAAGGGTAGAGCCACGGGTCGCAACACATCTGAAATCTGTTCAAAGTGCCGTCAATGCGAACAAAGAGGTGACCGAGACGAGTAACCAATGGCACCCCATACCATCACCCTGGGTGATACGCCAGTAGGCGACGACGAATACACGCTTCCAACGTGCGTTCACCGCGATGGCGCCAAACACGGATGCGACCTTCATGATGCTGTAAACAGAACCTGGATTCATCGGAAAAAATGACGTTTTGCCATTCGTGCACCCAGGTTCGTCGTTGAGTACACCATCGCAGGCGCTCCTGTCTGTGATGCAGCGTCAAAGGTAACCGCAGCCACAGTCTCCGAGCTGATAGTCCATGCTGGTGCAAACGTCGTCTAACTGTTCGTGCAGATGGTTGTTGTCTTGCAAACGTCCCCATCTGTTGACTCAGGTATCGAGACGTGGCTGCACGATCTGTTATAGCCATGCGGATGAGATGCCTGTCATCTCGACTGCTAGTGATACGAGGCCGTTGGGATCCAGCACGGCGTTCCGTATTACCCTCCTGAATCCACCGATTCCATATTCTGCTAACAGTCATTGGATCTCGACCAACGCGAGCAGCAATGTCACGCTATGATAAACCGCAATCGCGATAGGCTACAATCCGACCTTTATCAAGGTCGGAAACGCGATGGTACGCATTTCTCCTCCTTACACGAGGCATCACAACAACGTTTCACCAGGTAACGCCGGTCAACTGCTGTTTGTGTATGAGAAATCGGTGCGAAACTTTCCTCATGTCAGCACGTTGTAGGTGTCGCCACCGGCGCCAACCTTGTGTGAATGCTCTGAAAAGCTAATCTTTTGCATATCACAGCATCTTCTTCCTGTCGGTTAAATTTCGCGCCTGTAGCACGTCATCTTCGTGTTGTAGCAATTTGAATGTCCAGTAGTGTAAATTTACGATGGCCTAAGTGCAGAGAATGTAAAATTCACACTGGCTGTAGCAAGGAAAGTGGTTGTGAAGAAGAAAAATTTGTTAACGTCAAATATAAATTTAAGTCTTAGGAAGTCTTTTATGAAGGTATTTGTCTGGAGTGTAGCCATGTATGGGATTAAAATTTGGACGATAAACCGTTCAGACAAGACGAGAATTGAAGATTTTCAAATATGATGCTACAGAAGAAAGGTCAGATCGAATAGCTAATGATGGGGTACTGAGTCGCCGGCCGCTGTGGCCGAGCGGTTATAGGCGCTTGAGTCCGGAACCGCGCTGCTGCTACGGTCGTAGGTTCGAATCCTCCTCGGGCATGGATGTGTGTGATGTCCTTAGGTTAGTTAGGTTTAAGTAGTTCTGAGTCTAGGTGACTGATGACCTAGATGTTAAGTCCCATAGTACTTAGAGCCATTTGAACCATTTTTGGGTACTGAATTGAATTGAGGAAAGAAGAAATTTGTGGCACAAAATTTACTAAGAGAGTGGATCGGCTGATATGACATGTCGTAAGGCGTAAGGAAATTGTCAGTTTTTTAGTGAAAAGAAGTGTGGGAGGTTAAGACCGTAGAGGGGAGACCAAGGATTGAGTACTGGTGGGAGGTGCAAACAGATTTTGGTTGCAAAATTACGCAGAGGTGAAGAGACTGTCGCAGGGTAGAGTAGCTTTGAGAGCTGCTTCCAAATATTCTTAGGTCTGAAGACCACATCATAATCTACCGCAGTCTTGACTATTCAGTTGAAGTTTTGCCATTGGTGATTTAGGTTACTGTGAGGAAATATTATTGTGAGGTATATAAATTACTATGGCATATTGTTGTGTTGTTAAAATTCTGTATAACGACGAAAGAAAGGTTGTTAGTTCTACAGATACCACTGGCAAGGCCGTACGCTCGTAAGCAACGAATTTGTTCTTAGCAAAACCTACCATAAGAGGAGAGAAGTAATGTAGGGATATTATTTACAATACATAAACAAACAAAGCAAAATATTTTGATTCTAAAAGACAGTTATTGCTAACAATCTATTTGTCCAGTCTCTGATCGTCGAGAGATTCAATAATTTTGTATTTTGCCTTCGTCCATCTATCTTTCAGGGAAAATTTGGTGTTTTCCTGCAGGTTGGAACAACCTTCGATATCACAAGATTTTTCTCCGCCTTTTTAAGAGATTGCAGCTTTTGTATGTAAACTAGATCTATAGTTTAAACTTGGAATAGAGTAAATATCATGTATATGATACAATAAGGAGATGTGCTGATTGTCTAGCAGATTTAATATAAAGCTGTTATGTAAGTCGTAAACGTAAAAAGAACGAATAAAATCATGTTATCTGAAAGAACCACAGAAGTTGACAGGCAATCCCTCGACTACAGCGAGCTAACTAATGACAGGACATTAGCTCATTCACACAAAGATTGCACAAGATCTCTCCCATGCCGCAACATTGGTATTCTCATAAATTGATTGATATAGGTTACAAAGAACCCAAATAAAAATGTTAAAATGGATACCTGAAACCTGTTGCTTCGAATACGACTCGAGTGTCCTAATCACTGCTCGTTTAGCTTCTGCATCTGACGTTGAACTATGCACCTCTACAGTCAACGGCATGTGCTGTTCATGTCAAAAGAGGGAAGAGAAAGTTATCCTCTATTTTTTATTCGTGTTGCTTGGCCGTCAACAGACAATGCAGCCACAGTGGGGTGGTGTGACCATCCGAAGGCGAGCGCCCGCAGCGTAAGAACTCGTCAGCCGTGACGAATTCAAGGCGAGGCCCGCACGGTGGAGTGTAGCGATGTTAACATTCCACGGGCATTCGTTCTCAGGAGACCACAAGGGAGTTAGCAAAACAAGTCTCCCTCGCAGTCAACCTTTCGCTGTGGCTGCTGTAAAAAGAGGACGCCCTTCGTTCCGTCTTGGAATTTATTGGAGCGTGGACTACTAGATAGCTAAGCCTTTATATAGCACAAGTACAAAATAGCCCAACCCAGAAACGATTAGGTATGTACTCCCACCTTTCAATAGTTGAAACTCCACCATGAAGGTACCGGATGGCTATAATTAAAGTACAGCTCCTCACGGACGTCCAGTGTGGGCCATAATCATCGTAAGGCATCTAAACAACTCGTTAATGGGGAGCTAATTTACGCTGCAAAAAAATTAGTTCCAATATTGGCCACCAGGTGAAAATTTGGCTCTGTGAATGCAAGTTTCTATGATGGTATGACATCCACACCGTATTTTGACAAGCCATAACGTGAATGAAGAGTATGGCTACCGAAAAGAGAGACCAAGCGCTCTTAGTGAAACTGTTTTATGTGAATGGCAGCACTTACAGTGCTGCACTGAGAGAGTATCACTGAATGATAGGTCTTAGAAGAGGCCCTATGTCATTAAATGGTTTAAAGGAGATGACAATGAAATTGGAAAACACGGATGCGCCTTGTGCGTCATCGTACCCCGGTGGAAGTTATTGACGAGGCTGCTATTGCTGTAACTGGCCATGCAGCACGTGCGCCAGGTAGTGCTAGTGCCCGTGCAGTGTCACCAGAATTGTCCATCCCATGGGCTACAGTAGCGAAAAGTTTGCTGTCTATTTTTCACTGGTATCTGTACAAGATCCAGACGATGCAGCAAATGAAACCTCATGATCCACCCGCAGCAACATTCTGAATTTGTTCTGTTTCTGGCACGGTCGCAGTTGATGACATGTGGCCGGGCAATATTCTGTGGAGTGACGAGGCACATTTTACACTATATGGTCCAGTGAATACATAGAACTGCCGAATTTGGGGCACTGTTAAACCGCACGTTGTGTACGGAAAGCCATTGCACTCGCCATATGTTACTGTGTGGTGTGTATTCACAAACACCTTTATCAAAAGTAGCTCTAAGCAGTATGGAAATCTGAGGTCATCAGTCCCCTAGACTTAGAACTACTTAAACCTAACTAACCTAAGTACATCACACACATGCATGCCCGAGGCAGGAACGAACCTGCGATCGTAGAAGCAGCGCGGTTCCGAACTGAAGCGCCTAAAACCGCTCGGCCACAGCGGCCGGCCTCACCTTTATCGTTGGACTATTCTTCTTTGAATAAAATGCACCCTGAGTACTGTCAGGTACTGTGGCATCTGCAGCATGCAATTCCTGCTTTGGAACAGCGCAACTGAGTGGAGACCAGTTTTCACGCGAGACGGGGCAGCACCTCATCTCGCTCACCCAGTAAAAGATCTGCTTAATGCAGTTTTCCACGAACGTGTTATCTCCAGAGGTTTTCAAGACGTATGGCCTGCAAGATCACGTGACATTTTGTTTTGGGGATAACTAAAAGAATGCGTTTACCAGGAACACGTTCGCTCTCTGACCGGAAAGTCACTGTACATGATAAGTTGCTCAGATTGCACTGCAGCTGCTGCGAACAATTGTTGATCACGTCGTTTTACAGATTCAGTATCTCGCGGACGTCTCTGGTGCTCATATTGAACAAATTGTGCAAGCGGCGGTTAATAATAAAGTCAACATTGTGCCTTTCTCATTTTTTTTTTTTTACCTATTCTGCCTGCGTGCCGTCCCTGATCCATTACACATGGAAACATTTCTATACGTCTTTCTTGCGCTCACAGAGCCAGATTTCCACCTGGTGGCCAAAACCGACACTCTTTTTTTCTTTTTTCAGCATAAATCGGTTCCGCATTAACGCATTAGAATATCCATTAAGTTTCGCTCCCATACGATAATTAAGGCCCACACTGAACCTCTGTGAGCAGCTGCACTTTAATTATGACCACCCGGTACCTCGACTGTGATCAAACAAGAGTACCGGCGCTACGCAAACCTCTACCATCTTCACTACCATTTACAGCTGCTGGTGCTGGTGCTGCAATTTACTTTACAGTTAACGGCCAAGCCATTTTACTTAAAACCGGCTTTGATAAAACATTTGATAACAAATCAAAATTTTCCAAGTAATGAAATTAAATACTTTACCGTTAATAGTCAAGCCATTTTACTTCAAACAGACTTTGATAAAGCATTTAATAACAAAATTAAAACTTTCCAAGTAATGAAACAAAACACCAATTTGCATACAATTTCGCTACCGAACATGTAGGGAGCCACTTCTTTTAAATTTTGGCACAACAAGATATTAAATTACAAGGGCTCGCTAACAGGGAGGCAGAACTAGCATTTTCAAAGAATGCCAAGTAGATTAAAACAATCAATGTAAAGATACAGTCATTCACCTTTTACAATAACTAACCATTTTAAAGTCGCGTAATTTTAAAAAACTCACTAATGAACGGCAAACTTAACCTTTTTAAACAGTGGCCAAAAACAGAGTAAAATACAACCATTTAACATTTTACAATAACTAACAACTTTAATACCATGTCCTGCCACCAAAATGTCCTGGGATAGAAATAATTAACCGACCGGGTGTAAGGGCGGCCACAATTGTCTCCCGAAGGATGCTCAGGCTAGAAGAAGCGGACTAACAGACCCACAACGCCTCACATTCAGCAATCTCATCGACCTCACGCGAGGTCAGGGGAGGAGGAGGAATCAAATCAGGTACCATAATCCCTGCCCAAAAATACACTTCCTCCCAGGCAGTACTAATAACAAGTCAAAAGATCACTGTCTATAAATACACCGGCGACAGGGACAGGAAAGCCGAACGCAGGAGGCCACAAGCCAGAAAAGACGCTGGTTGCACAAACCAAAATTCTTCAATTAACATCTAAACCTTTAACCAACTTAATTTGCAGTTTATCAGAGAAACTGCAGGTGAACTCCGATGCAAAGATTCCTCACACCCGACCGTGTCCACGTCGCCAGCGTACCCAACTGGGCACAGTCACGCAGCCACGCGCTCTGTCACCGGAGCCCTCGTCTTATCTACACCCACGGCAGCGAAATACCACTTCTCAGGTTAGGCGAGTTACTAGTCCATCATTCCCGCCTCCAGACGGACAATTTAAAGATATCCGTTGCCGCTCCCACCAAGTAGTGACTCGGAACCACAGCCGTGGCCCCCGGGTGTTCACAGCAAGAGCTTACAGCCTTGTGCCGTCAACTCGTCCCACACGTCTCGCACCGCCAGGATACACCACGCGGCTTCCCGGAACAACAGCCAACTCTCCACCGCCACGCCACGCCGCGGTCTCCTCGTCCGACATTCTCTAATTCCCGATTTTAAAAAGCGACCGACCGACTCGTCACCGCTAGGCAACCAACCGGCCATCCCCCCAAAGATCTTATTTCCTTACACAAGGCTAACAGGAAGCAACGACTCGAAGATCAATAAGACCAGACACGCCGTCAAAGGGGAATCTCAACAGAATCGTACGCAGCATAACGATACACACGAAAGAATCAATTAACGATGGAATGGAAGGACTCAGAACAATCTTAACAGCGAGATATATGTTGAGAGCCGACACACGCCTCATCTAGCTTTCGCCTTTATGACGGCTTGAATTGCACTGAGGGACTTTCAGTGAGGTATCTGAATGTCTATGGAGGAATGGCAGTCCACTCTTCCTCAAGAGCAGATAGTGATGTTGGACGCTCGGGTCTGTAGCGAATTCGACGTTCTCGCTCATCTCAAAGGCATTCCATTGTTCGGACCTGAACTCTGGACAGGCCGGTCCATTCCATGAATATTATTGTCAACAAATTATTGCCTTACAGATACTGCTTTACGAAAGAGTGCATTCTCATACTGACGTAAAGAGTCATCGTGTTCCGAACTGTTCCTCTGCTGTTCACGGGAGTCAGTGCTGTAAGATGTGTTCGTAGCCCGTGTTTTCTTAAGTGCAATAGGGGGACCGCAACATAACTATGAAACAGCTCCTCCATAACGTAACGCCAACATCTCCATGCTTCATTGTTGGCACTCCACGTAACGGGAGGTGACGTCCTCCAGGCACTCGTCAAACGCAAGCCCCTCAGTCAGACTGACACAGGGTTTAACGGGATTCAGCATTCCAAACCACTTCTTTCCAGTCATCCACTGTCCAGTAGAGTGTTCTTTTTAACACCTCAACCGTCGCTTAGTTTTGACTACAGATACGTTTGGCTTATTAGGAGCTGGACCACTGTACCCCAGTCTTCGTAACTCCCTACGCACTGTTGTTGTGCTAGCAGAACTGCCGGGGAACTCACTAGTGATTCCTGTCATTGGTTTCATACAACTTTTCAGAACCACTCCTCATAATTCTCGACTGTTGCTGTCCGTCAGTACATGATGTCTGCATGGTCTTGGTTGAGCTGCGGTCCTTATTCGCGTTTCCACTTCACTGTCACATCATCAATAGCCAACTTGGGCTTCTTCAGAAACGTTGAAATGTCCCTTATACATTACTGACCATTAAAACTGCTACACCAAGAAGAAATGCAGATGATAAACGGGTATTCATTGGACAAATATATTATACTAGAACTCACATGTGATTACATTTTCACGCAGTTTGAGTGTATAGATCCTGAGAAATCAGTACCCAGAACAACCACCTCTGGCCGTAGCTTCGACACGCTACCACAGTTCATCAAGAGTAGTGACTGGCGTATTGTGACGAGCCAGTTGGTCGGCCACCATTGACCAGACGTTTTCAGTTGGTGAGAGATCTGGAGAATGTGCTGGCCAGGGCAGCAGTCGAACATTTTCTGCATCCAGAAAGGCCCGTACTGCACCTGCGGTCATGCATTATCCTGCTGAAATGTTGGGTTTTGCACGGATCGAATGAAGGGTAGACCACGGGTCGTAACACAACTGAAATGTGACGTCCACTGTTCAAAGTGCCGTCAATGCGAACAAAGAGGTGACCGAGACGTGTAACAAATGGCACCCCATACCATCACGCCGGGTGATACGCCAGTATGGCGATGACGAATACACGCTTCCAATGTGCGTTCACCGCGATGTCGCCAAACACGGATGCGACCATCATGATGCTGTAAACAGAACCTGGATTCATCCGAAAAAGTGACGTTTCGCCATTCGTGCACCCAGGTTCGTCGTTCAGTACACCATCGCAGGCGCTCCTGCCTGTGATGCAGCGTCAAGGGTAACCGCAGCCATGGTGTCCGAGCTGATAGTCCATGCTGCTGCAAATGTCATCTAACTGTTCTTGCAGATGGTTGTTGTCTTGCAAACGTCCCCATATGTTGACTCGGGGGTCGAGACGTGACTGCACGATCCGTTGCAGCCATGCGGAGAAGATGCCTGTCATCTCGACTGCTAGTGATACGAAACCATTGGGATCCAGCACGGCGTTCCGTATTCCCTCCTGAACCCACCGATTCCATATTCTGCTAACAGTCATTGGATCTCGACCAACGCGAGCAGCAATGTTGCGATATGATAAACCGCAGTCGCGATAGGCTACAATCCGATCTTTATCAAAGTCGGAAACGTGATGGTACGCATTTCTCCTCCTTACACGAGGCTTCACAACAACGTTTCACCAGGCAACGCCAGTCCACTGCTGTTTGTGTATGAGAACTCGGTTGGAAACTTTCCTCATGTCAGCACGTTGTAGGTGTCGCCACCGGCGCCAACCTTGCGTGAATGCTCTGAAAAGCTAATCATTTGCATATCACAGCATCTTCTTCCTCTCGGTTAAATTTCGCGTCTGTAGCACGTCATCTTCGTGGTGTAGAAGTTTTAATGGTCAGTAGTGTAGATTTACCATTCGGTCGACACCAAATGACCAGTCCACATTCGAAGTCACTGAGCTCTCCCGAACGATCCATTCCGCAACAGCTGCTTCTCTACTGGCAACACGAAACTCATTACCTCATTTATATATCGGAGGGTCCGCCTCTCGTGACATCTAGTGGTCAATTCCGTATCGCTAAGGGTGTCCGGATACTTTTGATCAGACAGTGTTTGGAGGATGTTCACAGATGCAACATTGGTTCGATGACCTGTTAATTAATGCAATGCAGTAAGTTATACTGGATGGCGAAGATTCAATTGAAATGAAAGTAACATTCAGTATGCTCCAAGGAACTGTAATAAGAACGCTAATGTCCTCAGCATACACGACCGATTTATTACACAATCAAATTGTTGCCTAGCGATGTTATTGTCGTCACCAAATCACCGAAAGCTAATGCAGAAAGACTTGTGCGGTATTTCCGTTTGCTGTAATGAATGGCACCTTGAAAGGTGGCTACACTGAGCTACAGCGCCAGAGATCGCTAGAGAGCATTGTTCCGCCGCCTCCACGGGAAGTCATTATTGAGATGTGCTAGAAGTCAGTGCTTGTCCAGGACTCGTAGTAGTCAGTTCGTGTTCAGATGTGCTAGTAAGGAGTGCTTGCTGAGATGTGATGCTGAAAAGTTCTTGTTGAGATGTGGTAATAGCGAGTCGGTGTGGAGATATATTGTAATTATGAGAGTGATTTTGGTCAATATATGAAGGTAACGAAACTTGATTTATTTTTCATTATTTCCATGTTTTAAATAATGTGTCATTACAGGTTCAGTCAACAAAGCATCTGGCTTGTGTTCTTGGATTAGAGTGTAATTGTGGTTCTCTTGAGTAATTATGGTATTTGTATTTTCTTTAATTAATTCAGTATAATGTTATTTAAAAATTGTTGTGTTGTTGAAGAAGAACCGTGCCAGATGCGTACGTTGAGTCATACTTCCACACACAGAACAGTTACACTTGTGCTTTGGTTTCGTAGGTTTTATAGTTGCTGGGGACTTAATTAATTAATTAATTGTGTTAATGAAAATTTCCATTTCATTCTTTGTTGTTGTTCTAAGCAGTCAGATTGCGTAATAATAACAGTCAGGGCCAACCGTTACGAGACTTCGTAATCGGACAGACAGCTACTAAACCGAAAAACTAAAAATATTTGCATTTCATATAATTAAGCCCCCATGCACGTGGCGACCACTGCTTCGGATCGTCCCTTGGAATTCTTCTGATTGTAGAAATAGTAGACAGTAGGATTGTTGTAGTAATTTGTAATTTAGTAATTGTAGTCTATATTGCATGTGTAGATTTGGTAATTGGCATTTTTCTAATGGTATTCTTTAAAATTTAATTTTTGTTGTCTTGTCTATGGGTTTGACAATTTAGTGCAATTATTTCAATTGTTCGATGATCGTGATTGAGGGAAGCATTTCGTGTGAATGATATTGTTGGAGATATAGTGTCATTGTGTGTAATTTTTTTATAGTGACGAGTTTTGTATATTTTGTAAATGATCACGCGATCAATGAAAAAGGCAAAAATGATGGATAGTCAGAATGACGAAATTGTTGACATGGCGAACTCGCCAACACAAGAGAACAGTATGTTGAATAATGAAGTGGAAAACAATGTAATAAGTCGGGAAAATAGTCCGGAACCATTTCAAAATTTTTCTCAATCAGAAAATTCACAGAATCCGAGATTAACGACAGAAGATTCTGGAATAGTATCGAATTCAGATAGCTTTACAGCTATGATGAAGGAAACTGGTTTCGCGGGAAATGTTAGGAGCGAAAGGAATTTCGAACAAGTTAATATGGAGCAGTTGATGAGTGTAATATTAAATTTTCGATCTGAATTTAAAACTGAGATGGGAACAATGGGAACACGGTTAGACTCACAGGGATCACAAATAGGAACAATTAAAACTGAGATAGGAACAATTAGAACTGAGATGGGAACAATGGAAACACGGTTAGATTCACGAATAGGGACTTGTTTCAAAAACATGAAAGATGAATTAAAGAAAGAAATCAGAGAAGAAGTACAACCGATTTTGAATGCTCACAATAATAGATTAATTGCAGTAGAGATTAGACAAAGGGAACAGGATAGAGAATAGGAAGAAAGAGATCGCGTGATAGTACAAAAATTTTCAGAATTAAATTTACAACGTGCACACGATAAGGAAGAAATATTTGAGAGAATCGAGGAATCCGTACCAAATGACAGAATAAATAATCTAACACAACAATATGAACAGTTAACTACCAAATGTGTCAACACTGAAACCCGAGTCGCGACACTTACGGAAGACATAAATAAACAGAAAGAAAAAATAGGTGACTTATCGGAAAGAGTTGAGGAGATTTCAGATAAATTGACAAGTCTTAGTTTAAATGGGGATAGAGATTCAGATGATACAGCTCCATTACCATTTGCAGAAACCGAAGAGTACCAGAACATAAATAAGCATGTTGAAAATCAGGGAAAATTTAATGAACGCGTTAAAAGGGAAGTTGAGGCATTACGAAAGCAAGTCAAACAAATTGAAGGCGAAATCGTAGGAAAAGACAGCAGAAGAAATTTAGAATCACAGATAGCAGAGGGGTTTGAAGAAAGTAATTTATTTCATTTACGGGACACAACAAGAGAGCGCCAGGCGCGCGAACTTGACAATAATCGACATTCAAACTGGGACAGACGCGGTAGGTCTTTGTCGCCACGAGGCGAAAACTTTGACTATAAACACTTTTTGACTGTTCGGAAATTTAAGATCTTCCGCAATTCTAAAAATGACATACATCCATGTGCATGGTTAGATCAATTTATGTATGCACTCCCACCAAATTGGCCACTAAGTCACAAACTGGAATTTATGTGTGGATATTTAGAAAACGAACCGGCGACGCGGATGCGTGCACTCATTAGAGATTGTAATAATCTGAATGATTTTTATCATGCATTTCTATCGGCATATTGGTCCGAAAACACGCAAGACAGAGTCAAACACAGTCGTATTATGCAGCGTAATTTCAAACAGTCTGAATTCCGCACGCCAGCAGAATATTTTGAAGACATGATTCGAAAGAATCAGTTCCTTTCCAACCCTTACAGTCCGACTGAATTAATTCGCATTTGTTTAACTAAGCTGCCACAATCCATAAGACAAATTGCTTTAGCCGGAAGATGTAAAGACGACATTGAGACTTTTAAGACTTTGCTACAAGAACTTGAGTATGACAACGACGACGGGACTTCTTGTAATTTTTTCAGTAGCAGTAATTACAATACATTTTCAGAGAAAAGGGATAGTGATCGGAACGGACGTTATTTGGGTAACTTTGAGAATGACAGACGTAACAGACAGGACAATAGATACCAGCCTTATGACAATAACAGACGTTCTAACAGAAATTACACAGACAATTATAATAACGGTAATTCCTACCGGAATGATCAACCATACGGAAACAGTAATCGGTATCATCAAGATAGAAATTATTCATACAATAACAGAAATTCTTACTACAGAAATAACCAGGGTAGTAGATACAACAATAATTTCAGAAGTGACAGTCGAAATTACACAAGAAGTAGTTATGCAGACAGACAGGAAAACAGAAATTTTAATAACAGACACAACCAAGAATTTGCATCTAACAGACAGGAAGGACCTAATTGGCATCCTCCACGTGACAGAACTTCAGAGAGACAAGTGCAATTAGTAGAAATTGATCCGCGAAATGACGCGAATAATCAAAGACGTGACGCAAACAATCGACAATGACTAGCAGCTTCGGCTTCTGGCAGCAATATAGACGGTTCAGAAAGTAATGACACTTCGACTTTACACTACGTACGACTGGAAGACATGAGAGACATTTTGTTAGACGAAAAGGAAACTAATGTAGACGCATTTTTACATCCTGTTATTGAAGTATGTGTGGGTAAGAATAAGTTCACTGCAGTTTTAGATTCTGGGAGCCCATTGAACGTCATTAGTGAATCGGTTTTTCGTATATGTGAAAGAACTATTGCCTGTCCCGTGTTACCTATTTCTAAAACTACAATTCGAGGAGCGATTTCTGGAAAAGGTGTGGAAGTTAAACAACAGACCAACCTAAATTTCATTTGTCAAGGATACGAATTTTCTGCTAATTTTATTATTGTTCCATTACTCAGTACACAGATTATTTTAGGTATGGAGTTTCTTAACGCACATAAGGCAATTTTGAACTTTAAAGAAGGAAGTGTGAATTTGACTGTTGCCGGAATGCTGAAATGTTTGAAATTTTTCGAGTGTTTAGCAAGATCTGAATCAGATACAAAATGTTTAAGGTTTCTTACTTCTGATGCTTTTGTTGAGCATTATGACGACAGTGTGTTTATTCATGACAATGACAATAGATACAGGGACGCGATGGATGATGTAATTAATAGCGAAGAATTAATTAATGAAAAGGTTAAGAAAGCTGAAGTGCCAGATGACGTTGCAAGAGAAGAGCTGCACCATATTTTGACTTCACATGCTACAGTGTTTAGTCATCACACAGGAACTATACAAGGCTTACAATATTTATTTAAAGTAAAAGAACACACACCATTTCGCGAAAAAACGTACGCTATTCCTTTGGCTTACAGAGACAAGGTTAAGAATGAACTTCAATACATGTTAGATCAGGGCATTGTTGAGCCAGCAGTCAGTCCTTATACCAGCCCATTACACGTTGTTCTTAAAAAGGATGGGTCAATTCGTTTGGTTCTGGATTCCAGACAGATAAATAATATTATTATTCCTGAAACTGACCGTCCACAAAATTTAGATGAACTTCTTCAACATTTCCATGGAATTAAAGTTTTATCCACGATTGATATGCGCGCAAGTTTTTGGCAAATAGAACTCCACCCTGATTGTAGAAAATATACTGCTTTTTTAGCCTTTGGTAACTGTTACCAGTTTCGGAAATTACCGTTTGGACTTACTGTATCTTCTGCAGCATTTATTCGCAGTTTAAATGAAATTTTACCTGTTTATCTTCGTGACAATATTACTTCATATGTTGACGATATTCTTATTGCTAAACGTTCTTGGAGTGAGCATAACAAAATTTTGGATTCATTATTACGTATTTTTGCACGAGTTGGCATGACAGTGAACTTGGAAAAATCAGAATTTGGTCGTTCTCAGGTGAAATTTCTCGGTCACATTATTTCTACAGAAGGTATTCTTCCCGATCCAGAGAAACTAGACGCTATTCGTAATTATGCTGTTCCTACCACAAAACGTGATGTTCGTAGTTTCCTTGGTGTGTGTAATTTTCTTAGACGCTTTGTTAGATTGGACAATTTGGCCATACCTCGTTTATGTGAACTATCTGGAAAAAATTCTAATTGGTGTTGGGATGAGGAAGCTCAGTCAGAATTTGAACAACTTCGTGATGCTTTAGTTGCTGCTCCACTTCTTTCACATCCGGATTTATCTAAAGATTTTTGTTTGGCGACGGACTCATCATACAAAGGCCTAGGTGCACATTTATTTCAAGAGATAGAAGAAAACGGCGTTGTAGTACAGAAGACTATTGCATTTGGAAGTCGTGTTCTCTCTAAATCCGAAAAGAATTATTCGATTACGGAACTTGAAGCTTTGGCTGTTGTTTGGGCTTTCACAAAATTTCGCACATTTTTGTTCGGTAGACATACTAAGGTTTACACTGATCATCGAGCTCTGGAATTTCTTATGTCGACAAAATTAACTCATGGCAGATTGTCACGATGGGCGTTGTACCTACAGGAATTTGATTTTCGTATTGTTTACATACAGGGATCTTCAAATATTGTTGCTGATGCTTTATCACGTGCACCTATGGGTTTGAAACAATGTGCTGAAGAGGACTGCAAAGAAAACCATTATTGTTTGATGTACATTCAAGGTGTTGTGTTTGAGAACTTTATTTCGTCTTCGCTCCAGGACATCGCTAAGGAGCAAAATAAGGATCCAATCTGGAAGGACATTAAGGAGAAGTGGAGGAGAAAGGAAAGCGTAGCGATCAGACAGTATTATTTAGTTCGCAATGACATTCTTTTCAAACGAAAATCGGTCGACAACTCTGTTTGGTTAGTTTGTATTCCTGATGAGTGGGTCAATAAATTGATTTGGTACACACATTTCAGTTATGCGCACTTTGGTCCCAGAAAATGTTTTCATAAATTGCGAGAAAATTGTTACTTCAGTAATATGGAAAAACGTATTCGATCTGTTCTTGCCAAATGCAAATTATGTCAAAAGGCTAAGCCGCCAACTGTTTCTCACAGAGCACCGTTGTTTCCTATCATTCCAGCGAAATTAAAGGAGATGGCTGCAGTCGATTTGTTCGGTCCAGTGGTTCGTTCTACTAATGGTTTTGCGTATATTTTCGTAGCAGTGGAATTAACATCAAAATATGTGTGTTTTACACCTTTACGCAAAGCAACAGCTCGTTCAGTATCTAATGCTTTCATCAAACATTTTCTTAAGGAAGTTGGTCATGTTGATAAGGTTATATCAGATAATGGATCACAGTTTCGCTCTAAAATTTGGCTTCGTACTCTACGGCGTCGTAAAATTAAACCAATTTTCATTTCACTTTTTCACCCTCAATCTAATCCTTCAGAGAGATGGATGAAGGAAATCAATAAATTGTGTCGTCTTTATTGTCATCAGAATCACAGAACGTGGGATCAGTATCTTCATCTTTTTCAAAACATTCTGAATGAACTTCCTAATGATTCAACTTCTTTACCGCCTATACTGATATTAAAAAATAAAGCACCGATAAATCGCATTTCTGAAATCGTTTCTTTTCCGCCTTCACGGAAACTGCGGCATTCTGAAGTTGTCAACCTGGCTCTACAAAATATTGCATCTGCGGCTGCTAGAAGAGAGAAATCAGCTAAACGTCCTGGTCGTTTAAAAATCTTGTCAGTTGGTCAGAAGGTGTTAATTAAATCTCATCGTTTGTCTCATAAAGGAAAAGGCTTATGTCGCAAATTTTTTCTGCTTTATAACGGTCCATATAGAGTTCGCAAAATTATTCATGATAACACTGTTGAAGTAGAAACTCTTAAATCACGACGCTCTAAAGGAATACATCATATATCAAACGTAAAAATTTTTGTGGAATGACCTACTTGTGAGAAACCAACAGTTTACGTAAACATGGAGAGAGTACAAGGATACCGCGCTGTGTTTTGGCGGCGGCACATACTCAAAGCAACAGTCAGTCTGCGCGCCGCACAAGGCAGTCGTTGACCGCAAACAATCACTTCCTACGTCACGCGCCTACAGCTGATCGAGCGCTCAGTGCGAATGCACTGACAGACGTAAATAAATACACAGTTTAATTTCTCCGAATAAATTCTGTATAAAGCTATAAGGACTTCATAAATTATGTTATTAACGTTCAGTATTTTTCAGGATACGGTTGTGTAAAATATTTAAGACCTTCAGGTAAATTCTGTGCGTGTCCGACGTTAAGACGACTTGCTTTGGAGAAAATTTCAGGAAGAATGTAATTTCGAAAAAAAAAAAAAGTAATAAACTAAAAAGGGTAACTATTGATTGAGTTTATTTTTCAGGTAACATAATTCCACTTAGGTACGTACTTTAGACGTAATTTGCTGCTTGCGATTACGTGATTCATACTTTGTGCTAAATTTCATGTTCTATGAATTTACTTGTGAAGCGACGTGCTTGTGTACATTTGCTGATTTTGACAATTATTGATTAATGAACAGTGTTATTACTTGTGTATATTATGCATCGCTTGGCTGCTATGCTTTTTCACTGATGTCATATTTTTCTATTATGTGCCTGCTGTGCTTATTTATTTAAATTATAATTGTCACCTGATTAATTGTGCTGATGTGGTTAGATATGTAAGTTATACTTTGTGATTTATCTGCTTGCGCCTTCATGGGTACTTATTAAGATTACATATGAACATTTATTTGCTTATGTCGATGTGATGCTAATGATCTGTTTATTGTGTAAGGCATGTTTGCTGCTGTGCGTATGGATTGCATATTTACACGTTTCTGTTTTGTTGTCATAACTACTCTTCAATTTAGAATATAGAAATGCTGATATACTGTGTACGTACATAGAGTTTAGGTCACACTATTGTATTAATTATAGATTGTTCGCTTGGCAGAGCCTCGTTGTAAGAATTGTGCTGCATCCACTTGTTGACATTCTGTTCTCTACTGGTATATTTACTCGCTATTGCATGTTTTGCTTACGCTCAGTGCCTTATATTTTTAAGATAAGAAAATGAACTGCTATAATTCGACGAACGACATTAGTAAAAGAAAGTCATAGAAGTCACATGAGCTGAGGTTTTATGGAATCTGTATAAAATTATGCTAATAGGAAGGAAGCTAACGACATGACAGACCAAAACTAGGTTTAGACCATTGACAGTATTACACTGCATTTTCGTGAGCAATTGAAATAGGAAGTGACACTTGACACAAAAAATACTCCACATGTTTGCTTCTGCTATGATTCTTGAAGTGGTGTACACACTGTGAAATATTATGATCATTCACACTCCGTAATCGTACTTAATCACTGAGAGTTATTCGAACTAAGTCTGTTAGAGGTCATGTATGCATTTCTTTTATTTAATGATGGACAAGGAACCAAAATGTATCTTATAATTTATAATGAGTAGAAAATTTGGGTCAGATGGATTACACAGAGGTTGTGTGTGGACACTGTGTCTTCGGATTGTATGGGATGATGAATTGAAGTTGCACTAGGATTTCGTCTGTACTTGTTCGAGGAGACTGACTAGAGGAAAGAGTTGTTATGGAAGTGAAATGATATTGGTGCTGAGGTTTATATGTATCGACGTATTATTGAGGTATTGAGATTAGGTGAAGTTGATGATTATTGGAGTTTTGGTGGATAAGAGGTAAAGTAAATGAGGAGCATATTGTTTTGTTGGTTTATATGGAACAAGGAGGATGAAGATGGCAGACTAGAACACTAAAGTGGAAGGAAGATTGTCTATACACACACTTGTTAAATCACTAAGCAGTATATACTTTTTTTTGAGAGAGGAAGCATGTGCATATCTTGGCTCACTGACAGTTGTTCAGCAACCGTACATTTTGATCTGGCTTGGCAAACATTGGTCTTGACATGATGACTATGACGTTGACTTAACTATTATTGACTGTTATACATTGCTGCCACTACTACTTGATACACATGATGAACATAAAATTTTGACAGAATTGCATTTACACAGTTAACACTATTCAATTACACAGTAGCACTAATGTGGATGAAAGATGAGTGAGTGTGTTTTGTGTGTTTTCCTTTTATAATCCCAGAGAAGTGATCCCAACCTATCTCCTAAATATTATTTCACTTGTTTGTTGTGGCTTGCACTGACACCCATAAATATTATAGGTTAACTGTTATTGTGTACTGTAATAGTTAATGTGACAATTACCTGATATCATTTGTGTGTTTATTATGATTTGTATGTTTAGTGTAAGAGCATTGATAATAATTTGTTAAAGAAATTGTATGTGCATTCAAACTATTGTTCATGACTGAACTGTCTCAGTAGTTATGGTGAATAGTATGGACTGTTACTTGCACTTTTTCTACATGATTGGTGCCACAAGGACATGTTTAATTTCTGCTGATGAACTGTGTGATCAGTGATTGTGAAAAAATTATGGACTGTTACTTGTACCTTCTCTACATGATTGGTGCCACTAGGACATGTTTAATTTCTGCTTATAAACTCTGATGAACAGTGTGATCAGTGACAGTGTATTTTATGGAACTGCTTCTGCTGAGAAATGTGACTTGTTGCTGTGTGTACCTGGTCAACATTACTGGGTG
Source organism: Schistocerca nitens (assembly GCF_023898315.1). Lineage (NCBI taxonomy): Eukaryota > Metazoa > Arthropoda > Insecta > Orthoptera > Acrididae > Schistocerca > Schistocerca nitens. The sequence continues at coordinate 7,431,201 of NW_026045909.1, forward strand.
CCACTGATGGACTGCTTCTACTGAAATGGTGTTACTTGTTGATGTCTGCACCTGATCAACATTGCTGGTGCCACTAATGGACTGCTTCTACTGAAATGGTGTTACTTGTTGGTGTCTGTACCTACTCAACATTTCTGGGTGCCACTGATGGACTGCTTCTACTGAAAAGATGTCACCTGTTGATGTCTGCACCTGCTCAACATTGCTGGGTGCCACTGATGGATTGCTTCTACTGAAATGGTGTTACTTGTTGGTGTCTGCACCTACTCAACATTGCTGGGTGCCACTGATGGACTGCTTCTAATGAAAAGATGTCACCTGTTGATGTCTGCACCTGCTCAACATTGCTGGGTGCCGCTGATGGATTGCTTCTACTGAAATGAAGTCACCTGTTGCTGTATGCACCTGATCAACATTGTGGGTGCCACTGATGGACTGCTTCTATTGAAAAAATGTTACTTATTGGTTTTTGCACCTGTTGACCATTGCTGGGTGCTATTGCTGGAACTGTCAACTGCTTATTCATGGGCTATGGAAAGCGTTTATGTGAATATTTGTATAAACTGATTTTTTTGTGTATTACTGTTTGTGGAAAGTTATGAGACTCTTACCTGCACATATTCGTCATTGCTGACGCTATTGATTGAACTGTTTAACCACATAATACTTGTGTAAACTATTATGTAAAGTCACATGCATGAAAGAATTTGTATTGCTTACTGTATTCTATATAATAGGTTATTGAAAGGTCAGTGCAAAGCCAAAATTTTATCTAGTTATATGGTATTTACGTATTAATATTATCTTTTATTTTTGTCTGTATTTTTTTGACGAATTTGGTGGTATTTTCACCACCAATGCTGGCAAAAATACCATCAAATTCTAGCCGTGGAGGAAGGGCATATGAAAGGTGGATACACTGAGCTACAGCGCCAGAGATCGCTAGAGAGCATTGTTCCGCCGCCTCCACGGGAAGTCATTATTGAGATGTGCTAGAAGTCAGTGCTTGTCCAGGACTCGTAGTAGTCAGTTCGTGTTCAGATGTGCTAGTAAGGAGTGCTTGCTGAGATGTGATGCTGAAAAGTTCTTGTTGAGATGTGGTAATAGCGAGTCGGTGTGGAGATATATTGTAATTATGAGAGTGATTTTGGTCAATATATGAAGGTAACGAAACTTGATTTATTTTTCATTATTTCCATGTTTTAAATAATGTGTCATTACAGGTTCAGTCAACAAAGCATCTGGCTTGTGTTCTTGGATTAGAGTGTAATTGTGGTTCTCTTGAGTAATTATGGTATTTGTATTTTCTTTAATTAATTCAGTATAATGTTATTTAAAAATTGTTGTGTTGTTGAAGAAGAACCGTGCCAGATGCGTACGTTGAGTCATACTTCCACACACAGAACAGTTACACTTGTGCTTTGGTTTCGTAGGTTTTATAGTTGCTGGGGACTTAATTAATTAATTGTGTTAATGAGTATTTCCATTTCATTCTTTGTTAATTTTCTATGCAGTCAGATAGCGTAATAATACTAGTCAGGGCCAACCGTTTACGAGACTTCGTAATCGGACAGACTAATACTAAAGCAGAAATTAAAATTATTTGCATTTCATTTTAATTAAGCCCCCATGCAACCTCTCCTTGATTGAGTGTTCAAATGGTTCCAATGGCTCTGAGCACTATGGGACTTAACATCTGAGGTCATCAGCCCCTAGAACTTAGAACTACTTAAACCTAACTAACCTAAGGACATCACACACATCCATGCCCGAGGCAGGATTCGAACCTGCGACCGTAGCGGTTGCGCGGTTCCAGACTGAAGCGCCTAGAACCGCTCGGCCACACCGGCCGGCTTAATTGAGAGTAAATGTATGACAATGCCTCGGTAGTATCTGATTGTGGTATTAGTGATGAACATCTTCTGCACGTCGCATCGTATAAATATTTGAGGTCAATATTAAGAGGCGATATGAATTGGGACGAAGAGAGAAAAATCAGTAAAAAGGAAGATGAATAAAAGACTTGGATTTTTTGTTGGCCTAGCTGTAGAAATTTACTTTTATATGACCTTCCTCTGTATGTTTCCGAGAACTGTACCTCCATCACCAGGTGGAATTGTTTTAATTGACGTGAATTAGATCTCGTGTATTATGATTTTCTGGGCAACTGGTGGCACTGTCTTTCACCCTGTAGGGCACTGTTACATGTTTTTCAGAAGATCGTAATTACAAAACATCTATGTTTCATTAATTTAAATTAATCCATCCCTGGTAGGAAGGTAAATAAAAGTGGTAACAGTTATGCTTGTACTTCGTTTGATAAGAAGTACCCCTTTATTAACACTGGCCATAATATTTCTAGCAGATGAAATGTAGTTGGAATTTTTTTAGTGCAAATCCATCGTCTTACATCCCTTACTTTAGTTGCCGTTTCGTCTCAGTCGTGTAAAGCTGGACCTACGTCTCATCCACTGAAACAAATCACCTCCCAAAGTTGGTTGATTCCTTTTTAATTTGGGCCAACTTTTCATATTTTGGACAGATAGCAACAAATGTGGCATCCACCGAGCACATAATTTTCTCGGGATTAATTCTTGATGAAAAATAAGCTGCACTCTTCCTCTTCAACTCCTGTAACGAAACTATTTCACTCGACTTTAAAGGAACGTCGAGTAACATATTGTAATCTTCACTAATGTTTTAATCTGTGATTGCAGTATTGGAGCGTCCTTCACATGGACTATGTTCAAGAAAGATAGAAATCACATTTTAATTCAGTACAACATCGCTTGATTGATCAGAACGAAGAGGCAGACATAAACCTTCACATGGATAGCGTTTGGCGGCGATTATTCGTCGGAACCAAAAGATTCTCTGACGTTATATTATACAAACATACACATTGTAATTAGCTTCAAAAAGCCATTAACAAACCGACTGAGCATACCAAATTGGCTCATGACACACATTATTAAGTAACACGTAAAAGAGATGGAGCCGGTCGCGGCTTTTTTAAGACTAGGGAGCCGGAAGCGAAGCACAAAATGTACATCCAGTACGCCCGTCTCCATGTACTGACCAGTTTCCGTATTTCGCATCTTTCTCAAATTATATCCAACAACAACTACGGAATGGTTTGACCTCCTTCGACCTAGCATTTCTTCCAAAGATTCCCATTTAAGTCAGCTGAGTTCTACGTCACACTTTCTCATAGGCTGTAATGACTCTTTAGTATTCTATCAAAACGTATCTCAATTCGTTCGATGACTGCGATCATGTCTAGTTAAAAAGGACACCAAACAATGAAGAACTGCTGTAGAATAGGTCACACCGGCCTTTTTTGTTCACAAAACTATCGTACTTTTCTATAATAATTCCATAAAATTCGAGTTTTCCATTCGCCTTCACTGCTACTGTCCTTCAGTGTTTGTCTCATTTCAAATAAGTTCGCAGTTCTACTCCTAGAAATTCAATCGGTGTGAAGGGCTACAGAAGGCATCTTCAAGGAGGGTGATCTACACGACTACAAGGAATTTCATTACATGAAATTGGTTATAATTTCTTTACAATGCTGCTGCTAAACCGCATGAAATCACTTTCTGAAGGAATTATAGGCCCCTATCAATAAGGCTTCGTCCCTGGACGGTCGACTCTTGCCCTAATATTTATCTTGAGGCAGCTGGTAAAAAAAATTTACGAGTTCGATCGAGAATTGCACCTCCTTTCCACTGATTTTCGATAGGGCTTATGACAGTATTGACTGCTCCATGTTAGAGAAAAATTAGAAGAATTTGACATCCCACCAAAATACATCCGACTAATAGCAACTTGTCGCGTACGGTTCGGCAACCAATTATCGCCTCTATTCAGTATTCGAAATGGATTGAGACAAGGAGATCCGTTGGCGCCAATAATATTCAACTTAGACATGGAAAAATCAGCCGTGACACTGTTCGAGTCAGAGAAATGGAGATGGTGGGAGCAAACACGATCTTGCCATTTGCTGACGATGTTGTGATACTTGGTGACACACTGGAATAAGTTGTTGTTGGTTTCGGGGAAGGAGACCAGACAGCGAGGTCATCGGTCTCATCGGATTAGGGAAGGATGGGAAAGGAATTCGGCCGTGCCCTTTCAGAGGAACCATCCCGGCATTTGCCTGGAGTGATTTAGCGAAATCACGGAAAACCTAAATCAGGATGGCCGGACGCGGGATTGAACCGTCGCCCTCCCGAATGCGAGTCCAGTGTCTAACCACTGCGCCACCTCGCTCGGTACACTGGAATAAGTGCGCGCTGATGTTTCCCGGTTTCTGCACAATGCGAAGAAAATTGGACTGGTAGTGAATGATGAAAAGATATCTTGCATCACGCCCTTAGGTTCTCGCTCTTCCATTGTTGTCGATGGGCATACCTTTGAACGACTTCAAGAATTCAAGTTCCTGGAATCCATACTGACTAGTAAAAGTGAAATGACGAAAAAAGTGAATCAACGAATAGTAAACGCCAATCGCACGTTCTTTAGTCTGAACAATTTATTCAAGTCACGACTGATATCACAGAAGAATAAGTTCCGGCTGAAGATGGCAGGTATTTTTATTTGGTTGTGAAACCTGGCGACATCAGCAACAACTGAAGAGGCAATTTGTGCCTTCAAGAAGAGAGTTCTTCGAAGGATATATTAACCAGTCTGCAACATTGTGGAAGATAAATGGGAACGGAGAACAAAAAAGACCAAAATGTTTAGAAAGCCATACATTGGTCGAATATTTTTTAGAGCAGAATAGTCTATGGCGGTTTGGCCACATCCTTCGAGCTGATGGATCTCTCACATACCGGGTCCTTCATTCTCAACCTGCTGGAAAACGCTCTAGGGGACTTCCAAGAACACGATGGAAGGATCGAGTATTAACAATCCTCAAATAAGTGGAGCCGACAGCTGTGGAAGACGAAGCTAGAGACCAGCAGCGACGGGCTGCTATTTGAAGTACATATCTCCTCTGTTGTACTAACTTCCTTTTCTGGGATTTCGTGTCTCAGTCTTTAAAAACGAACACTAATAGGATTGCTTTGTAGTCTGTCCGTCTGTGTGGCTGTCTGTACGATTGTTAAGAACCCCTTTCCTCAGGAACGGGTAGACGTATAAGGCTTAGATTTGTGTCAGATATTGAAGTCTTTCGTCCCTTGGCGGTTTAAAACTTTTAAGCTTCTAAGTCACTTCGATCAAAAGATGCTTCCATTTATACAGGGTGGTCCAATGATCTTGACTAGGCCAAATATCTCACGAAATAAACGTCAAACTAAAAAACTACAAGAACGAAACTTGTCTAGCTTGAAGGGGAAACCAGATGGCGCTATGGTTGGCCCGCTAGATGGCGCTGCCATAGGTCAAACGGATATCAATTGCTTTTTTAAAAAATAGGAACCCCAATTTTTATTACATATTCGTGTAGTACGTAAAGAAATATGAATGTTTTAGTTGGACCACTTTTTTCGCTTTGTGATAGATGGCGCTATCAATGGACCACCCTGTATAACATATTTTGACACTCGAAAACTTACTCATCAAAACATATAGGGTGCTTCCCGTTCACCTAGAATCATGAAATTTGGTAATAAGCAAGGTTTCACAGTACAAGAAAAGGAAAACAAAATCGGAAAATTGTTGAATTGTAATTATATCACACAAAAAATATCTTCTGCCATTTGAAGATCATTGTCTTCATCATTTATCAACAGCATAACAGACGAACGATACTACATGAAAACACAAAATGTAAGTTGTCGTTATGTTTTAGTAAGTACAGGGTGTACATAAAGTCCGGGAACACTTTCAGTATTTATTGCATAAGAACCAAACATTGCACAGATATCATACATATATCATTTTGAAGAGAAATCCTGAAAGTTTTTTTTTCATGTATACCGTCACAGCATAGTTGAATAATTTGCCGATAGTCGGCGTTAGTGGTAAACCTGGCGAGTTCGGCTGTGCTACAGAAGGGGACAGTTGTTTCATGAAGCGGCCTCCACGATCACCAGATCTCACTCCGTGTGACTTTTTTCTGTGGGGACACATTAAAGATCTGGTGTATGTACCGCCTCTACCACGTGATGTAGCAGAGCTCCGGGATAGAATACGGGAAGCTCCTGCCACAGTCGACGATGCTGGGACGGGTAAGGCAAGAATTCGATTACCGTATTGACGTCTGCTGGGTCGCTCATGGCCCCCATATCGAATGTTTGTAAAAAAAACTTTAAGAGTTTCTCTTCAAAATTCAATATGTATGACATCTGAACAATCTTTATTTCTTGTGCAATAAATAATTGAAAGTGTTAGCGGACTTTATGGACAACCTGTACATGAAAATATTTTATTAAATCTTCTCTTTCTACATATGTATATAAAGTGAGGGTCTCTACTCGCTTCCCTTTTTAAGTCCGGACTGGTCTGAGGAACTACTGTAGAGATTTTGATGCGGTCTTGGAATTCCCTGGGTCAGTATCTTACCGGTATCGATATCGATAACGGGCAAAAATCGTTGAGATTCACGATTCCCAGGACATATAAATTATATAAATACATAATTAAAATTGTACGGAACCCTCAGGGCACGAGATCTACTCGCACTTGGCCAATTGTTTATTGTGCTTTTTGTAATGCGTTCTTTTATCATTTTCTACAGTGAGCCGACTTTTTTTCCATTGTAGTGTGATTATTTCTCGTTTTCTGCTGTAGACTTTGAAGGTCTGGTAATGCGATAAATGATGATGACGGGCTACATAAGTATACCACTAAACTTGTAGTTGCTGTCGGTCTGTTTCTTTCTGTTATGGGTATTATACTGACTCATTGACACGTAAATAGAGCTGCCATTAACAGACCAAATGGAAATACTGTGCAAGTAATTCTGCGCTTCCTTGCAATAATCCATCGACGATTCTTGCTTTGCATCATCCGCAAACAAATTAAAAGCGTAGCTAATCATTCCTGTCAAACTGTTTGTGTATATCAAGAACAGCAGCGGTACTTTTACGAATGACAAGAACACCCTCGTCCAGTTGAACCTACTGGGTTCCTTTATTTGTAAATTCACAAGGCGTCACATGTCTGCGAAGATGCTTCGTGTGATCGTATCTAGATTATCAGTCGACAGTGTAGAACAGTGTCGAGTGCCCTTCGGAAATCTGGAAAAATAGAATCTTCCTGCTCACATAGATCTGTTATTTGCAATACATCGCGTATGAAAAGAGACGGCTATGTTTCACACAAGCGATACTGATTCTTTGAGGTAAGCGTTTCTTCCTCCATTAACTCCATGGTCTTCAAACTTAGACAACGCATTAAGAGTCCTGCAACAGACAGACGTTTGGGTCATTGGTCCGCAGTTCTGTACATCCCTTCTGTTAGACCTTTTAAAAGCAGTATTTCCTTTATGCGGTATGACCGACAGCTTTAGGAATGTGTTCTGCACCTACGTTCAAGCCAAATCGTCGTCTTCCTCATTAGTGGAGGTCCACTTAGAGTGAGTCCCACTTGCTGCCGAATTTCTTCTCATGTGCACCGTCATTTCCTGGAAGGGTGTGGGCGCCATACCAGAAAAACTGTTTGATTCGGATGTAAAAGTTACATTCTACTCCGTTACGAAACGATTCTTGTACATTAGGAGATAAGGGATATATATTAATTTCGTAGTGTTGGCAACAAATAGTGTAATATTAAAATAATACGCTTCCGGGCGTATTGTCGAGTTATTGTTTACATTTTGTGCACAATATTTCAACGAGCGATCAGGGCCCGTCCTCTTCAGGTGCTGCAAGTTTTGCCATTATATGTATTCACTGCCTGAATCCCAAAGAGGCCGGGGGGAGGGGGGGGGGGCGGCAAGTGGTTGGGCAGAGGGGGCGGGAGGGGGCAGGTTCAAAAATGGTTCAAATGGCTCTGAGCACTATGGGACTCAACTGCCGTGGTCATTAGTCCCCTAGAACTTAGAACTAGTTAAACCTAACTAACCTAAGGACAACACAAACATCCATGCCCGAGGCAGGATTCGAACCTGCGACCGTAGCGGTCTTGCGGTTCCAAACTGCAGCGCCTTTAACCGCACGGCCACTTCGGCCGGCTAAGAGGGGGCAGGAGTGTCACAGGGAGATGTAAAAATCATAGAGGCAGACCATGGCTCAAATACAGTAAGCAGGTTCATATGGATGTAGGGAGGGTGGAGTAGTTACGCACGTGGTTTTAACCCTTGCCTGGAGTCTGGGGTCTTTTTAGACCCCAACGTTCTTTTAACCTCGAAGTAACAGTTTCAAAGTGGTCATAGCATTCTCATCCTCCAAATTGCTTTTTAAGGACTTTTTATTATAACTGAGCAAAATATTTATTGTTGTATCACGGTTCGTAATACAATAATTTCAAAGTTTTCCAGTGGGGTCAGAAAATACCCCAGGTACATAATATGTGATTTACAAGCTTATATTTCAACTTATTTTGAAAATAAAAACTTGGCAACAATGCACTTTTCCAACCAACATTTATACACTCCTGGAAATGGAAAAAAGAACACATTGACACCGGTGTGTCAGACCCACCATACTTGCTCCGGACACTGCGAGAGAGCTGTACAAGCAATGATCACACGCACGGCACAGCGGACACACCAGGAACCGCGGTGTTGGCCGTCGAATGGCGCTAGCTGCGCAGCATTTGTGCACCGCCGCCGTCAGTGTCAGCCAGTTTGCCGTGGCATACGGAGCTCCATCGCAGTCTTTAACACTGGTAGCATGCCGCGACAGCGTGGACGTGAACCGTATGTGCAGTTGACGGACTTTGAGCGAGGGCGTATAGTGGGCATGCGGGAGGCCGGGTGGACGCACCGACGAATTGCTCAACACGTGGGGCGTGAGGTCTCCACAGTACATCGATGTTGTCGCCAGTGGTCGGCGGAAGGTGCACGTGCCCGTCGACCTGGGACCGGACCGCAGCGACGCACGGATGCACGCCAAGACCGTAGGATCCTACGCAGTGCCGTAGGGGACCGCACCGCCACTTCCCAGCAAATTAGGGACACTGTTGCTCCTGGGGTATCGGCGAGGACCATTCGCAACCGTCTCCATGAAGCTGGGCTACGGTCCCGCACACCGTTAGGCCATCTTCCGCTCACGCCCCAACATCGTGCAGCCCGCCTCCAGTGGTGTCGCGACAGGCGTGAATGGAGGGACGAATGGAGACGTGTCGTCTTCAGCGATGAGAGTCGCTTCTGCCTTGGTGCCAATGATGGTCGTATGCGTGTTTGGCGCCGTGCAGGTGAGCGCCACAATCAGGACTGCATACGACCGAGGCACACAGGGCCAACACCCGGCATCATGGTGTGGGGAGCGATCTCCTACACTGGCCGTACACCACTGGTGATCATCGAGGGGACACTGAATAGTGCACGGTACATCCAAACCCTCATCGAACCCATCGTTCTACCATTCCTAGACCGGCAAGGGAACTTGCTGTTCCAACAGGACAATGCACGTCCGCATGTATCCCGTACCACCCAACGTGCTCTAGAAGGTGTAAGTCGACTACCCTGGCCAGCAAGATCTCCGGATCTGTCCCCCATTGAGCATGTTTGGGACTGGATGAAGCGTCGTCTCACGCGGTCTGCACGTCCAGCACGAACGCTGGTCCAACTGAGGCGCCAGGTGGAAATGGCATGGCAAGCCGTTCCACAGGACTACATCCAGCATCTCTACGATCGTCTCCATGGGAGAATAGCAGCCTGCATTGCTGCGAAAGGTGGATATACACTGTACTAGTGCCGACATTGTGCATGCTCTGTTGCCTGTGTCTATGTGCCTGTGGTTCTGTCGGTGTGATCATGTGATGTATCTGACCCCAGGAATGTGTCAATAAAGTTTCCCCTTCCTGGGACAATGAATTCACGGTGTTCTTATTTCAATTTCCAGGAGTGTATATCCATTGTAATAAACAGTTTGTAGAAAATACGTACACGTGCATGGTTGGAACAAATTCACAGTTAGGTATTGGGTTTTATTGAAGTAAGGAGTGGCATTATATTTTATTCATAATGCACCATGAAGTACGCTTTGAGGGGCTACAGGCTCGAGCAGGTTTTAGAGAGCAGGTTTTACCAGATATACATAAGAATGATACTGATAATGATTCAGTTTTTGGAAATGGGATGAGAGTGATGGCGATGTAGATGTGATAGGAAGATATACAGGTCGGAGATGAGCTGGTTGTTAATGAATGTGAAGAAGATGATAACGGTATTCAGGAAACTAGTGCGCCTTCTCTTGTGTCTAAAAGTGGACAGCTAACATGTGACTACCGCCTGACGTGTGCAAGCAGGCTGCTAGGAGTATAATACATGAAACGGCACATATTCTGCTTCACCTTAGACCATAAATACAGACAAGAGCAAACCGTCTCAGGCCTTTTATCACCAATCACATGCAGAGTGTAATAGTAATGCATACCAGTAATCATGTAGAAGACAGTAAAACACTCGCACGCTGTATTGAACTTGATTCTACAGAAGTACAGGCATTCTTTGGTCTGCTAATAATACCTGGTTTACACAAGCCACGCGGGAGCCTTTGAGTGAGTTTCCATCAGATCACTATGGATTACCTATTTTTCGGGCCACAATCAGCTTTTCTAGATTTCATGATATTCTGATGCGCCTCCGTTTCGCTGATAAACTTAAACGAGAAGAAAAAATCAGCTTCTGGATCAAAAGCTGAACCTATATGGGCTGTGGGTGAAGTGTTAATTGATGCATATATTTCGTCTTATATCCCTGGGCCTTATATTACAGCTGGTAAGTACTTTCAGGGGTCAGCGTCCATTCAAGGTGTACATTCCTTCAAAACCTGGACTATACAGGATAAAAGTGTGCAGTGCTGTGGATTGTGAGACCAATTATCTGCTGAATGAAGAGAAATAAATCAAGGGAAACGAGTGGTACATGGTTAAGTTGATCACCTCGGGGGAAGTGCTAGCAACATTTTCATTTATAATTTCTTCATAAGTTTGCAACTTCATTATGGCATGAAACAACGGAGTTGTAATAACAACAATGTGCATGGGCCTCACAATAAGTCAATACTGTTTTTGCTGGAATATTTTACATTTTATAGCCATATAGGAAAGTGCGAGTATTAGATGGGGACAAATTGGATGAAAATCAGTGTGGGTTTAGTCCTCTTAGAGGTCGTCAGGACCAGATCTTTAGCTTACGGCAAATAATGGAGAAGTGTTACGACTGGAACAGGGAATTGTATCTATGCTTTATAGATCTAGAAAAGGCATATGGCCGGATTCCTAGGAGGAAGTTATTGTCTGTTCTACGAGATTATGGAATAGGAGGCAAACTTTTGCAAGCAATTAAAGGTCTTTACATAGATAGTCAGGCAGCAGTTAGAGTTGACGGTAAATTGAGTTCATGATTCAGAGTAGTTTTACGCGTAAGACAAGGCTGCAACCTGTCTCCACTGTCGTTCATATTATTTATGGATCAAATGTTGAAAACAATAGACTGGCTGGGTGAGATAAAGATATGTGAACACAAAATAAGCAGTCTCGCATATGCGAATGACTTAGTTGTGATGGCAGATTCGATTGAAAGTTTGCAAAGTAATATTTCAGAGCTATATCAGAAATGTAAGGACTATGGTATGAAGATTAGCATCTCCAATACGAAAGTAATGTCAGTGGGAAAGAGATATAAACGGATTGAGTGCCAAGTAGGAGGAACAAAGTTAGAACAGGTGGACGGTTTCAAGTACTTAGGATGCATATTCTCACAGGATGGCAACATAGTGAAAGAACTGGAAGCGAGGTGTAGCGAAGCTAATGCAGTGAGCGCTCAGCTACGACCTACTCTCTTCTGCAAGAAGGAAGTCAGTACCAAGACTAAGTTATCTGTGGACCGTGCAATCTTTCGACCAACTTTGTTGTATGGGAGCGAAAGCTGGGTGGATTCAGGTTACCTTATCAATAAGGTTGAGGTTACAGATATGAAAGCAGCTAGGATGATTGCAGGTACTAGTAGATGGAAACAATGGCAGGAGGGTGTCCACAATGAGGAAATCAAAGAAAAACTGGGAATGAACTCTATAGATGTAGCAGTCAGGGCGAACAGGCTTAGATGGTGGGGTCATGTTACACGCATGGGAGAAGCAAAGTTACCCAAGAGACTCATGGTTTCAGCAGTAGAGGGTAGGAGGAGTCAGGGTAGGCCAAGGAGAAGGTACCTGTATTCGGTTAAGAATGATTTTGAAGTAATAGGCTTAACATCAGAAGAGGCACCAATGTTAGCACTGAATAGGGGATCATGGAGGAATTTTATAATGAGGATTATGCTCCAGACTGAACGCTGAAAGGCATAATCAGTCTTAAATGATGATGATGAGACATATAGAAGGTAGAAGCACTTTGGGGCCTGCAGTGGCTGCCGTTGCCTGCATGGAGGCTCCCCGGCTGCCGCCCGCCGCCTGGGGGCGTGCCTCAGCGCGTCAGACAGGCCGCATTCCTGGGGCCGCCGGTCACGGCCGGAAGCCCTCCAGTCGGCGCCCGTGTCAACGTCCTGCCACGCCGCGCCGCTAATCGCCATTGATGCGATTCCGAAGCCACTCATCCGCATTGCAGATCAGGCCGCTTCTTCGAGGGTGAGGTGCAGATGAGATGGCTCACGCATCAGTGCTTCTGCTCCGCTGAGAACAGTCTATTCGTCCCCGGTATTGTGATATCGAACGTCTTTCTGCAATAGAACCTACAGTTTCCTGAGACAAAGATTTCTGTCAGGAAAAAACCAGATACCGGACAGGGACCCGAACGCTGTTCTTCGTCTTTCCTGGTAAATGCCGTACCGACTCCTAGATTGTATTCAGAGGAGTACTAGGCCGATGAGGAATGCAGGGGATCCTCCACGGAGTTTGGAGAAGAAATGCTCTGAGTAACCGGAAGCCACCCGTCGGGATTTTTTGTGATCTATCAAAGGCTTTTGATTGTGTAAATCATGGACTACTTCTAGATAATCTCAATTACTGTGGTGTGAATGGGACAGTGCTCAAATGGTTTAAATCATACCTAAGTGGAAGAGTGCAGAAAGTTGAAATAAACAGTTCACATAATATGCAAAAAACTGGTGATTTCTCAAACTGGGGAACAATCAAGAACGGGGTGCCGCAAGGTTCGGTCTTGGTTCCTCTGCTGTTCTTAATATATATTAATGACTTGCCATTCTATATTCACGAAGATGCAAAGCTGGTACTTTTTGCCGATGATACAAGTATAGCTATTACACTCAACAGACAAGAATTAACTGGTGAAATTGTAAACAATGTTTTTCAGAAAATCATTAAGTGGTTCTCTGCAAATGGGTTCTCATTAAACTTTGACAAAACACAGTATATACAGTTCCACACAGTAAATGGAATGACACCATTAATAAATATACACTTCAATCAGAAATCGGTAGCTAAGGTAGAATATTCAAAATTTCTAGGTGTATGCATTGATGAGGACTTGAACTGGAAAAAACACACTGAGGATCTGCTGAAACGTTTGAGTTCAGCTACTTATTGCAAATTTTGGCGATATACATCTGAGTAAATTAGGTTACCAGGGCTATTTTCATTCTCTGCTTTCGTATGCCATCATATTCTGGGGTAACCCATCATTGAATAAAAGAGTGTTCATTGCACAAAAGCGTGTAATCAGAATAATTGCTGAAGCTCATCCAAGATCATCCTGCAGACACTTATTTAAAGAGCTAGAAATCTTCACTGTAGCCTCACAGTATATATATTCACTTATGAAATTTGTTATTAACAATCCGAACGAATTCAAAAGTAATAGCAGTGTACATGTCTACAACACTAGGAGGATGATCTTCACTACTCAAGGTTAAATCTAACTTTGGCTCAGAAGGGGGTAAATTATGCTGCCACAAAAGTCTTTAGTCACTTACCTAATAGCATCAAAAGTCTGACAGATAGCCATATAGCATTTAAAAGGAAATTAAAAGAATTTCTTAATGACAACTCCTTCTACTCATTAGATGAATTTTTGGGTATAGTAAGTGAGTAATTTCCCAACCCCCACCATAAAAAAGAAAATTAAAAATATTGAGTGTCATGTAATATTTTGTGTAATGTAATATCTTGTATGACACCTTTTATTAACCTGACACGTTCCACATCATTACAAAGTGTCGTATTCGTGATTATGGAACAAGTACTAATCTAATCTAATCTAACCTAAACAGAAAGTAGATGACAGAATGAAGTTCTTAAATGAGACATGAAGCGCACCGGAGTTGGTTAGAAACTGTAGCGTTTTAAACGTACACGAGCTCCTATCAGTCATATCAGTTCGAACTGTCAGGAATATTCATGCAACATTTTTATGAAGAACAGTACGTGATGCTTCATAACGAAGCTCAGTGTGGTAGCAAACGTTTTAGGGTGCATTTCGGTATTAATGTCGCCAGGACACCACGCTAACACTGTGTAACCACTAGAAGCAGTTACATCCATGGAATATCTAGGGCGATTTAAAATGTATGTGATCCATACCAAATGGGACTGTCAGGGGATATTGAACGTACACAGACAGCAATGTTGATGCAACATTTTTATGTAGAACAGTACGTGATGCTTCACAACGAAGCTCAGTGGGGTAGCAAATGTTTTAGGATGCATTTCAGCATTAATGTCGCCAATATGAAGCACGTAGGACAAAAATTATCGGCCCCAGGACACATAACGCTAATACCGTGTAATCACTGGAAGCAGTCACTTCCACAAAATATCTAGGGCGATTTAAAATGTGTATGATCCATACCTAATGGGACTGTCAGGGGATATTGAACGTACGCAGACAACAGCACCACAAATGGCCACATTTTTGTTCGGCCTGTTGGAGAGTCACACAGATGCTGAAGAAACGCAACGGGCACACACTTGAAGTTAAACGCATACTATTATAGCATCGCTTCTTGAAAAAAGGAATACAAAATATAATAATCGATATTAAACGAAAATGAAAGCGATATATGCGCTCTGAGAATTATAATAAGCATGATCTTTGCCAAGTAGTATAAAAGAAAGAAACTTTGTTTCTTTGTTTTCTCTGCTGTTCTTTCGTCTTCTTGGTTCTGACGTCCTAGCTGAATGTCGCACATAGATCACGATCTATAATTAATTAATGTACTCATATGTAGTGTATTTAGAATTTCTGCTAAATATATATGTCAGTATCCATTGCAGTATGTGTTTTTGTTAGTAGCAAGAAAGTAATTTCCTGTCCCCTCTAATTAAATACGTAACAATTAAATGTTGCCCTGGCAATTTGTAATTGCATTGTTGAAGCGACGCCATTGCTGTTAAAATTGACAAAAACTTCTTAATAGTCGTTTGATTCTGAAAGTATCGAACAGATTTAATCTTAATAAATGTAAAACGGCGTCTCATAATAATTTGCATTTCATTTTAGGCCAGAGGTTCAGTTTCATTGAAAAGAATTATTTTAATTGTGTACGCTGCTATTGCACGTACGCAGCTATACTGGAGCATCAAGCCTCGCAGAGAAAAATAATTATTTGAGTATTATATTTAATTTACTTATCGTGTAACACTAAAGAAAGAATTTTTTTATTCATCGTGAGTTAGACGGCTGTATTCACGTTGTAATACGTATGATGTTTCTGGCGATAGCGCCCTGAGAAATAAAATTTAGCCCTGGCTTTTAATGAACGTAAAAGAGATTTTCTTTAACAAAACATTTTCATTCCAAATTAACGGAACAGTTTTCCCTTTTCAAAATGTTATGCGATACTATACCGAGAAAGTCTTCTTACAAAGTTTTAAGAACCACCTTTAATGGGGGGTAGGACGTCAAACGGGCCGACTTGGAGCAGGAGAGGCACCACAGGACATTTTAATTTCCACTGTCTATACTTTTACAAATAAATTTATAAAACTTTGTCAGCATGACCAGCAAGGATTCAGGATTCACACTCATAGCAGTGTAAGTTCACAAACATGAAAAAATATTTTTTTTTACATGTGAAATTTCATCATTTTTTCAGTTACAGTTGGCAGAATTTGATGCTATAGGTACAGTTTTCTTCGTAAGTAGGAGAGACTCTTCGATGAATTTTGCACAGCATACAAACCATACTTACAGGTGTATGAAACTCTAGAATATATTTAATTTATGAAAAAAAATGAATAAGCTGTTACATTTTTAACTTCATGTTTAGAAAAAAACTCAAATTTTATAGTTAATTACCTCAATTTTTACCACAGTTTTTAATATATTTGGAAAATTCTAGAGTTTCATACACCTGTAACTATGGTTCGTTTGCTGTGCAAAATTCATCGAAAAATCTCTCCTAGTTGCGAAGAAAAGTGTACCTATAGGAACAAATGCAGCCAATAATAAGTGAAAAACTGATGAAATTTCAGATATAAGAAAAAATTACTTTGTTACGTTTTTGAACTTCCACTGCTATGGGTGTGAATCCCGAATCCTTCCTGGTCATGCTGAAAAAGTTTTATAAATTTATTTGTAACAGTATAGACAGTGGAAATTAAAATGTCCTGTAATGCCTCTCCTGTTCCAAGTCAGCCCGTTTGACGTCCTACCTCCCTTAAACGATGGCTCTAGGAATATACTCCAACCCCTTCATATCGCTCCCATAGGGACCGTGAGGACAAGAGTAGATTAATTTCAACGCGCACAGTGGCATTTAAACAATCATTATTCCGGCGCTCCATACATGAATGTAAGTACGATAAACTCTAATAACTTGTGCAATGGGACGTACCCTCTGACGTGCACTTCTCAGTGGTTTACAGAGTATGCAATGATGAGCCAAAATAATATGACCACCTGGTTAATAGCTTGTTTGTCCATCTTTGGAGCGAAATACATAAATGTCTCTGCGTATCAGGGATCCAACAGTTTGTTGGTAGGTTTTAGGAAGTCTGTGGCATTATACGTCTACGCACAGGTCATGTAATTCACGTAAATGACGGGCCGCTGATTTGCGTATGGGGTGATGGCGCCCGACATCGACCCAGATGGGTTCCATGGGATTTACATCAGACCAATTTGGTCGCAGAGAATCAACGTTGAGTTCACTATAATGCTCTTCAAACCGCTGTAGCACGGTTCTGGCTCCGAGACCCGGATAATTGTACTGCTGAAAGAGGACATCGCTGTCGGGGAAGACATGAAGCAGGAAGGGATGTCTCCCATAGGATAGGACTGCTCCTAACAGGCTGCGCTCGTGGCGCGCTGCACGTTTCGAGTCGCCGTTCACCTCGATGAACGTGTTTGTGGAGACGACCGTTGACGTAGTGTAGCAAAAATGCCAATCACGCGAAGAGCCGACACGTTTCTATTGAGCGACGGCCGAATCCCTATGGTCCTGTTCCCACTGCAATCCCAATTGGCTATGCCGTTATGTCAACATGTGAGCACGTAGGGGTGGTCTGCCGCAGAGCTCCATGTTCAACAGTGTACGATAAACAGTGTGCTGTGAAACACTTGTGCGTGCACCAACATTGTGGTCTTTGGGCAGAGATGCCACAAATCGCCATCTATCCTACTTTACAGAGCAGATAATCCTCCCAACCCCATGTTCTGTGAAGAGTCGTAGACGTTCAACAACTTAACGCCTAGTGGTAGTTTCACTATTCTCCTAAACCTTTCTGTGGATTCTCACGACAGTAGCACGTGAACATTCGAGCAGCTGCGCTGTTTATGATATCCTCGTTCACAGACTCTGCGTAATAATAATAATCTGCCCTTTGTCAAAACCGCTATTTTCAATGGATTTCCCTATTGGCAGCCCATATCTTCGCTAGGGTGATCCCCCGTCCGTGTCTGCTCCGCTTACATACTTTTCTTACTGCGTCACGTACTCGCAACGCCAGCATGGGGCATCCAACGTCGCGGTAGGCAGTGGTCATAATGTTTTGGCTTACCAGTGTATAAGTAGATGCAGATGTCGATGAAGATGAAGATTACTGATGACACAGGAACTGATAACAGACAACAAATTACACAAGCATTTAGAGGTATTTACAAATGTATCTACAATTCAACAGATAAATCACAGATAAGTAATGATGAAAAAAGTGACTTTCTGGAAATAATGCCAGTGGGATGTATAAAGTTATTCGAAGTACGAAAAACTAAAATGCGCTAGGAGATGATGATGTTTAAATAGACATTATTGAAGTTGGAAGAAAAGCTATCAAAATGAAACTTACAAAATCATTTACAGAATGTTCGCGAGAAAAATGTTCCAAAACTGGGACGATGTTGCAGCTATTACCCTTCACAAGAATGGGGAGACACAAGACGCAAGAAACTACACACGCACTTGCATCCTTTCCGTAATGTAAAAGATAATCGACAAAATTATGGCTTAGTAACTAACAACACCAGAAGATGTCGAACAGTTATTTCAATTAAATGTTGTGAGACTTGCACAATGTTTTCTGGTGACAAACCCGAAAAATGTATTTCCATTAAATAATATCCACCTGCACAGGAAAAAAAACATTAGATTTTAATCAGGCAAAGGAATAATCTAACCTTAGGAAATAGAAAAGTAGACCATTTGCAGCTCATAAACGAGGAATTATAGAACAAATGGAATATGCAATGAGCATGAATTAATACTTTGTCTGGAGTTAAAAGATTCTGAGAAATTTTGTGACTCATTTTCAAGAAAATCTGTAGTGAAGAAGCTTGAGAAACGAGGCATCCTATCACCCTGTATTAGTGCTTCATAAAACATATACGTAATGCTACACCTTCCATTAGACTTCATTTGAATGACGAGAAATTCAGATTTGAGAGCGGAGTGAGGTAAGGAGATTCCGCATCACCAAAATTGTTCTAAGCGCTCCAAGGAGAAGTTTTCATATCACTGAACTGGAAAAGCGAAGAAAGAATGCGAGTTAATAGTTGGTTTTGCTTGTGACATTAGGTTGTTAGACTAAAGTGCAGATAAATAACAAGGAAGCATTGAGAACTTAATGGAGTAAGTTTAAAAATAGGTTTGGCTAAACACCTAGTGGTCAATCCCGCTTTACACAGAGGGGTCCGGATTCTTTTGATCAAATCGTGTATAGCCTGCAGCCAATGACGGAATAAATATTTTCGTTCCTTTGTGGATAACTTTCTTTCTGCGTCCTTCTAGCACCTTAAAGATAAAATCATGCAACACGTTATTAATTAAGTAGTACAAATGAAAGTATTCTAAAACACATCATTTGTTTAAGCAAACCTGTCAGAGAAGATTGAGTGCGCCCTATTAGCGTCCGCTCAGTTCACCATACTCATGCAAAAAACATTCTATTCGACTTCGTACTTGTCATTTACACTCATCCTCATAAATTAAGGATAATTGCAGAATGTGGTGCCACACAACGTGCAACTACACAAAACTGGTGCTAATAGCATAGGCATATAGGGAACACACACGACACAGATCTGTAAGTCCACAGTATTGGTGATAAGTTGAGAAAATCGTCCCGAAACATATGTGCTACAAAACGCCACTGTTTCCTGGGCATCTACACCGACATCAATATGGGATATGATCACCATGCACACGTACACAGGCCGCACAACGGGTTGGCATATTCTAGATGAAGTGGTCGAGCAGTTGCTGGGATATAGCCACCCATTCTTGCACCAGTGCCTGTCGGAGCTCCTGAAGTGTCTTAGGGTTGTAAAGACGTGCAGCGATACGTCGACCGAGAGCATCCCAGACGTGCTCGATGGGGTTTAGGTCTGGAGAAAAGGCAGACCACTCCACTCGCCTGGTACCTTCTGTTTCAAGGTACTACTCCATGATGACAACTCGGTGGGGCCGTGCGTTATCATCCATCAGGAGGGAGGTAGGCCCCACTGCTCCCCTGAAAAGGCGGACATACTGGTGCAAAATGACGTCCCGATACACCTGACCTGTTACAGTTACTCTGTCAAAGACATGAAGGGGTGTACGTGCATGATCCCACCCTACACCATCAAACCACGACCTCCATACAGGTCCCTTTCAAGGACATTAATGGGTTCGTATCTGGTTCCTGGTTCACGCCAGATGAAAACCGGCCAGAATCACTGTTCAGACTGTACCTGGACTCGTCCGTGAACATAACCTGCGACCACTGTTCCAATGACCATGTACTGTGTTCTTGACACCAGGTTTTACGGGCTCTTCTGTGACCAGAGGTCAGTGGAATGCACTAGAATGCACCTTGCAGGTCTCCTGGCGAATAAACCATGTCTGTTCAGTCGTCTGTTGACTGTGTGTCTGGAGACAACTGTTCCAGTGGCTGCAGTAAGGTGCCGAGCAAGGCTACGTGCAGTACTCCATGGCCGTCTGCGGGCACTGATGGTGAGATATCGGTCTTCTTGTGGTGTTGTACACTGAGGACGTTCCGTACTGTAGCGCCTGGATACGTTTCCTGTCTGCTGGAATCGTTGCCATAATCTTGAGATCACACTTTGTGGCACACGGAGGGCACGTGTTACGACCTGCTGTGTTTGACCAGCCTCCAGTCGCCCTAGTATTCTACCCCTCATAACGTCATCAATATGTGTTCTTTGAGCCATCTGCAACACACAGTCACCATTAGCACGTCTGAAAACGTCTGCATACTTACTCGCTACACTGTACTCTGACATGCACCAACACACCTCTGCTTACGTGGACTGCTGCCAGCGCCACCGTGCGACGACCGCAGGTCAAATGCACCGAATGGTCATACCCCGAGGTGTGTTTAAACCCGCAAACCGCCCACTAGAGCGTTCTTTCACCATGTATCAGAATTACCTTAATTTATGAGCATGAGTGTATTTTAAGACAACTGAAAATGAAATTCAGCAGAGACAAAATTGTTCAAGTGAGCGCCCAATCGTAGTAAACGATATCCTATGAGAAAAATAAATATGAAAACGTTACGTGAAACCACGAAACCAAACAGAAAGAGCTATGCTGCAGGCGGTGGAAGTGCGATAAGTTACACCTCAGTTTCATTTTCAATACAATCGCAATTACTTCTTCCACTCCAGTCTGCCCTAGAGTACAAAGGGACGCACGAAGTACTGTGCTGTCAGTAGAGAAGCACTGAAATCAGAATGGGTCGGTCAGGAGAGCTCAGAGACTTCGAACTGGACCAGGCAGAACTCAAGTACTGACAAACAGGGGACAACGAGCATTGCGGCGGGCGATTATAAAAAAGTAGCATCAAGTCCAAAGTGATACCAGTGGTTCAGCTAGCACAATGACTGTGCGTAGGGACTTAAATATAAGAGATAACTATGGTCGAGGAACTCCTCATAAGCCAACACCTCTCTAGTCAATGCTAAGCGACGCTCGAGCTAGTGTAAAGAGTGATGTCACTGGACAGTGAATGACTGACAAGGAGTTGTTTGGATTGATAGTCTCACTATACGCTGTGGCAATCCAATGGAAGGGTTTACATTTAGCGAATATCTGCGGAACATTACCTGCCATCAGGTGTAGTTTCAGTGTCAACAGCGGAAGTATGGAGGATGTGGATTTATGGCAAGGGGCTGTTTTAAGTGATTTGGTTGTGGTCGCCTTACTGAACTTAAGAAAACTCTGAACCTGGTAGGGTATGAATACATTGCACAGCATTGTAACTGCATACAGTAGACAGACAGTTCTGATACGATGAATGCTTGTATCAGAAAGACAATGCAGCCTCTCATAAAGCAGCATCTGTGAGGCAATTATTGAAAGATATGCAGTATCAGTTCAATCCAAGATAACGATCTTACCTCAAGACCACTGATAAGGACTTCAAATTCAAATGGCTCTGAGCACTATTGGACTTAACATCTGAGGTCATCAGTCCCCTAGAACGTAGAACTACTTAAACCTAACTAACCTAAGGACATCACACAGTTCCATGCCCGAGGCAGGATTGGAACCCGCGACCGTAGCGTTCGCGCGGTTCCAGACTGTAGCGCCTAGAGCCGCTCGGCCACAACGGCCGGCTGATAAGGACTACTGGTGTCATTTTACACCAGAGGCAATTGTCCCAGGCTACCCCAACTCCCCTCCCCCTGGGGAAGCATTATACATTTTTTATATGCAACATATGGGAAAAGGGAACTAGCCAAGATAACAATCTTATCTCAACACCTCTGGTAAGAACTTCTGGTGTCAGATTACACCAGAGGCAGTTGGCCAAGGTCACCCCAGCTTCCCTTCCCCCCTGGGCAAGCATTATTCATTTTTCTGCATACAATATACGGGAAACGGGGACTAGCAGCAGCAGATGAAGAAAACCACACACACACACACACACATAGTGTGCATAATTTGCACACACACATAGTGTGCAGCCATTCAAGCATACTGATACATAAAACTATGAGGAGCAGTTAATTCAAGTATTCCACATACCCTCGCATACACAACCACTATTTACAAATAAATAAATACATAGACACACACTCGATGGGTGTGAGTTTGACATCATGACGTGACAGCCCTTCTTTTAGCTGCAGTGCAATATTTACACTCTTTGACACAAAACATGACCACCACAGAGTCTAAGCATGTGCCGATCATGACATGGGACAAATAACATGGCCTTTCTGTTAATTCCCTAAGTCTGGTTGTCTGCATTAACTGGTAACACTGTAGGCTGTGGCAATTCCTGGCGGAAGTCTTGTCTTCTGTTCAAGCTGTTATCCTACGTCTAGGATTGTGTTCTAGCGGTCAGACTGTCAGTGTGGCTTTAGATAATGGTGTCTGCACAGGTAATGCCTCACTTCGATAATCATTCTATGGAACAGTTACTAAATGTATGTCAGACATGTTTGCTCTATTTCTGCCACACACTTTGTGAATATGTTCTCATTTATATGTCATGTCACCTGCATGATATAGCAAGCTTAACATGTTTCGAAATTTACTTCGTTTATAGAAGTCTGACCATGTTTAATATTGTGGTACTCGAAAATGGCCAAAGCCTGAAATCATGAGTGAACATTAGAATAAACAATATATACAGTCAAATGGTGGAACTTTCATTTAAACAGCGTTATATGACTGTGGCCCAAGCTGCAGGAAGATTATGAATTTTGTGATTACTTTGGGTACACCTTTATTAGCTTCCTTCAGTTCTGAACTCTCGGTTGAAATGGTCATAAAACTAGTTTTATTTGTGTAGCAAGTTTTTTCTCACTTGCCTCTACTCACATAGCTAAATTTTTATTGCACTCCTTCATTTGTGCAGCCCATTCCTTACTGTGCGCATTTAGCATAGCTGCAAGTTTTTCATACAGTCCAATAAACGGATCAGATATTTCACCAAACTCTGAAACATCTACCTTGGTCTCTGATTGTGCTTCTGTTTCAGTTTATGTTGAGGTGGGGCCTATATTCTCAATTGTCGGATCAGTTATACTGCTGCTGTCAACATAGGAGTCCATCCCATTGTTATTTATTGGATCCATTTTTACGAATTCCAGTTTTTGCCGTGCTATAGACAATAATAAAAATTTATATTTAAAAAACTTAACTTTCCTTGTACTAATGCAACAAGAATGTAGTCAATAATAATAGTTCAAGGTATGAATTTCGAAAATAGAATGTGCGACATTATAAAACAAGTCAATAACAAAACGTCATCTGAGCTTCATGCCACATAAAGTCAGCCATATTGTGGACGTGATTCTTAAGTACAACGTAATTAATGCATTTGAAATTTTCATACCTGTTAACTATGGGTCACGACCCATGTACTGCAATGCCCTAAGATTTGCATGACACAACAGTATGAGGTCAAACAATGATGTCCTTACCTGTGTTGTAGCAATGGAATTTTTATTGAAGAATTTTTTACTATTTGAAACCATCTTCAGAGTTTTTACTGTTCCTTTACAGTATCTTTAACAATCATGCATTTCATTTTCTTTTCCTCCAGGCATTATAAATCTCTCCATTGTATTTTATGAATCTGAACATGGAAAACTGAAGACATATATTGTAAGTTCAAACATAAAATTTCAACTATTACACGAATATGTCCTGTCAAGGTTGCCAGCTGAAATGTACCTTCTCGCCTATATTCTGTAGTAGGCCTAACCCTAGTACTGGTCTCTAAATTATGTGAGTGGAAAGAATAAAAAGTTACAGGTATCACGCCTATAAGTCATCACATCGAGTAGGTACACTTAAAAAATGATCAAACTGAAATTATTGCCAACAGGTACAAATTACTTTAAAATGGCTCTTAGAAATTTTTCCATCGCAAATTGTCATTCAAATCAGTCCAGTGTGGAATGTTGGCTTCCATCATCGTTTAGTGACATCTGACTGAGTAACTTATTTGAATTCTCATGCAATAAAAAACTAACTGAAATATAATCAGACTTCGTTTTGTGTGCAAGCAGGTTCTTCCTGAAAATAAGGAAATGTATAATGATAGTGGGCAGCTGATGCATGATCGTTTTAAGCACTAAACAATCTGATCCCCACTTTTTATATGGACGAAATTTGCAAATACATTAAATAGATGTCTTTACTGGAACAAACAAATAATTTTTAAATAAATCTTTTTAACCACATTTGAATTAAGAAGCAGTGTTCATTGACATAAATTTCCATACATGACCCTTACATCCGAACAGTCGAGCGCCAAGAGAGAGAAGGGTGACTGAACAAGTAATGAAACAAGGGAAGACATACGATTTAACAAACGTGGCATGCATCAAGAGTTTCTTTGGTTGTCAGTTTATATTATTAAGTCTTTGCCACACAGTGACTTGTCAGTACAGATTCTTTCCTTTACGCATTGTTTTATATGTAGTACTTGTGTTTGGTGGAGACGATACAAAAAATGAACCACTATAACTTGCTGTTAATCAAGTTAAGAAAAAGAAGTTATCAAACACAATGTGTGCATCTCGTTATTTTGATCTCTATCTTAGAACCCACCATCTCCTTGGCATCCGTCATATGGACGACCAAACAAGGTTAATTCATGCATATCAACTGTGGATACCTTGTGTCCAAAAACAGGAATGTCAATAGGACATGTGATGGATCAAGTTTGGTCGCCATATTCTTTTCTCATGCGGCATGCTACAAAGACAGTCCCACTCATACCACGAATATAGCACTTTAGCAGCAACAAGTTGCACATTTTCTACAGGGTGGCCATAATTAAACTTCCATTTTCAAAATACTGTAGAAAAAGAACCATTGCTCAGGGCGGGTGACGTCAAATTTGAACAGAATGTTATTGATGTAGGGGGAAATGTTGTGGAACAAAAAAATTTAATGAAAATTTTACCAATAGATAGCACTGTACGCTCATTAAAGTAAATGAGGTTGGCTACAAATAACAGATGAATCACAATAGCACGGCTATAGTGCGAGTTGCACATTACACCATTCATACTGTTTAATGTGCATGACTACACGAGTTCGGCAGTCGACATCTGTGGCACTGTTCGTTAGCTAATCCCATCCACCAAAGCAAGGTCGTACCACATCGGATGGAAAAATCAGTTCTTAATTGCCCTGGGGCCAAAAACAGAATAAAAACAAAATGACATCGGTTTCTAGTTGTCCAGGGGCCAAAAGACGCACAAAAAGCAACTGTTTTGAGACTGGCGCAAGACAAGTTCAATATGCTGTTCACGGTTTCCTGCCACAAGTTGAAATCGAGACACTGGATGTTCCACAACAGATCGGAGTGAATCGGCGGTCACGTTGAGAATGTGTTGGGCAATGCGTACCTTGGATTCAGTTACGTTCTTAATTGAAGCACTGAACACATCTGTCAGATAACCCCACAGCCAGAAGTCTCGCGGAGTAAGATCAGATGATCTGGACTGCCAGCTTGTAGGGAAATGACGACTGATAATTCTAGCATTTCCGAAACGCCTCTGCAGCAGCCGATTCATTAGCTGTGCAGTGTGCGGCGGAGGAACGCCGACTTGCATGAAAATGATACTATCCACTCGTCTAAGCTGGTGAAGGGTTACAATGACAATGGTGCGCGAAAGACTCTCATAGCGTTTACCAGTGACGGTACAGGTAACAGGACCCGCAGGACTCATCGCGTCGAAAAAACACGACCTCATGATAAACGCTTCCGCCAACCCGCACCTCAGCGTCACCTTGCAGAATGAAGTGTCACCGATTAATGTGCGTGTAAATTTCAGTTGCCCATCATCGGAAATTCTGCGTATTGACATGTCCTTGGAGACGGAAATGAGCTTCGTCTGTCCATAAAATGTTCCATGGCCATTCATAGCCCACTTCCATGCGAGCAAGAAATTCCTGAGCCAATGTTTGTCTTGCTGGCAGGTGAGCAGGAAGCAACTCCTCAACTTAGATGATTTTGTATGGATAGTAATGCAGGATATGTCATAGAATTTTATGCATCATGCTCGCAGGCATGTCTAACGTTCGGGCAGTTACCTTTGCAACGCGTCTTTGCGCACCATCGCTCGATCCCTCCTGCAATGCAGTGGCCACATCTTCGACAGATGTCGGATCGACTGCTTTCCTCCCTTTGCACTTCAAAAGAACCTGTCTTTCCCAGTTTCGTAATCATTTTCTCTGTCTTTTCGAATCTTTTTATCATTTTCTCCAGACATCAGACCAATGTCTTTTTTCATGTCCCTGAGTGTACGGAACTTCTGCAGGGCTACTGGCGCACAGTCACCATTCTTGTAAAAGAGCTTTCCTTCATGGTGGCAATCATGTTGGGCATGTCACACTCAAACTGTGGAACAGCCGTGTGCTGCGCCTCTGTTAGCGTGCAAATTATGACGCTTACGGCGCCGTGTACTGCTAAAAATTTCGTTAATTGTCTTTTTTTTGTTCCATGACGTCTTCTCCTGTTTCAACAATATACTGCTCAAATCTGACGTCATTCAGAGCGGAGGTTCTCTTTTTACAGCGTTTTGAAACTGGATCTTTAATTATGGGTACCCTGTACTTCTACAACTACTTCAAAGCCATTGTCAGGTGCTAGGCCTATATTCACACTTTTAGAACCACTAGTAATCTTGCGGGACTTAACTGAGACTAGGTAACATGAGGAAGTTCCGGCGGTGGCAGTTGCTGCTGTAGCTGTACAACGGAACAGTCAAAAGCCAGGTTTAATATGCCGGGAAGACCACTTGTGTGCTGCTGCTCTGGTAGAGCAGACAATAGTATATGTGTGTCCTCGTCCAGCAGTTCTGCTTCTACAGGATCAGGGTCCCTTGCACTGCAGGAATAAAAAGAATTGCAAAACGTAAGCATAAACGAATATATTTATAAATGATTAATATTATTATTAATAGTTGAGGGACAGATACTTGCAGACAGTCCTATTCTTCTTGCTGTGCCTCAGGGTATTGGCTGGGCCCTGGGAACATTTCACGATGATCCTTTCAATATGATGTGCACAGAACTCAAATGAGGGAGTCTCAGAAAACTGGGTTGATAATATGATAAAGGGGAGGCGAGAATACGATTGCTATTGGTTCGGGGGTTTCCAGCGTTCCTATTGGTCCAGGGAGGAGGGGAGGAGGCAGGGGTGCCTGGAGAGGACGGGGGTTCCCCTAAGTGACTGCACAATCGCCTTAAGTGTATGGGTCGAACCCGGGTCTCCTGGGGGAGGGGAACGGGGGGGGGGGGTGACGTCGGAAATAATTAGTTCAGTTGTCTCAGGAATTTCATGACACTGGATGTATAACCTGGTACTTGGGGTTAGTGCTACCTTGTGGGAAACATGTTTATCTTCTATTATTTGTGGACAGTAACATTCGTGAAATTGGACTGCCCTCCCCCCTCCAATGGAAGGCTTTTGAAATGAGTTAGGATGTTGACTTCGCTCCAGACCTCAACGCACAACACCACTACTTTCTCCACTTTCGGCTGTTGAGGAAGAATGGGCTGCCATTCCTCCACAGACATTCAGACACCTCACTGAAAGTGTCCACAACAGAGTTCAAGCTGTCACAAAGGTGGAGGGTGAACACACTTTTGTATGACACCGGATGTGAAGTTAGTCGTATGGATGGGAGATTCATCAGGGAATTCCTTTGTTGAATTCCAGGAGACAAGAAAAGATTTAGATGACGAAGTAACGGAACGTGAATAGAAAACATGTTGGAGCGACAGCGAAGCGCACGCTGAAAATCGAAATGCATGGAAAACTATAGAGCAAGCCTCTATCAAGAAGTGGCTGACAATCATAAGCCATACATGTAGTATGACGCCCCTGTTTCATTGTTTTAATGCTATTTGCACTACTCCGAAGGAGGCAATTGTGGTTCTTACTGTTACAATTATTGTGGAAAATCGTTATTTCACTTGATTAGTCATTTCCTGTTCCCTCATTTATTAGACTTCGTGAACTGTGATATGTACTCTACACATCTCTGATTAATACGCTAGTGTTTTTCCTGCAACTTACGTCGAACTAAATAAATGGGTTACTTAATATGCCCCTCTTTATATCGGGATTTTCTCAGATACCGTTTGAACAGATCATTTACTAGTTAATATTTACCGGCTCTACTATGTGAAGCTGTATGAAAGAAAAACGAGGAATTGCCAAATGAAGGCTATTTTTTAAACTGTTATTTGTTGTGCACACACAGCACAATGCTGCCACTTTTCTAAAACAGTCTGGTGAGCGTGGCGGATGTGGAAGACTCTCTGAAGTCTGTTTTGTCGCAACAGATTATCTTTTTGTCTGATGGAGAAAAACGTGACGCATCAGGCAATGTGTTATAGTTTGCTTTAGGACATACTAATGGCTTAGATCTCATCAGGATACATTTCTTCAGGCGGTTTTTAGGCCAATTTGTGTATTTTCGATTGCATAATATTTGACTGGCATCAGTTGTTAGCATTCTCAAAGATAAAAGGTCAGTGAGATACTCTTACGTGTGAACTGCCGTTAGGAAGGAGAGGGCGTTGCCATGAAGGAAACAGAATTGACGCGTAGGAGGGCTGTTTACCTTGAATGCGTTTGTGTCTAACTTGATGGTGCAACCGAGGATGATGTAAGGGCAGCACTTGTGGACTGTTTAATATTAAGCTTGTTTTCTTCCTGTTAAACTTTTCGTCGTGTTAATGTATTTCAGTAACTTACGTAAATGAAACCCCCGATAGACTCAAATTGTGTGCCAGACGGGAACTCGTAACCCTACCATCGTTTTTATCAGGCATTTCTCATACTACTGTTGTTGTTGTTGTTGTTGTGGTCTTCAGTCCTGAGACTGGTTTGATGCAGCTCTCCATGCTACTCTATCCTGTGCAAGCTTCTTCATCTCCCAGTACCTACTGCAACCTACATCCTTCTGAATCTGCTTAGTGTATTCATCTCTTGGTCTCCCTCTACGATTTTTACCCTCCACGCTGCCCTCCAATGCTAAATTTGTGATCCCTTGATGCCTCAAAACATGTCCTACCAACCGATCCCTTCTTCTAGTCAAGTTGAGCCACAAACTTCTCTTCTCCCCAATCCTATTCAATACCTCCTCATTAGTTACGTGATCTACCCACCTTATCTTCAGCATTCTTCTGTAGCACCACATTTCGAAAGCTTCTATTCTCTTCTTGTCCAAACTGTTTATCGTCCATGTTTCACTTCCATACATGGCTATACTCCATACAAATACTTTCAGAAACGACTTCCTGACACTTAAATCTATACTCGATGTTAACAAATTTCTCTTCTTCAGAAACGCTTTCCTTGCCATTGCCAGTCTACATTTTATATCCTCTCTACTTCGACCATCATCAGTTATTTTGCTCCCTAAATAGCAAAACTCCTTTACTACTTTAAGTGTCTCATTTCCTAATCTAATCCCCTCAGCATCACCCGATTTAATTTGACTACATTCCATTATCCTCGTTTTGTTTTTGTTGATGTTCATCTTATATCCTCCTTTCAAGACACTGTCCATTCCGTTCAACTGCTCTTCCAAGTCCTTTGCTGTCTCTGACAGAATTACAATGTCATCGGCGAACCTCAAAGTTTTTACTTCTTCTCCATGAATTTTAATACCTACTCCGAATTTTTCTTTTGTTTCCTTTACTGCTTGCTCAATATACAGATTGAATAACATCGGGGAGAGGCTACAACCCTGTCTCACTCCCTTCCCAACCACTGCTTCCCTTTCATGCCCCTCGACTCTTATAACTGCCATCTGGTTTCTGTACAAATTGTAAATAGCCTTTCGCTCCCTGTATTTTACCCCTGCCACCTTCAGAATTTGAAAGAGAGTATTCCAGTTAACGTTGTCAAAAGCTTTCTCTAAGTCTACAAATGCTAGAAACGTAGGTTTGC
Source organism: Schistocerca nitens (assembly GCF_023898315.1). Classification (NCBI taxonomy): domain Eukaryota; kingdom Metazoa; phylum Arthropoda; class Insecta; order Orthoptera; family Acrididae; genus Schistocerca; species Schistocerca nitens. The sequence continues at coordinate 7,461,593 of NW_026045909.1, forward strand.
CTTTCCTTAATCTTTCTTCTAAGATAAGTCGTAAGGTTAGTATTGTCTCACGTGTTCCAACATTTCTACGGAATCCAAACTGATCTTCCCCGAGGTCCGCTTCTACCAGTTTTTCCATTCGTCTGTAAAGAATTCGCGTTAGTATTTTGCAGCTGTGACTTATTAAACTGATAGTTCGGTAATTTTCACATCTGTCAACACCTGCTTTCTTTGGGATTGGAATTATTATATTCTTCTTGAAGTCTGTGGGTATTTCGCCTGTCTCATACATCTTGCTCACCAGATGGTAGAGTTTTGTCATGACTGGCTCTCCCAAGGCCATCAGTAGTTCTAATGGAATGTTGTCTACTCCCGGGGCCTTGTTTCGACTCGGGTCTTTCAGTGCTCTGTCAAACTCTTCACGCAGTATCTTATCTCCCATTTCATCTTCATCTACATCCTCTTCTATTTCCATAATACTATCCTCAAGTACATCGCCCTTGTATAAACCCTCTATATACTCCTTCCACCTTTCTGCCTTCCCATCTTTGCTTAGAACTGGGTTGCCATCTGAGCTCTTGATATTCATACAAGTGGTTCTCTTCTCTCCAAACGTCTCTTTAATTTTCCTGTAGGCAGTATCTATCTTACCCCTAGTGAGACAAGCCTCTACATCCTTACATTTGTTCTCTAGCCATCCCTGCTTAGCCATTTTGCACTTTCTGTCGATCTCATTTTTGAGACGTTTGTATTCCCTTTTGCCTGCTTCATTTACTGCATTTTTATATTTTCTCCTTTCATCAATTAAATTCAATATTTCTTCTGTTACCCAAGGATTTCTATTAGCCCTCGTCTTTTTACCTACTTGATCCTCTGCTGCCTTCACTATTTCATCCCTCAGAGCTACCCATTCTTCTTCTACTGTATTTCTTTCCCCCATTCCTGTCAATTGTTCCCTTATGCTCTCCCTGAAACTCTCTACAACCTCTGGTTTTTTCAGTTTATCCAGGTCCCATCTCCTTAAATTCCCACCTTTTTGCAGTTTCTTCAGTTTCAATCTGCAGTTCATAACCAATAGATTGTGGTCAGAATCCACATCTGCCCCTGGAAATGTCTTACAATTTAAAACCTGGTTCCTAAATCTCTGTCTTACCATTATATAATCTATCTGATACCTATTAGTATCTCCAGGATTCTTCCAGGTATACAACCTTCTTTTATGATTCTTGAACCAAGTGTTAGCTATGATTAAGTTATGCTCTGTGCAAAATTCTACAAGGCGGCTTCCTCTTTCATTTCTTCCCCCCAATCCATATTCACCTACTATGTTTCCTTCTCTCCCTTTTCCTACTGACGAATTCCAGTCACCCATGACTATTAAATTTTCGTCTCCCTTCACTACCTGAATAATTTCTTTTATCTCGTCATACATTTCATCAATTTTTTCATCATCTGCAGAGCTAGTTGGCATATAAACTTGTACTACTGTAGTAGGCATGGGCTTTGTGTCTATCTTGGCCACAATAATGCGTTCACTATGCTGTTTGTAGTAGCTAACCCGCACTCCTATTTTTTTATTCATTATTAAACCTACTCCTGCATTACCCCTATTTGATTTTGTATTTATAACCCTGTAATCACCTGACCAAAAGTCTTGTTCCTCCTGCCACCGAACTTCACTAATTCCCACTATATCTAACTTTAACCCATCCATTTCCCTTTTTAAATTTTCTAACCTACCTGCCCGATTAAGGGATCTGACATTCCACGCTCCGATCCGTAGAATGCCAGTTTTCTTACTCCTGATAACGACGTCCTCTTGAGTAGTCCCCGCCCGGAGATCCGAATGGGGGACTATTTTACCTCCGGAATATTTTATCCAAGAGGACGCCATCATCATTTAATCATACAGTAAAGCTGCATGTCCTCGGGAAAAATTACGGCTGTAGTTTCCCCTTGCTTTCAGCCGTTCGCAGTACCAGCACAGCAAGGCCGTTTTGGTTAATGTTACAAGGCCAGATCAGTCAATCATCCAGACTGTTGCCCCTGCAACTACTGAAAAGGCTGCTGCCCCTCATCAGGAACCACATGTTTGTCTGGCCTCTCAACAGATACCCCTCCGTTGTGGTTGCACCTACGGTACGGCCATCTGTATCGCTGAGGCACGCAAGCCTCCCCACCAACGGCAAGGTCCATGGTTCATGGGGGAAGCTCATACTACTAAACTATCGAAAAGTTCTCGTGACCCACCTCACAGCTTCCAACTGTCAGATCTTCTCTCCTAAAAGAGCCGGTTTAGCAAGAAATGCCGAGGAGTTTCGGAGGATGGAGTGCAATGCTGACAAATGCAAGCTGTCAGGTGATTCGTGAGCCGTGCCTGAATAGATCAGAGGTAAGTATATTGCCTCCGAAAGTTTTGTTCCGGATTCGATTCCCGGTCCAGTACGAAGGTTTAAGATAGGAGGACTGCACCCTGCAAGATTCGTGCAAGAGATGGCTGGTAATTCTAGCGAAATTCACCTGTGTGCAGCTAGGGCGTGTAGTAATTTGTTATATTTGACGTGACCTAAGTACAATTTGTTCGGAATATGGTGTCATCCGAAGAGCGAGGTGCCAAAGTAAGATTGGTATCTCGCAACGCATTCATGAGAGAATATAATCCTTGCAAGCCGCTTCGACGAATGCGTGACACCGTCGTAGCTACGTGCAGAAAGTTTCGCCAAGCCCGTGCAACCGCTCTCCTGCTGACGGCCGAGCGCAGGACGCCCTAGCCTCAACCCGCGACCATCGACTTAAGACCACAGGGTCGTTTTCTAGCAGTCCAGCTGGGTGATAGACGTATTAGGCACAGCTCTGCCTGAAAGTTGTTGTTAAATGTACTCTGAGTGGGAGACGCGTATTTTGTCTGTATCAAGTGGTAAGTTAATATTCAAAGACAGTAGTAAATACGGATGACAATCCTGTGGAAATGGATTGTACAAATTTAAGTAATTCTTATCTGTGTTATAATAAACTGCACCAATATTTTATGCGTTATGGTATCCACTCGGTCTCCTCCCGTAACAAAGTAGAGAACCCATCATTTTGCCAACGAGTGTATTTTCGTCTGGTACAACATTTAACAGCATAGTTCTGGGGGAAAAGGCTGTAATGGTACCAAATCTTCTGTATATTTAATTGCAGTTTGAATATTTTTATTATTCGTTCTGGGCGATATTTTCGCACTGTAGGGGGCACATAACATCGTATCAGGTCTCAACATCGACAGATGTATGGTATTCTCTCCCCATCCCCAAGCATTGCTGTACAGGGTCAGTAGGTGAATTTATACTAACGTTCAACATGTCATCTGCTGTATTAGCGACACATCAGGCTGAGTGCGCATTCCAAGAAAAGCGTTGCACTTAATGGTAAATAATAAACTACGACTCTTACCGTTACCGATAAGAAAATAAATTACTTAGGCACTGCCTTGGCAGTATTGTAGTCTGGATTTTACACTTACATTCAGTTAGCACTGTTGAACTATAACTCGGATATTACTGAAATTGCTATGATCACCACTACTTTGTGCTTACGCAGCCACAGCAGAACTTTACAATCTACTGTTTACCTTTTTCGTGTGTGTTTCAGAATCCTAAGTCCGGCCCCTGTGACCGAGCGGTTCTAGGCGCTTCAATCTGGAACCGCGCGACCGCTACGGTTTCGAATCCTGCCTCGGACATGGATGTGTGTAATATCCTTAGGTTAGTTAGGTTTAAGTAGTTCTAAGTTCTAGGGGGCTGATGACCTCAGATGTTAAGTTCCATAGTGCTCAGAGCCATTTGAACCATTTTCAGATTCCTAAAGTTTACAGAGCGTGACAACTTAGTGAGACATATTTTTCCGCAGGTACGTGGGATAAGAGGCCTTCCAGGGCAGTGAGAAAATCTTGTGTGTTCTGCCTATCCCGTGCAAACAATGGTGGGAGATAGGGGAGTACGCTGCCGAGCCAAGTGTGATAGCTGCACGATACTCGACTACTTCCCAGTCGACGCAGTTCGATGCCGTAGCTATAGTTCGCACCGCTATGGACAGACCCTACGACCGTAGAGACGCTGTTGTGGTTTGAGATGCGCCCCGTTTAAGATGTCCACTTGTAATGCCATACGATATCTAGGATTTAACAGAAAACTGCGGAAAGTTGAAGATCTCTCCTGTACACATCACTGACGGGATGATATGGCTGCCACGACTGACGAGCTGAAAGCTTCCTGTTGTAATAATGTACACATCGAAAATACTTCTCTATGTCCACACTGTGGCCTAGATGGTCAAAAACGGAATCAGCTGTGTCGATAAGTTCCTGCAAACTGGTAGGGATCGTTGCAAATAAAATAATACCGTCGGTGAAAGCAACTGTGTTCAACCTTCTAACCGTTAACAGTCTGCCAGTTGGAGAAGAAGGTCTAACCAGAATCCACCGACATGTTGGAAAGGATGGATGACAGAAATCAGCGAATTGGTCGTTTGTAAAGACCTCACGTCACACGATATCCCTGTTGACGCAGTCACTATCTAGCTCGTTTGATAAGCATCTTCGTATATAGTTAAGAAACTCGAGCAGAAAACGATGAGCTCTAAAGCTGGTCTGAAGGAACCACAGTACAACATCGAATCCCTTTGACACAGCTATTTATACCGGACAGTAAATGCAACAGGAGGATAATCACGAACTCAAGAGGGAATCTGTTCTCCAGAATTTTATCCCAAGGTTTGAAAAACTGATGAAGCGGATCCAGATGACAAAACCACCCCATCGAGGCGTTATGGGCTAAATTCAAGTAGACTGTGAGGAGACTAGGGCGAATATCTTTGGTAACTGATCGGTTTGGGCTCTGTGAAGACGATTAGAAAACGAGAAGGAAGTCAATGGAGAGCTTTTGAAGAACATATTTTCGGTGGCGAAGTGGCTGAAGCGTCAGCCCAAAAGACCCTCGAAGAAAGGTGGCTACGCTTTCTTCATCACCGATAACTTCTGCCGTGTTACTTCGAAGCAGCATGGAACCAACCCATCAATTGAGTGGTTGTAGTGTACCTTTGATCTCTTAGTGAAATGGTCTCCCCATAAACTGATGAGGTCAGGAACATTCATTGGACCTTGCAAAATATCATCCACAGACTGGATTCTCTTCTCTAGGAAGGCTTCCTGGCTCCTTGTGAGCTGCCATAGGTACAGTTGGTTCTTCTACCTCGCTATTTATGCAAGTAGACTCCTCCCCCCCTCCCCCCTCCGAAATTATGTAGGGTCACGCTTACTTTTATCTGGTGTGACTTCTTTATTTCCCACTGAGTCAACACTAGATTCAGCATTACAAAGCCGAGTTCACCTGATGTGCCGGGCTAAATGTGTATGAATCTAGGAGCCCATTATATGATGCACTTGAGAGATGTCTGATAAGTCCTACCGGATGGCTGCAAGGAGAATACGCGGCAAGGGACATGGGAGGACGGCTGCTACTTTCTCCCCAGAAAAAAAAAAATCTTCTCGCCCGGCCAGATAGACGTATTGAATCAGTGTCAGCCTGAAGAAAGCCAATGCATGTATTGGATAGTGGGTAGTAGCAAGCCTACCTAGAGCCATTATTCGTGAAATTTGAAAAGTATTTAGTCATTTACCACCAAGTTAACATGAGTTGCTCCCTCTTTCCCCCCTCCATGACCCTAGCTCAGGTCGTGAGTGGGCTCTTGAATATGTATCTACCTCAGATGTATGTATATATTATTTTTGATGTTGTTCTTATGAAGCGAGTGATTTCTCAGCAAGTTTGGTTTGAGGAACGCAACACTGTTTTGGGCACGGTCTTATTACTGGCGCAAGGCCTTGCATTGTTTTGCTCCGACCTGAGAACTTGCTCAGTGCTCACTCATTCACTTACTTGAGAATGAATACATTTCAATTTAGTTTTTAGTTTCTTTTAATTTTTTAATCCGTTTCTAACGTGAAATGACATCGCGCCACTGCAGAATGAGTATACACAGATCATGTAGAAGGTACGTCCTCTGGTATGAAAGGTGTATGACAGATGTGGAGGACTGAGACAAGTTGAAATTTGTAAACATGTAAAGGTAAAAGTTCTGTCTGAAGCTACTTTAACCAAGAGTAAATCTGCCAGTCAGAAAATGTGGCATTTAAGTTGAACAGAGGGGGCAGGTAAAAAGAGTTTCGGAGCACAGCGTTCGTCGCACATTGGTGAAAGTGGAGCATCGCATTTGGTGACTGCCACTGTTGATCCACGGACAATGTCATTCACAATTACTGTGGACACAGAAACAGCGGCCTGAGCCAAGAAGTAATACAAACGAATCGTCAGCTAAATCATACACTGTGTTAAATCGTGTCCATAGTAGCGTCAGGGTACGTCGCATTCCAGGTAAACATCAGTTCGACACATTCAAAGGAACCGTGGTGGTGGTGGCTTAATGATGTGGGAGACACTAAGGGCTCCCTGGAACCTAAGATCGTTGCTGAACGCATCCTAAATTCTGTGAATTCTGTCATCGCTGTTGTTGCCTGCTTGTATTCCTTCATCTTTGATGTCTTTCCCATCGGTCATGGCGTTTTAGAAAAGCGTAAGGTTCCTATCACAGGACAATAATCCTCCTATAGTGGCTTCAGATGCATTATGATGAACTACAGATTGCTCTAAAGTTCAAATTTGGCAGAACTCATCTGTGATCTTATTGAGATGATATCGGAGCTCACGAACAACCTTCCTAGCTTTCTGTAGGACACGTGGAAATACGGGCACCTGTCAAAGATTTGTGGATTACAAACGACAACTTCCGTCGGTTTAACTATCTTAAGGTGGATCCTCGTGCCATTATGTGGTTGGTCAGAAAGTCGCCACCGATGTTACACAGCAAATCGTTCGTATGAACTGAGTGAACTAGTTAACAAGAGACAGTAGAGAGGCAACTTCCTGTTGACTACACTAGTATCACAAGAGGCGCCAAAGTACATTGTTAGTTAGCTTCCCGGTTTCACTCACTTAATTCGATGAATTATTTCGCCTTCTGTTCAGTAAAGATATTTCTGCTGATGGTGGTGGCTGTCCTCTGGTTTCGCGTCGCTCCAGTTCTCGCGCCCGCTGTACCTGAACCGCAGAACGAGGTCAAGGAGGCAGATCAAATACGCCGCTGTTGGCAATCAACAGATCGGCAGCGGCAGGACTCAAGCGGTAGCGGACGTCTATCAAACCTCGATCTACATTACGTGTATACTGCAATGCAAACCAGGTTCCACAAGAACAGCTGCTGGCTTAGGGACTTTAATAACGTTTGGAAGTTCCTCCCTACGCTTTTCAGAAGTATTTCATGTTTAAGAATGAAAACGTACATCGATTTTCGTGTCACAAATCAGAATACAACTGACTATCCTCATCAAACTTCGTCTCTAATGATCTCGTGGTCTGTTGGACGTTAAACACTAATCGCACTCAAATCGATCTCAGAGACGATGTTACACAGTCGAACAAACATAGCCTAAAGCTGCGCTAGCAAACTTTCAGAAGTAACAGTCTTGTTTGGAAATTCTCTCTTAATCATAGAAGAAATCTCACAACTATGCACAAAATTAGATACATTTAAATAAATACATTGAGTCCAAAGCTGTTTTTGTTTCTTCTTCCCCAATTTTATTTCCTTATTTAAATTTCTCACCAGTTTCCTTCACTGCTTGCTCTATAAACAGACTGAGTTGAATCGTGGATAGCAGTCTGGTTTTTGTACAAATTATAATCTTTAGTTACATATATATTACTCCTTGTGACTTCAGAATTACAGTAAGAGAAATCCAGTCACCGTTGTCAAAAGCTTTCTATAAATTACAAATGCGATAAATATTAGTTTGTCTTTCTTCAACCTAATTTCCAAGATCAGTCGCTACGATATTATTACTTCATGTATCCCTATATGCCTCCAGAATTCAAAATTCTTAATTAATTAAATGATTTTTCGATGTCTTCAGTTGACATTTTCTTTATTTGATGTACGATTACACAGTTTTGGCCTTAGGCCATTTTCGAGAATCTAAAACGGAAGCATTATACATTGGATCCATTAGTATCACTTATGAAGTTAACGAAGGAACAACTTAAATTCCGACATATACTAGGATGATTATAACTTACTTTCTAGAGAATCCATTAATGGTATGTCATCCCATGAACGTCTTTGCTCCTATCACTGCATATAATCGTCATAAAATGAATTGGAAATAGTTTTTTGTAATTTTCGGAGCACATTGCTTTTGAGTAGTTGTTGCATAGCCTTTATATAAGGTCGATACTTTGAACGTACGTATACTAGGAAGATTATAATTATTTTGCAGAAATTCGTTAATGAAGTTATGTAGATCAATTATCGTTCATCATTGGAGTAAATATGACTGCATGTAATTTCCATAAAATAACTTGGAAATATGACAGTTATATGCAGTCATAGGAGCAAAAATGTACAAGTCACAATATATGATGGGTGTGTGTGTCGTCCTTAGCGTAAGTTAGCTTAAGTTAGATTAAGTAATGTGTAAGCTTAAGACCTTACCACAAATTTCCAATTTCCACAATATATGATTAACTAATCCTCTATAAAGTAAGGTATGATCCTATCTTGGGACATGACTTGTTCCCATGTTAGAGTCATAAGTGATATTAACGCGTCGTTTTAGGTATTTGAAAATGGCCTAAGGCCGTAACTCTACAATCGCACATCAAATAAAGAAAATGTCAGATGAAGGCGTCAGAAAACCATTTTAAAAAATTCATCGCAGTTGCAGAACTTATCGCAATGAAGATTCTTAAGTCTGAGGATACTTCGCCGATATTCTGTATTCTGCAGAGTAGATGGAACAATTTTGTCCTGAATGATTCTTACAAGGATCTTAATAATTCTGATTGCTTAGGTCTTTCAGTGCTCTGTCAAATTCTTCTCAGAGTGTCGAATCACACATTTCATCTCACCCCTTCCTCTTCCCTTTCCTTACTACCTTCAAGTTTCTCGATTTTACGTAGCACATCTACATTTGCCTTACACCTTTCAGCTCCACCTATTTCCTTGATGTCTCAGCATCTCCGACAATACTTGATTATAGTGTTCGGATTCCACCTAATGACAATGGACAGCTCAATAACACACTGAAAATTGTTGCAAGTGTTTGTGATCGAATCAGTATTTACATTATTTGTTTATTATCATATATTTAATGAGGACACTGTAACTTCGTTACAAGGAAGTAGCATGTTACTGTATTAAGTAAATAACATTGAATATGTCGAACAGTAATAATAAAAATGGCTGTTTTGCACGCAATTTTCAAAATATTGATAATGGCAGGAAATACTGAATCTGCTCGGAATGATTTGAGGAAACCAAGGAAAACACGAATCAAAATGGTTAGATCAGAATGTTAAGTCCTCATACGGAAAACAGAGTACACTCTTTAGCAACAGTCACTGAAAAATGCACATTAGATTTTCCTAAAGAGAACAGTAATTATCTAAAATAAAAACGTTCAATTTGTTTTTTAAAATGGGTTAATTCTAACTACTTTCAAGTATCGCATAAGTGTACTGAAATTATCACTTTAGAGTGACGCACACTTCTCTGGAAAACAAGAACGTGCTCGCCATACACTTACAGGGTTCCTCGATAATAACGCCAAATCGAAAGAAATTTTCAAAATAAGCATAGTCGGAAACGCTCCGATGTAGTGCTACGGCCACAAAACGACAGCCAATCAGCACTGAAAGCGCAGCAGTCTACGCATTTAAACTAACTTGCCATAGCTAATACTTGTTATGCTAAAGAGCGCAGACGCTAATTAAGTTAGGTGAAGATAATAGTTTCAGCTGAATAGAAAAATCCAGACAAATTTTAAAGTCCTTTCCATGGCTGGCTACGTTAGGCGCGAGTTTTCTTCAGTGTTTAGTGGGTAAATCTGTTATTAATTCAACGACGCTAAAAGGACCATAATTTCATTAATTTGTAAATGTCGTGTGACTAGTGCCTCGCGACGGGTAGACCGTTCGCCGGGTGCAAGTCTTTCGATTTGACGCCACTTCGGCAAGTTGCGAATCGATGGGGTGAAATGATGATGATTAGGACAACAAAGCACCCAGTCCCTGCGCGGAGAAAAATCTCCGACCCATCCGGGAATCGAACCCGAGCGCTTAGGATTGACATTCTGTCGCGCTGACCACTCAGCTACCGGGGGCGGACATTAATTTGTTAAGATAATAAGCTGTATTGCGGAAACAACAGTGCTGTGACTTAGATAAGTGTACTATTCTAAGGTGTAATATTATTTATAATGAAATCCAAAGGTCACAAGCTTTAAGTTTTGACAAAATGCGGAGAGTGTGAGTGATCTTCTATTCTACTAAGTATAGTAAATCAGTAAGTGTGAACAAAGCCACCCTGCTAGACCCACTCAAACACGTTCATTACCGGATAAATTTTCGAGCGCTCATCGCTGACTCCATATCGCTTACGGCCATAGCTCCACAGCGGTGCATTTTCGTCCCATGGTTAACTGGCAAATTTTTCTCGATTCAACGTCTGACATTATTATCAGGTTGTTTTTCTACGTCCTCTACATGGAGTCGGTATCTTCCGAATATTATTCTATGTTTCAGTTGCTTCATCATCTGCCATCGCATGGAAAAGAGCCTGCAAAGCCAGATCTGTTTTGGGAAACATCTGCCAGAACATCACATCCTTGTGAAACACGTCCACTCGCCTCGGATCGGTTTTACAAGTCGGAGCAGCTGCCGAAGCAGCCGTAGAAGCAGCTGCATGAGGAAGTGCGCGCGGTTCAAGCGCCAGCGGTCGCCGCGCTTGCATCGCTGGCTCGTCGCGCAAGTCCTACATTTCGTCTGGAACAAGTTGGCGCAACGAGGGCGTTCATTGGCCCGTTTCACACTTGTAGATTGCATCTGCAGGAAGGAAGCCCGTGCTTGTTTAACACCTGTTAACACGAAGTAAATTTGGTGCCGATGGTTCAGCCACTCGGTATCTGGTACGATCTAGATTAGCATACATCTGATCATTAGCTTAACTTGGTTTCTGTGCATCACCCTCAGCGAGTGCTTGGATTAGACCACGTTTGTGTACTTCTAGAGCACTAACTATCTGCTTCTAAAACTATAAATGAATTTGGGATTGCCTTTTTACTTGTACACGACTGGCCATTAAAATTTCTACACCGAGAAGAAATGCAGATGATAAACGGGTATTCATTGGACAAATATATTATACTAGAACTGACATGTGATTACATTTACACGCAATTTTGGTGCATACATCCTGAGAAATCAGTACCCAGAACAACCACCTCTGGCCGTAATAACGGCATTGATACGCCTGGGCATTGAGTCAAACAGAGCGTGCATGGCGTGTACAGGTACAGCTGCCCATGCAGCTTAAACACGATACCACTGGCCGGCCGAAGTGGCCGTGCGGTTAAAGGCGCTGCAGTCTGGAACCGCAAGACCGCTACGGTCGCAGGTTCGAATCCTGCCTCGGGCATGGATGTTTGTGATGTCCTTAGGTTAGTTAGGTTTAACTAGTTCTAAGTTCTAGGGGACTAATGACCTCAGCAGTTGAGTCCCATAGTGCTCAGAGCCATTTGAACCATTTGAACCACGATACCACTGTTCATCAAGAGTAGTGACTGGCGTATTGTGACGAGCCAGTTGCTCGGCCACCATTGACCAGACGTTTTCAATTGGTGAGAGATCTGAAGAATGTGTTGGCCACGGCAGCAGTCGAACATTTTCTGTATCCAGAAAGACCCGTACAGGACCTGCAACATGCGGTCGTGCATTATCCTGCTGAAATGTAGGGTTTCGCAGGGATCGAATTAAGGGTAGAGCCGCCGGTCGCAACACATCTGAAATGTAACGTCCACTGTTCAAAGTGTCGTCAATGAGAACAAGAGGTGACGGAGACGTGTAACCAATGACACCCCATACATCACGCCGGGTGATACGCCAGTATGGCGATGACGAATACACGCTTCCAATGTGTGTTCACCGCGATGTCGCCAAACACAGATGCGGCCATCATGATGCTGTAAACAGAACCTGGATTCATCCGAAAAAATGACGTTCTGCCATTCGTGCACCCAGGTTCGTCGTTGAGTACACCATCGCAGGCGCTCCTGCCTGTGATGCAGCGTCAAGGGTATCCGCAGCCATGGTCTCAGAGCTGATAGTCCATACTGCTGCAAACGTCGTCGAACTGTTTGTGCAGATGGTTGTTGTCTTGCAAACGTCCCCATCTGTTGACTCAGGGATCGAGACGTGGCTGCACGATCCGTTACAGCCATGCGGATAAGATGCCTGTCATCTCGACTGCTAGTGATACGAGGCCGTTGGGATCCAGCACGGCGTTCCGTATTACCCTACTGAACCCACCGATTCCGTATTCTGCTAACAGTCATCGGATCTCGACCAACGCGAGCAGTAATGTCGCGATACGATAAACCGCAATCGTGATAGGCTACAATCCGACCTTTATCAAAGTCGGAAACGTGATGGTACGCATTTCTCCTCCTTACACGAGGCATCACAACAACGTTTCACCAGGCAACGCCGGTCAACTGCTGTTTGTGTATGAGAAATCGGTTGGAAACTTTCCTCATGTCAGCACGTTGTAGATGTCGCCACCGGCGCCAACCTTGTGTGAATGCTCTGAAAAGCTAATCATTTGCATATCACAACATCTTCTTCCTGTCGGTTAAATTTCGCGTCTGTAGCACGTCATCTTCGTGGTGTGGCAATTTTAATGGCCAGTAGTGTATAAATGAATTTGGGGTTGCCTTTTTACTTGTGCGTCCTTGATGCCAATCAGTTACTTACAGAAAACCGTAAGACAGCTATTTTGAGCGGGCAGCTTTCTGTCCATAGAAATATGCGGGCGTGCTGAAAATTAATGTCTCCAAATCTTTTATATTAAAACTCTTAAAGCTTTCCTGATAGAACAAACGTCTTTAACATTCTATATCTATATTCTTCATGTCTCTATATTTGCAGCCCTCTGCTGCTAGAGGGCTTCGAACAGTAGCGTACAAAACGGCGATGTGTAACGTAACTATGTCGGTGCATGAGAAACAGCATGCTGTAATGGAGTTTCGAACGAAGAATTAGCCCACACATGGAGCACACTCTGCTTCAGCATGACAATGCCAGCCGACAAACGAGCGCTGCTACTTCTGCAAGAATTCGACGCCATGGTTTCACTGTCATCGATCATCTACCATACAGACCCAACTTGGTACCATCAGATTTTCATGTGTTTACAGAGTTTAAAGAACACCTTCGAGGACCCCTTTGATAGTGATGAAGCTGTGCAAGTAGAGGTGAGGTTGTGGCTCCGTCAACGAATTCAAATATTCTACAGTGACGGATCAACAAAGTGGCCTGTCGTTGGGAGGTGACTTTGTTCAGAAATAAATACGTAGTATGAAAAGTAAAGAAGCAGTATTTTAATAAAGTTTGTTTTATTTGAAAAGCTTTAACAGTTTTCACACAAAAAATTCAGGGGGAACATTTTTCAGCACGCCCTCGTACTTCAAGAAGCACTCTAATTATTTACCCAATCGAAACTGTCAGACACCACGATGTTATCGCATTCAGCTCTCTTCTTAATTTTGCATTCGCTCCTTTCATGTTCATGTTCATGCTCATGTTGTTAGGGACACTGAGTAAACAACGTATACTGTCAGACAATTGCTCTTTTGCTTGGGAGCAAGTGTGTTCGAATACCATCTGGACATATGATGTGGATCTTCCGTGTCCTTCCAGTAACCCTTCACGAGAATGCCAAGGTAGTGGCTTAGATGTGCATTAGAGGGGTTGTTTCTCTAGCACCGGACAGATCAAGGACTTTTCCTGCCAAGCGAACGCATCTTGCGCCTGAATAGATTCATGACGCTTGAGCTAGCCACAATTGATAATGACCTCGAGGACCGAATTCGGTCGTGTGCAAAATAAAAGTGCAACTGGAGCTGAAACTCAATGTATAACTTCGTTTCGCCCGTGGGAGAACGCCACGGAGATAGTAAAAAACCTGAACTGGCATATACGATTCAAGATGGATACCAGCTATCCCGTGAATTCTACTAATATAAATTCAACAACCAGCATTAAGCGAGGAATCTCGGAATATATTACAACTCTCCATGTGTCGCTCCCAAAGGAACCGTAAAGAGAAGATTGGACTAATTACAGTGCCCACAGAGGCATGATCCGTACGTGAATGGAACGGGAATAAACCTTAATGCACGGTACAATAGGAACTAACCCTCTACCATGCACTTCACAGTCGTTTGCAGAGTACAGACATTTATGTAAATATATGGTAAGAGGAGATGAAACTAGACGAAAAACTGTTACCTAACAATCTGAAAACTGAGTGTCTTCCGAACGATGAACGGCTGATCATCCTCGTAAGCAACGCCGAAGGAAAGTGGGTGGCGAGGCGAACGGCGTGTGGACCACGCATAGGGCGGCCCACGCGGGCATATCGACCCACGTGAAGCCAGAAGGCCGGCACGCCCCGCAACAGCAGGTTACGGGGGACAACGCCCCTCGGACCGGCAGATATCGGGCCTTTAACTCGCCCACGTCACCTTTAAATCCCCCCGCCATACATTATCCATTTCTGCGTGCAGCCCGAGTACACAATATCGTTTAACAGCTCCAATAAATTGGTAGGCAAACGTGACGAACGTTTTCCAAAACGTACGCACGGATTTAACACACACCTAGTTCACAGCTAAACACGTGGAAAACTATTTAATGTGTATATACATCTACACTACGTATTCAAACTTCACAATGTGTGCCACCACTATAATTTTTCGTTTCTCCACTTTCCGCTTTTCATTGGACTTTATCTCTTCTGTTAATACTGCTTGGTAAGAGTTCCAAAGGCGATAAACAATACTAACGAATCGAACAAGTGTTTTGTAAGCCACTTCTTTCATGGATGAATTACATTTTCTTAAGATTCTTCCATTTCATCTCAGTCTGGCATCTGCTTTAGGACATTTTATTTCACTTAGTCAATCGACTTTAGGTCGCTCCTTACGTTGCTCCTAAGTACTTTACGGTTGTTACTGTTTCCAGTGAGGTTCACCAATAGCGTAATCGAACAGTAATGGATCTAATTTTTACTGTCGTATCAGAAACACAGAGTATATAATCAACAAAAGGAAATCGATCACTGACATCAGTTTATACACTGACTGACCGGAAATTGGCCATTTCGAGTGCATTCGGTGTCGCCCTCGTTACGTCTCTCACGATGCAAATGCACGGTGATGGAGAACACCGAAGTAGATGGTTGTTAGGCTCCACTGCACCACACTTGCAAAAAACTGACTCCACGGGAAGGCCCCACTTCTGCCGGTTGGTCTTCCGTCTCGTGGTGCTAGAGCGTAGTCTGTTGAAAGCCTTCCATGTTGTCCACTTCTCTGAACGAACCAGTCATTTCTCCAGATGTTGACATTTCCACCGCCACTTTGAGATGCTTGCTTGCTGTGTATTCCTGTTAAAATATTTAGTAACTGCCAAAAAGTTCTTTGTCGATTTCAGATGAGGATGTACTGGCTGACGACCATATAAAGGGTGCGCTTCCGTAGCCGTAGCCTTGTTTTTCTCGCATCTAGCAGCCGTCTCGCGTCTAATTTCAGGAGGGGATATGCTAGCAACATAGTGGAGTTAATCTACGGGTGTAGGTCTTAAACAATCCGTGACAATGAGACAGGTCTCATTAAGCGGCACATGTTTGTTTCTGGCATGGCAGGACTTGTACCACGCCGGCGATGCATACTCAACACCAGAGTAACATAGCGCTAGCGTGTCAGTTCTCACGGTGCTTGGGTGAGCTGCGGTATGTGGTACCTGACAGTTTCCGCACTTTATTATTTCCGGCAGAAACTTTCTGCTTCTCGTTCAGGTAGTGTCTGTCGTATGCAATGGTACAGTCCAGAGTCACTCCCAGGTATTTGGGGGTCGGACATTGTTCAAGAGTAATTCCTTTCCAGATGACTGAAACTTACCGCCTGCTTACGCCCGATGTGTTGGATTTATTTACGAGGGTAATTCCAAAAGTAAGGTCTCCTATTTTTGTATACGTACATAGACCTGTTTATTTCTACAATGGTTTACATCACTTTACAGCTTGAACATTTAGCTATTTTTCGACATAATCACCATTTCTGTCGATGCATTTTTGTAGACGCTGTGGCAGTTTTTGTTTGCCCATGTCATACCAGCTCTCCGCCATGCTGTTCAGAAAGTTATGAATCTATTCTTTCACCGCGTCGTCAGAGCTGAATCGCTGTTCGACCAAATGTTCTTATAACCAAGGGAACAGGTGATAGTCACTGGGCGCCAAGTCAGCAACGGTTTGCCGAGTGATGTGTGGGCGAACGTTGTCATGGAGAATGTGTACGCCCTTGCTCTACATTTCTCTTCTCCGGTTCTGAATTGCCCGTTTGAGATTTTTCAGAGTCTCACAGTACCTGTCAGTGTTAATTGTGGTCCCAGCGATTTAGCACCGACGACGAGGTGAAAGAAGAGGTTCATAACTTTCTGA
The DNA here is from genome assembly GCF_023898315.1 of Schistocerca nitens. Lineage (NCBI taxonomy): Eukaryota > Metazoa > Arthropoda > Insecta > Orthoptera > Acrididae > Schistocerca > Schistocerca nitens. The sequence continues at coordinate 7,478,219 of NW_026045909.1, forward strand.
ACAGCATGGCGGCGAGCTGGTATGTCATGGGCATACAAAAACTGCCACAGCGTCTACAAAAATACATCGACAGAAATTGCGATTATGTCGAAAAATAGCTAAATGTTCAAGCTGTAAACTGATGTAAGCCACTGTAGAAATAAACAGGTCTATGTACTTATAAAAAGTAGGAGACCTTACTTTTGGGATTACCCTCGAACGTTCAGAGTCAGCTGCCAGTCAGGCACCAGCCATCGATCTTCCGCAGACCTCCCTGCAGTTCACTACGGTCTAATGGCTCTGCTGCCTTCCTATAGACAACTGCTTCGAACAAAAATACTCCTTGGAGCCTGCAACGTTACGCACTACATCATTTATACATATTGTAAACAGTAATGGCCCAATAACACTCCCTTCGGATATTTCAGAAATTACGTCTAGATCTGTCGGTCTAAAAAAACTCCGCCCGAACAGGCCATGAAGACCCAACGGTACCGACCGGCCGCCGTGTCGTCTTCAGCCCACAAGCGTCACTGGTTGTGGAGGGGCATGTAGTCAGCACACCGCTCTCCCGGCCGTATGTCAGTTTACGAGACCGGAGCCGCTACTTCTCAGTCAAGTAGCTCCTCAGTTTGCCTCATAAGAGCTGAGTGCACCCCACTTGCCAACAGCGATCGACAGACTGGATGGTCACCCATCCTAGTACTAGCCTATCTGTCGATCTGGTCCGATTAAGAACAACGTGTTGTGTTCTCCTAGAAAATCACAATACCGATACTCGGTAAGCTCGCAATTTACTCACAAAAGGACAGTGCGAAACTGTATCGAATGCATTCCGCAAAGTAAGGAATACGGCCTCAAACGGAGTGCCGTTGCCTGCAGCGCTTCGGATTTCATGGACGAACAGAGCGAACTGTGTTTCGCAATATTTTTGTTTACAGAATCCATGTTGTATTCTACAAAATTAGATTTTTGTTCTCCAGAAACTTCGTAATTTAATAAAACACACTACTACACGACGCGCAAGCGCATTATATATTACGTCTTGCAGTAATACACGCATAACTGCAAATAAAAAATCGAAACGGAACTTAAAAGAATCAGTCGTAAACTGGGTGGTCAGAAGTCGAGGGAATGGTTGACCCACTGAAATATTCGTGCGGTAGCGTTCTCGCTTCCCACGCCCGGGTTCCCGGGTTCGATTCCCGGCGGGGTCAGGGATTTTCTCTGCCTCGAGATGGCTGGGTTTTGTGTGCTGTCCTTAGGTTAGTTAGGTTTCAGTAGTTCTAAGTTCTAGGGGACTTATGAACACAGCAGTTGAGTCCCATAGTGCTCAGAGCCATTTGAACCACTGAAATATATACCATATTTGACGTACGAAAAGTTTCAGCTGGATGCCTATGGCGCAAGTATAGAGACGGAAGCTGAGTACTCTGTTCCAGACAGGTGTGTAGTGAAGTGTACCTGGCAGTACGTCGCGAGTTAACCGACTTTGAATGTGTGATGGCAATCGGTAGAAGACGCATGAGTCATTGCGTATGTGAAATTACACAAGAACTCGGGTTTCCAATGTTGACAATGCCTAGGGTGCATCTCCAGTATCGCGGAGATAACGTCTCTATACGCGTAAACCGCCGCACAAGACGATCACCAGTGCTTGACGAACGCATGTCACATCGCTTCCGCTTCCACGGAGCCATACGGGGTGATCGGCGGTCTATATCAGTCAGATAGCCGTCGATCTGATGTGGGGCGTCAAAAACCCATTTCTACTACAACTATTCACAGGCAAATGCACCGCGCAGGCGTCAGTAGCCGAAGTGTCATAGTGTCTTTCCATGACGTTTTCCCACTCAGTGAAAAAACATATAATATAAAAACAAACGTAATATAAAAAACAAACATTCAAAAATGTTATAACTGAATGCCTATGTCTCTTAACCAGTCCACAGACCTTGGTGTCACCAAATGCTGTTTGTTGGGTATAACAGGAAACTTTCGTAACAAGCACTCTTCAGTCAGGTACTGCACAGCGACACCATCCTTGTAACCCCTGCCACATAAAGGAGCACCACACCTATGCCCTGTACGGAATCGATTCAGAGCTGTCCATAGATTTGCTGAGAAGGGCAAATCCAGTTACATATTTTGTAGGATCAGCCATGAGGTGAGAATTTGCTGCAGGAAACGGCCAAACCCTTCTCTGTTCTTGACGCACATCATATATAAAAGGTGTACCTTGCATTGGTCAGGGTGGTTTTCTGTATTTAACTCTGCTGGCAGGTATATTTTGCAGCTGGTTATACAAAAGTGAATTTTGATGAGTAGCACACTTTCGGAACTCTCTTGTAGCTGCTGCTTTTCCATTAATTGATGGTGGTGCAGTTATACAAGCAAGGCATGGAATTGGTATTGGCTGCGCGGGATTAGCCGAGCGGTCTAGGTCGCTACAGTCACGGACTGTGCGGCTGGTCCGGGCGGAGTTTCGAGTCCTCCCTCGGGCATGTGTGTGTGTGTTTGTCCTTAGGATAATTTAGGTTAAGTAGTGTGTAAGCCTAGGGACTGATGACCTTAGCAGTTAAGTCCCAAAAGATTTCACAGACATTTGAACATATTGAACTGGTATTGGTTCAATAGTGTCACGAATTACTCTCACTGAGTGATTTACCTCAGCATCAAATTTGCGTGCGTGTGCACAGTTTTTCCATACTAGAGCACAGTACTCGGCCGCAAAGGAAATCAGTGCGAAAGTAGCAACACGAAGAGTCTCTGCGTTTGCACCCCACCCTGACCCTACTACTTTCCTAATGGTATCAATTCTGGTGTTCACTTATTTTGCTGTATTTTCTAAGTGGTTCTTAAAAGAAAGGGCCCAGTCGAAAATGACAGCCAACTCACAGGGATTGCTAAGGCCAACGAAATGTAGGAGGGCCTCTGTGGAGTCTTGAAGGAATGCAGATGAAAGTACAGCCACAGTCTGGTGTCTAGTTGGTGGCAGCGGACATACAGACGGAGTTCTAGCTCAATTTGGCAACGACTGGGAAGGAAATCGACCGCATCTCGTATGAGGGAATCACAGTGAGTGCTTTAAGGAATGCAAGAAAACCAAAATATGCCTGGCAAGAGGTTACGCGAAAGCCTGTTGGGGGAAAATACATAAAAAACTCTATTGTTTCAGTATAAAAGTAGGCAAACAAGTCATTAATATGAACCACACAGTTGTCGATAACATTATCTGATGTCTTGAACTCTTCACAAAATATTTGAATTATCAACCTTACTTGAACAACCCCTATCCACAAGTGTTGGACTAGATTTTGTTTACTTAATTAGGAATATCTACGAGGTTCTCCTTTTATCACCTTCGTTTGCATGTGTATTCTGCAAGTTAGTGTGTGGTACGTAACAGAGGGCACGTTTGTTGTACGATATATTCGTATCAACGTTTCTTCCTGTTTAATTCAAGATCAGAGCTCTGGAAGAATGTACACTTAAACGTCACGGTGAGAAATACTCTTGGTTAAATCTTGCCCCGATATCCTTACGGAAGCAGATTCTAACAGAGTCGAGAATATTCGTAGACTGGGCTCTGAAAACCGGATCTTCCAGTTTCCTATGTAAATTTACGCGAGGTATTAAACGTGTTTCTTTGAGTTAAACGCGTTTTTTTATCCTTTCTGCGTGCATTTGCGCTGCTTTCTTTGTGTGTGATCCATTCCCATGTATTACAACTTCACATTTCTCATACATTTAAGTACGTTTTGATAGAGGCCTATTTACACGCAGTATTTAGAATCGATAGAAAATCTGCAATGCCCCTCTATTCGGCGAGTGAATCCTCCTTTGTTTCGGCTACTGAACAGATGTGAACATTCCACTGCATATCCATAAGAACTATTTCTGCCTGTCATTTGACGTTTGTTACATTCTGTCGTAATGGCGTTGCAATGTAACTGGCCAGCAGTGTAATTCATACAAAAACGTCGACCAGATGACTTTCTTTAAGTGATATTTCATTTACTCATATATCGTGAAATTGCTTAACATACTACATTAAGCAGGTAGTTCTTAGATACATTCATTCTGTCGCTTGGTAGTAAACAAGACTGTGCAGACACGGCTCTACACATAGGCATCCGCAGAAATTTTTCCAAAAGTGGACAATCTCCTGAAATTGTCAGTTTTGATAATTCGTTCGCATTTAAAACCTACCGTGTCCTAAGAAGTACATAAAAGTTATTATACCTCAAACGATCGCTAGTTATGCACTCAGCATTTTTAAGGTTGATTAATTTGATAACAAATTTGTTAACGTCGAGTATAGATTTAAGTGTCAGGAAGTTGTTTCTGAAAGTATTTGTATGGAGTGTAGCCATGTATGGCAGTGAAACGTGGACGATAAATAGTTTAGACAAGAAGAGAATAGAAGCTTTCGAAATGTGGTGCTACAGAAGAATGCTGAGGATTAGATGGGTAGATCACATAACTAATGAGGAGGTATTGAACAGAATTGGAGAGAATAGAAATTTGTGACACAACTTGACTAGAAGAAGGAATCGGTTGGTAGGGCATATTCTGAGGCATCAAGGGATCACCAATATAGTATTGGAGGGCAGCGTGGAGGGTAAAAATCGTAGAGGGAGACCAAAAGATGAATACACTAAACAGATTTAGAAGGATGAATACACTAAACAGATTTAGAAGGATGTAGGTTGCAGTAGGTACTGGGAGATGAAGAACCTTGCAGAGGATAGAGTAGCATGGAGAGCTGCATCAAACCAGTCTCTGGACTGAAGACCACAACAACAACAACAACAATTTGATAACCAAAGAGTAATCATAATTCAGTTATATATGAAAATATCATCCTTTTACTCTATTTATATGAATGTGGGTGCAACATTTTTGATTCCATCATAAGATTAAATCCGGAATATCCAATGAATTTGAAAATAAAGCTAGGAAGTATCAAAAAATTGTTGTTGTTGTGGTTTTCAGTCCTGAGACTGGTTTGATGCAGCTCTCCATGCTACTCTATCCTGTGCAAGCTTCTTCATCTCCCAGTACCTACTGCAACCTACATCCTTCTGAATCTGCTTAGTGTATTCATCTCTTGGTCTCCCTCTACGATTTTTACCATCCACGCTGCCCTCCAATGCTAAATTTGTGATCCCTTGATGCCTCAAAACATGTCCTACCAACCGATCCCTTCTTTAGTCAAGTTGTGCCACAAACTTCTCTTCTCCCCAATCCTATTCAATACCTCCTCATTAGTTACGTGATCTACCCACCTTATCTTCAGCATTCTTCTGTAGCACCACATTTCGAAAGCTTCTATACTCTTCTTGTCCAAACTGGTTATCGTCCATGTTTCACTTCCATACATGGCTACACTCCATACAAATACTTTCAGAAACGACTTCCTGACACTTAAATCTATACTCGATGTTAACAAATTTCTCTTCTTCAGAAACGATTTCCTTGCCATTGCCAGTCTACATTTTATATCCTCTCTACTTCGACCATCATCAGTTATTTTACTCCCTAAATAGCAAAACTCCTTTACTACTTTAAGTGTCTCATTTCCTAATCTAATCCCCTCAGCATCACCCGATTTAATTTGACTACATTCCATTATCCTCGTTTTGCTTTTGTTGATGTTCAACTTATATCTTCCTTTAGCCGGCCGAAGTGGCCGTGCGGTTAAAGGCGCTGCAGTCTGGAACCGCAAGACCGCTACGGTCGCAGGTTCGAATCCTGCCTCGGGCATGGATGTTTGTGATGTCCTTAGGTTAGTTAGGTTTAACTAGTTCTAAGTTCTAGGGGACTAATGACCTCAGCAGTTGAGTCCCATAGTGCTCAGAGCCTTTTTTTTATATCTTCCTTTCAAGACACTGTCCATTCCGTTCAACTGCTCTTCCAAGTCCTTTGCTATCTCTGACAGAATTACAATGTCATCGGCGAACCTCAAAGTTTTTACTTCTTCTCCATGAATTTTAATACCTACTCCGAATTTTTCTTTTGTTTCCTTTACTGCTTGCTCAATATACAGATTGAATAACATCGGGGAGAGGCTACAACCCTGTCTCACTCCTTTCCCAACCACTGCTTCCCTTTCATGCCCCTCGACTCTTATAACTGCCATCTGGTTTCTGTACAAATTGTAAATAGCCTTTCGCTCCCTGTATTTTACCCCTGCCACCTTCAGAATTTGAAAGAGAGTATTCCAGTTAACGTTGTCAAAAGCTTTCTCTAAGTCTACAAATGCTAGAAACGTAGGTTTGCCTTTTCTTAATCTTTCTTCTAAGATAAGTCGTAAGGTCAGTATTGCCTCACGTGTTCCAGTATTTCTACGGAATCCAAACTGATCTTCCCCGAGGTCCGCTTCTACCAGTTTTTCCATTCGTCTGTAAAGAATTCGCGTTAGTATTTTGCAGCTGTGACTTATTAAACTGATAGTTCGGTAATTTTCACATCTGTCAACACCTGCTTTCTTTGGTATTGGAATTATTATAGTCTTCTTGAAGTCTGAGGGTATTTCGCCTGTCTCATACATCTTGCTCTCCAGATGGTAGAGTTTTGTCATGACTGGCTCTCCCAAGGCCATCAGTAGTTCTAATGGAATGTTGTCTACTCCCGGGGCCTTGTTTCGACTCAGGTCTTTCAGTGCTCTGTCAAACTCTTCACGCAGTATCTTATCTCCCATTTCATCTTCATCTACATCCTCTTCCATTTCCATAATACTGTCCTCAAGTACATCGCCCTTGTATAAACCCTCTATATACTCCTTCCACCTATCTGCCTTCCCTTCTTTGCTTAGAACTGGGTTGCCATCTGAGCTCTTGATATTCATACAAGTGGTTCTCTTCTCTCCAAAGGTCTCTTTAATTTTCCTGTAGGCAGTATCTATCTTACCCCTAGTGAGGCAAGCCTCTACATCCTTACATTTGTCCTGTAGCCATCCTTGCTTAGCCATTTTGCACTTCCTGACGATCTCATTTTTGAGACGTTTGTATTCCTTTTTGCCTACTTCATTTACTGCATTTTTATATTTTCTCTTTTCATCAATTAAATTCAATATTTCTTCTGTTACCCAAGGATTTCTATTAGCCCTCGTCTTTTTACCTACTTGATCCTCTGCTGCCTTCACTACTTCATCCCTCAGAGCTACCCATTCTTCTTCTACTGTATTTCTTTCCCCCATTCCTGTCAATTGTTCCCTTATGCTCTCCCTGAAACTCTCTACAACCTCTGGTTCTTTCAGTTTATCCAGGTCCCATCTCCTTAAATTCCCACCTTTTTGCAGTTTCTTCAGTTTCAATCTGCAGTTCATAACCAATAGATTGTGGTCAGAATCCACATCTGCCCCTGGAAATGTCTTACAATTTAAAACCCGGTTCCTAAATCTCTGTCTTACCGTTATATAATCTATCTGATACCTATTAGTATCTCCAGGATTCTTACAGGTATACAACCTTCTTTTATGATTCTTGAACCAAGTGTTAGCTATGATTAAGTTATGCTCTGTGCAAAATTCTACAAGGCGGCTTCCTCTTTCATTTCTTCCCCCCAATCCATATTCACCTACTATGTTTCCTTCTCTCCTATCAAAAAATATATTCATTTTATTATGTCCGGTTGAAATTGAAAATTAAAAATCTCAAAAAGAAAAAAGTCAGAACGATTGAAAAAATTCTATTGCCTTTCATCAAAAATTCGAGATTATACTCCTCGAAGTGGAGAAACAGGAAATAATATTTTAAAAAGACTTAGTCAACACTGATATCACGTACATGGCACTATTTTTGTCCAATACATCGCGTTTGATCGTGTTAATGGATTTATTGCATTATTTTCGTGCTTTCTATTTTTTAATGTTCACTAGCATAAGTAAAGCTCAACAAAATGCGATCTGAAAGCTATATTTTTTGGTTGGTTAGGTAACGTGTAGCATAGAGCCATTGTATGACTAGATAAACAAGGGATATCTCCCAAGACCACCCACATATTGATTTGTAGAAGAGAGTTAATAGCATTGGGCTGAAATGAGGGAGACCGCGCAACGCCAGGTTCAAATGGTTCAAATGGCTCTGAGCACTATAGGACTTAATTTCTGAGGTCACCAGTCCCCTAGGACTTAGAACCACTTAAACCTAACTAACCTAAGCACATCACACACATCCATGCCCGAGGCAGGATTCGAACCTGCGACCGTAGCAGTCACGCGGTTCCGGACTAAAGCGCCTAGAACCGCACGGCCACCGCGGCCGGCCAACGCCAGGTCATGGCCAAGATAGTACGGCCATGGCAACCGGACGACAGAATTCCTAGCACTGCGACAGCATTGTTCCACGTATGCTTGTCCCACGAAGTATGCAGGAGAACTTGTGTCATGTTTGGAAGGTATGAAATGAGGTGCAAGGGGAAGTAAAGGAGTGAGGGCGGGTTGTGAGTCGTGCTTGGATAACTCAGTCGGTAGAGCACTTGCCCGCGAACGCTAAGGGTCTGATTTTCGAGTCCCGCTCCGGCACACAGTTTTAATGTACCAAAGAGTTTCAGCGCTGTAACGGAAAAAGGTACTTACCCAAATTCAAGGACGGCTGAAGTGCCACCCCCTTCTCCCCCTTGCAAAAGGCTACGTCTGTACACAGCATGCAATGTGTCCACACTCCACACCCACACTGTGGAGGCTACAGCACCGGTCGACGCCCTACAGACCGCAGCTGCCAAAGCAGGCGCAGCTGTTGCAGCACGGTGAGACGAAGCGCACCAGCTGCGTACGGTCATTTGTGGCTGCACGTAAGAGGCAGCGAGCAATAGAAGCAGAGTAGAAAACCAATGCTTCCTGAACTATATTTACACTCTCCCAATCTGTATCATTTTAGGGAGTCAGCAGTTCGATTCACAAAAATCAATATTAATTATTGTCTACACAAAGACTTGAAGACACTTTCTTTGCTACAAACATTTTTGCTGCTTATAACGCTTAAGTTATAAGAATTTTTTTTCTACTCCACCGATGAATTTCTTATCTGATGCAGTTTACAAGAATGGCAGTAATAACACCCCAGTTTACGCTGTGTTCGACTCCTGCACATCACAATCGTAATTATCTGATCAATAGAAGCAAATACTGGATTTTTTAAATTATAATTTTTAGCTCCAATAGTCTAGGAATTATTTTACTTACTGTATTTGCTAATAAAATAAATATATGTTTATGACAACTACTGTGTTGATTTTTACACGAAGTTGAGTATCAGTATTATAGATGTCCCATGCCCTTGAGTACCACAGCCGACACCATGGGTCTATCAAATGAACAATGCATCTAATATATTTTATATTCACAAACAAACAACACTGTAAATTGGAAGGAAAGGAATCTGATAATCACCTGCATGAAGTGATGAAGCCGACATTTGGAGCTCATGTTGAGTTCAATGAATTGAATCACACAAGCGTATCAGGAGAGACACTATCAGCAACATTGCTGCAGCCTCAAGATTTATCGAAGAACAGTCTGCGGTTAACATTACTCGTAGAATCACGTTTCTCGATAGTGACAGATTTAAGGAAACTTTTGAGTGAGTAGACATGGAAGAATGCCCGGAACGACTCCTGAAATGTTAATTTCGTATACAAACTAGTGAATAAAATTCACAGTTTTCCATCACATAGGACATTGTCTTTTGTGTATTCTCAAGTAAAAACATAAATATTACTCTTCCAAATAGAAGTATCTGTCTGCCTAGCCAATAGTGTCTGCCTAGCCAATAGTTTTATTAAACTGATCTGTACAACGATTTCATCGCCTGCCAGAATACCGCCGGCCCCTGTGGCCGAGCGGTTCTAGGCGCTTCAGTCCAGAACCGCGCTGCTGCTACGGTCGCAGGTTTGAATCCTGCCTCGGGCATGGATGTGTGTGACGTCCTTAGGTTAGTTAGGTTTAAGTAGTTCGAAGTCTAGGGGACTGATGACCTGACATGTTAAGTCCCATAGTGCTTGGAGCCATTTGAACCCGGAATACCTCGAACATTTCCTGCGAGATTCAGCTCGACGCTCGCTGTTCGCCGTTTATAAGGCAAGCAGCGTGCGGTGTTCCAGTGTTTATTTTACACGATGAAGTCATCACCTGTACCGACAGTATATGGACGTCATCTCTTCGATGAGGAGTACATTGTGTGGCAGTCCAGTGCGTCTGCTGACGCACTTACTGCAAACATTCCGGCCTGCAACAAGCGGACCGCACTGCATCTCGCAGAGTCGTCCTCCGAAAGCCCTTCTCGCTTGGATCTCGACGGTATCACGTTTCTGGTGGCTATGGTGAAGTCACACTTCCAATCCTACGAAGATATTTTAGTGATTAAAGCATTGGACTCCTTGCATTCGAAGGGAGTGGAATTCAGCTCCCGTCCGGCCATCCATGGTTTTCCAAGATCACCTAAAGACAAATTCCAGGGATATTGTCTTTCTCATCCTTATATTTCCGAGCTTCTGCTCCATTTCTAATGACCTGGTCAGTGGCAGGGCGTTACCCCCTAATTGTCCTTACACCCCAGTAGCGTCTAACCACGGAGTATGCCCGCAGTTGTACTCGGCTGGACCTTTGGTCAGCAATTGTCGGTGCTGTCTGTAAAAATAGAAGGCCGAAGAAGTAACCACCTAACGACGTCTCACCGTCTGACCACCTCTGGCAGTGCGTCCGGTAAATGATACCACGAGGCCATTCGACCAAAGCGGCTATCCGAAGTCCCACGCTCAATCAGCCTTTTACTTGTAACTGAATTTAGAGGACTGTCACACAGATCGTTGATAAGTAACATTGGTTGATGCCGTTTCCTTGACTTATGGAAAGCTTTCGATACAGTTCCGCACTATTTAGTGAACATAATACGAGCTCACCGGGTATCATACAAGATTTGTGACTGGATTCAGGTTTCCTTGCACATAGCATTCAAAATATCGTTCTTCTTCTTCTTCTTCTGTCATGCATTAGGCTTTCCCTCAGCCTGTTGCAACTACACCTGGTCCTTCCATCGTTTTGCAGGTATTTCAATGCACCTTTTAACTTTCGGAGTATATCGCCATCGTTCTTAAAAACAACAAATTCGAGAGATGTAAAGGTAAGGTCGGGAATGTCCCAATGGAGTGTTATAGGGCCATTATTGCTTCCTGTTTACATTAACCTTTGGTGTTCCAACAATACAAAAAATATTATCTCAAACATTTTCACATTATTAACTTTTATGAGCACACTAAGCAACGATCACAATAAGAAATTGACAAAAAGTAAATAATTGTTTTAAGAAGGTGGTTGCATATTGAAATTTAAATGTGAAATTTTTCACAAAATTAATCTTTAGTATCATGGTGAGCAACGAATATAAGCTCACATTGTCAACGATCAGTTATTTTAAGGAGGTGATTTCACATTGGGACCCCCTGGGTCATATACTTTTCAACCACCCCGTCATTTCAACTGGTATATTTGAAAGCAAATTCACATTTTTCGTAGACAGAATCCCACAACTCGAAACTTCCATGAACTCATAACGCCTAGAACAAATTATAGTCCTAAATAACTGGGAAAAGTAGGCCTAAAATTTAATAAATTTTGAATCAAAATTACTTGTTTCGTTTCGATAATATAAATGCAATAGTATAACTTCAAAATTACGTTACATTAACTTAGATATACTTACTTTCACTGTCAATAATCTCCTCTGTATGGCCACTATAGAAAAACCGTGCGTCAGAATCACCAGCAATTACGCAGCACAATCTCCGCGCCGACTGTTGCATTGAATGCTGTAAGTGATTTCCGTGACGCCCTACATTGCTATGACACACTACATTCGTAGGAGTGCTTCAGGGTGCCACTAGAAATCTGTCTTGCAATAGCATCGGTGGTTTCACGCGAAAGGTATTCCTTCCTTAAAAAAAAAATAAAAAAAGAATTAAAAAATTGGCGTTTCAGGTCGCAACCACTGGTGCCGAAATGGTTAATGATCTAGTGCAGTGGTGGACAATAGTTTTGGCTCCGGACCACTTTGTGGAAGCAGAGGCTAACGGAGGGCCGCACCTTTTAAAAGGATTTCATGCATTAGCTAACTTTGCATTTTAGAAAAACTTCTGTCTTAACGGGCTCCACAAAAAACATTAGCGGGCCGCTATTTGCCTAAACTTCATCTTGTGGACGGCGTTGGAGGCTCCATGAGGTATTCACGTGCGACGCTGTTGTGTGTCGGAAGCCTGCGAGGCCAAAAGACTGTGGCGAAATGCAAGAAGACTTGCCAAGGATCGCTGATTGGTGCGGGGTCTGGCAGTTGACACTGAACATAAATAAATATCGCGCTTAGATAGGCAAAGAAATCCACTACCGAGCGAGTACATTATTGCTTCAAAACCCTGGAAAAAAAAAAAACTACCGTAACATATCTAGGAGCAATTGATCGGAGCGACCTCAAGTGGAACGACCACATATAAAAAACTGCGAAAAAGCAGATGCCAGATGAGATTCATTGTGAGAATCGAAAGGAAATGACAATAATCGACGAAAGAAGTGGCATAAAAACATTTGTTCGACCGATGTGCACCAGTCTGGGACCCTTGCAAGTCAGATTCGTAGAAGGAATTGCGAAGATGCAACGAAGAGCAGGTGTTCCTGTAGCGACTCGTTTAGTCGGCGAGAGAGTATTACGGAGATGCTGTAACTACTATGGCAGGCGTCACGAGACATGCGTTGTGCCCCGCGGAGAGATTTACTGCTGGAATTCCAAGAACGCACGTTCCAGGAAAAGTCGGACAAAATATTACTTCCTCTCATTTAGTGAAATGAGTACGGAGAAAAAATCTGAGAAATTAGAGCTCTTACAGAGGTTTATGAATAGTTGTTCCTCCCATGCTACCGTTCGACAATGGAACAGAGAAGGAGTGGAAATAATAGTCGTGCCAGAAGTACCGTTCGCCACCAACCGTAACGTGGCCTACGTAGCACAGCTCTAGATATAGATGCTGAAATGATAACATTCTCAACTTTTCAGTCGATTATACCTGTTTAAAATGGGAAAAGTAACAGTAGTCAGAGTCCTCCCAACACAGATCTTGTTTTTGATCACTTTGAGCTCATTAGCTGATTCTTGTTAATAATAAGAAAAATCACGACTGCTTCGTTGGTACATACTTATTACGTCATGACTGATTTTGTTCAAAATAACATCAGTTAAGCTTGTGTACACAGCAGCCCATGTTGCTTGAACTCACTGGTCGTCGCGCTTCTGCCATACGGCCGTCGGAGTGTTTATGTGATCGTCATTTTTCCAAAATTTGCCTTTAACGTTGTGGAAGATAACTACACTTCTTAAGTCATGGTTTTGGCACATTTCTCTTGAAGACTGTTAGCAGCGTAGCCTAACGTTCTTTTGAACGAAACTGGCCGTGACATAATAAAAAATTACCAACACATCTTTGATAGTTCATATTTCTGTCTGTATTTGCCAGACTATAAGCAGCACTTTTTCCATCGAAAACTTTCCTCCAGTATTCAGGTATATCTTATACTCTATATTAATATAAAAATGCACAGTGTTTGATTTAAAATTCCTGCCAGTCTTAAAATGGCCATATATTGGGATGCCGTACGAAACTATCGGCAACATTCGATACAACTGGCAGCAGCAATGCACCGAGACGAACATGAGTTGGGGGGATTCACAAGTTTGCTAACACTGTCTCTTTCCCACCCTGCCATCACAAACCCAGAACACTGTCTAGCCTATGATGCATCATTCCAGTCTACGGCGCCAGTGAACTTGAATTTAAAGTTATTTGTGTTATCGGTAACAGTAGAGTATTTTTGTTAGTAGCTACTTTCGTAATGGAAAAAATAAAATGTATTCATATGATGCGGGCTATAAATTGAAAGTACGTAATAACATATGCAGAATAACATGGAAACAAAGCAGCTGAGCGGCATTTCGGCTCTCCACCAACAGAAAAAAACACTCGCGATTGGCGAGCTAAGTAAACAAGAACTGCGAAAATGAGTAAGGCTACAGGTGCAAATAGAGAAGTGAACGCAAAATTGCCAAAACCAGAAGATGACTTATTGAGATGGATTCAAGGGCACCGTCAAAATGGCATTGGAATTAATACAAAACTGATTCAAATACACGCTCGTAAGCTAGCGCTACTGTGGAGCTTAGCAGACTTCAAGCGTGAATTGGTTGCTGCTAAAGGTTTATGAAGCGCCATGGACTTAGCATGCGGACCTAAACCAAAATATCTCAGAAAATGCCACAAGAGCGTGAAGAGATAATTTTATCTTTCCATCTCTTTGTTATTCAACGTCGAAAAAAAAACCAGTGTGGAACTAAGCCAAAAAGCGAATATGGACGAAACTTCCCTGACATTTGATGCATCGAGTAACAGTATTGTTACCAAGAAAGGTGCTAAAACTGTTAACTATTAAAACAAGTGGGCATGAAAAAACGTACTACGCTGTCCTTTCATGTTGTGCTAACGGTACTAAACGTAATCCAATGATCATTTTCAAGCGCAAAACAATGCCAAAATCTTCTGAAATACTGGCAGGCGTTTACGTACATGACAAGGACTGAATTGACTAGGCTGGTATGAAATTATAGGTTAACAGAGAGTGGGAGAGAAGGAAAGGTGATTTATTGAAGAAGAATTCTCTTCTTGTGCTAGTTCAGAAAGAGAAATTGAGAGGGGGAAATACAGAACTTGCTGTTATCCCGGGAGGACTTACTTCACAATTGCTACCTTTCGATGTCTCGATGAATAAACCATTTAAAGTGTATGTGAGAGAGGAATGGAGCAAATGAATGATCTACATGTACATCTACGTGATTACTCTGCTATTCACAATAAAGTGCCTGGCAGAGGGTTCAATGAACCACCTTCAAGCTGTCTCTCTACCATTGCACTCACGAACGGTGCGTAGGGGAAACGAGCACTTAAATTTTTCTGTACGACCCCTGATTTCTCTTATTTTATCGTGATGATCATTTCTCCCTATGTAGGTGGGTGCCAACAGAATGTTTTCGCAATCGGAGGAGAAAACTGGTGATTGTAATTTCATGAGGAGATCCCGTCGCAACGAAAAACGCCTTTGTTTTAATGATTTCCACTCCAATTCACGTGTCATGTCTGTGACACTATCTCCCCTACTTTGCGATAATACAAAACGAGCTGCCCTTCTTTGTACTTTTTCGATGTCATCTGTCAGTCCCACCTGATGCGGATCCCGCACCACACAGCAGTACTCCAGAATAGGACGGACAAGCGCAGTGTAAGCAGTCTCTTTGGTAGACCTGTTGCACCTTCTAAGTGTTCTGCCAATGAATCGCAGTCTTTGGTTTGCTCTACCCACAATATTATCTATGTGATCGTTCCAATTTAGGTTATTTGTAATTGTTATCCCTAAGTATTTAGTTGAATTTACAGCCTTCATATTTGTGTGACTTATCGCGTAATCGAAATTTCGCTTATTTCTTTTAGTACTCATGTGAATAACTTCGCAATTTTCTTTATTCAGGGTCACTTGCCATTTTTCGCACCATACAGATATCTTATCTAAATTATTTTGCAAGTCGTTTTGATCATCTGATGACTTTACAAGACGGTAAATGACAGCATCATCTGCAAACAATCAAAGACGGCTACTCAGATTATCTCCTATGTCATTAATATAGATCAGGAACAATAGAGAGCCTATAACACTTACTTGGGGAACGCCGGATATTACTTCTGTATTACTCGATGACTTTCCGTCTATTTCTACGAACGGTGACCTTTCTGACAGGAAATCACGAATCCAGTCGCACAACTGAGACGATACTCCGTAGGCACGCAGTTTAATTAGAAGAAGCTTGTGAGGAACGGTGTCGAAAGCCTTCTGGAAATCTAAAAATATGGAATCAATTTGACATCCCCTGTCGACAGCACTTATTACTTCATGAGTGTAAAGAGCTAGTTGTGTTTCACGAGAACTACACTGCTGGCCACCGTAAATGCAACACCAAGAAAGACAAGAGGTAGCACAACAAAATTTATTGTGTAGATAACATGTTGACCAAGTATCAAATGATTACATTTACAGACGCCTGTGACATGTGGTTCCTGCCAGAATCAGTAGCCAGAGTAGCCGCCATTGTTGGAGATCACCGCTGCCACACGTCTCGGCATTGAGTCAAAGAGACGTTGGATGTGTTCCTGGGGTACAGCAGCCCAAGCAGCTTCCACACGTTGCCAAAGATCATCTGGTGTGGCAGCTGGGGATGTAATCTGGGTCACTCGTTGAGCAACCATGGACCACATGTTTTCTATCGGCGAAAGATCCGGAGAGCGAGCCGGCCAGGGAAGCAATTCAATCTGGTTATTGACGAAGAACCTTTGGACAATGCGTGCCACGTGTGGTCGCGCATTATCCTGTTGAAATATGGCTGTGGCCGAGCCCTGAAGGTAAGGAAGGACAACTGGCTCCAGCACCTCGGATATGTAGCGCCGGCTATTTAAAGTACCGGCAATGCGTACTAGAGGCGTGCGAGAGTAATATCCAATACCGCCCCATACCATAATACCCGGTACAAGACCAGTGTGGCGGTGCATAATGCAGCCGTCCAGCATCCTCTCTTCACGGTGTCTCCACACTCGAATCCGACCATCGTGGTGCTGCAGACAGAAGCGTGCCTCGTCAGTAAATACAACGTCATTCCATTCTGCCGTCCACATCCGTCTGTCATCACACCATTGGCGACGGAGACGTCTGTGGTTCTGCGTCAATGGTAGACGAAGCAATGGACGTCTTGCGGACAGACCACTCTGCTGTAAACGGCGTCGAATGGTACGCGCAGACACTGTATGATGCGTTACAGACGCAATGTGCTGTGCTATGGTTCGGGATGTCACTGAGCGATCCGTCGCTGCCATGCGCACAATTTGCCTATCAGCACGTGCAGTGGTGCACCGAGGTGAATGCGATCGACCACGTCGGTCCGTCGTACCCTCCTGCATCCAACGGTCACATATCCGCATTACAGTTGTTTGGTTTTGTCCAACAGGACTAGCGATTTCTCTGTATGATAATCCACAATCTCGGTAAGCCACTATCCTTCCTCCGTCGAACTCGGATACTTGATCAAAAGATGTTCACTGTTGTCTACGAGGCATAACTGATCGTCTTGTGAAACAACCACAAGGTAAACAAACGTGCCGAACGTACACTCGTCGAAATCGCCAAGCCTTAAATGGCGCTATGAGGTGGCGCCATAGGCGCGCGTGATGTGCGTCTGCGCTGAAATTCTAATCAGTTGCATATCTCATCGCTGCAAACTCGTGGTGTAAATTTCACTTGATTCGGATGCTTCCTTCAGGGTGTTGCATTTACGGTGGCCAGCAGTGTATATTTTCTGAATCCGTGTTGACTATATGTGGGTGCATGAAACCGTACACGAATTCACGCTGAAGGGAGCTTTGAGACGACCTACAATCAAACAACTGTGTGAGTGGATAAAACAGTCGTGGTCTAGATTGAGAGAAGAGATTATTGTCAAATTGTTAATGCGTCAGTAGCGCTTTCGATGGCAGCTAACACCATCCCATATATATGAAGAGTATGACGAAGAGGTAGAAAAAGAAGAAGAAAGTTCAGATGACGATTTTCAGGGATTTTAAAGGTCAATTCGCTATTATAAGCTCGGAAACCTGTTTTTAATCTCGCTTCGCAACCTAATAATAGAAATGGTAAAAATGTTATTTTTTTAAAAAATTGCTTATAAATGAAGGTGCATCCTACAGTCCGTAAAATGCGATATCATGTCTTATTGATGGAAGCTGCCAGGCATCCGTTTAACAGCTCTTCCCCTGTTTAGTGGAAACGACTGCAGAATTAGAGCTCGGTCAGACAGGTCGGAAACTGAGCGCGTGCCCACACTAGGCTGGCTAGTTCCTTAACCTACGCAAGGCGGCAGGCCTTGATGGGCCGTTAACAGGAGGCGTGCGGTTCGTCCCATGCTGTGGCCGCCCACAGCGCGCGGCGGGCCCCGAGCAGAGGCAGCGCCGCAGCCGCGTGGGCCCAGCGCTCAAGGTCACCGCCTGCTTACAGCCCCTGCCGCAGTTGCCAGATGGGCAGGCCACGGACGAGCGCACAGTCACCTGTCCGCCAGCTGGCCTTCTCGTGCCACAAGGAAAGCCGGAAGGTTCCCGGGTTAGGCCTCGCCGGGACCCTCTGACTTGACTACATAAAGCTCTCTTTGCCATGGTCTGCAAGCAGGGTATGTAACAATAACTACCACACAACAAGGTCTGTTTCATTAATATCATACCATTTCCCCCAACAAGCCACAGTACAAACCTCACCGTTAGAGATACATGTTGGATGTAGGGCCTACAATACGTTCCATAGTACACTACTGGCCATTAAAATTGCTACACCACGAACGTGACGTGCTAGAGATGCTGTGATATGCAAATGATTAGCTTTTCAGAGCATTCACACAAGGCTGGCGCCGGTGGCGACACCTACAAAGTGCTGACACGAGGAAAGTTTCGAACCGATTTCTCATACACAAACAGCAGTTGACCGGCGTTGCCTGGTGAAACGTTGTTGTGATGCCTCGTGTAGGGAGGAGAAATGCGTACCATCACGTTTCCGGCTTTGATAAAGGTCGGATTGTAGCCTATCGCGATTGCGGTTTATTGAATCGCGACATTGCTGCTCGCGTTGGTCGAGATCCAATGATTAGCAGAATATGGAATCGATGGGTTCTGGAGCCTAATACGGAACGCCGTGCTGGATCCCAACGGCCTCGTTTCACTAGCAGTCGAGATGACAGGCATCTTATCCGCATGGCTGTAACTGATCCTGCAGCCACGTCTCGATCCCTCAGTCAACAGATGGGGACGTTTGCAAGACAACAACCATCTGCACGGACAGTTCGACGACGTTTGCAGCAGTATGGACTATCAGCTCGGAGACCACGGCTGCGGTTACCCTTGACGCTGCATCACAGACAGGAGCGCCTGCGATGGTATACTCAACGACGAACCTGGGTGCACGAATGGCAAAACGTCATTTTTTCGGATGAATCCAGGTTCCGTTTACAGCATGATGATGGTCGCATCCGTGTGTGGCGACATCGCGGTGAACGCACATTGGAAGTGTGTATTCGTCATCGCCATACTGGTGTATCACCCGGTGTGATGGTATGGGGTGCTATTGGTTACACGTCTCGGTCACCTCTTGTTCGCACTGACGGCACTTTGAACAGTTTACGTTACATTTCAGATGTGTTACGACCCGTGGCTCTACCCTTCATTCGATCCCTCAAACTCTGATTGGTTGCAAACAGAAGGGGACGGGTTATAAAGCACACAATTAGTCTGTATGTAAATCTTCTTAAGTTGCCAATCCTAAGATTGATTTGCAGCAGCTCTCCATTCAGTGCGATTGTCGGCCAGCCTCTTCAATTCCGTGAAACTTCCGCATCCTAGGTCCTGCATTATCTGGCTTATGTACTTTCTTCTTGGTCTGCCTCTTGCCCTTTTGCCCTCCACAAGGCCTTCCGTTATAGTGTGGAGAAGACTTTCATGTCTCAGAATGTGTCCCATCCATATATCTCTCCTCTTCTTGACCGTCTTCCAAAGAACTGGAACTTCCTCCGCTCTCTGCAGGACTTCTTCATTTGTCATCCTGGCCGTCCATGGAATTTTTAACATCCTTCGCAGACACCACATTTCGAATCCTTCAATCCTTCTTCTTTCGTCCTCTCCAAGTGTCCAGGTTTCGCTGCCGTAGAGAAGCACACTCCCAACAAAGGTCTTTATTAACCGCTTCCTTAACGACAGACTTATCATATTAGATGTGAGGAGTCCTTTCCTTTTATAGAATGCAATCTTTGCCTGATTTATTCTACTTATTACATCTTTCCTACTACGACCATCTGATGTTATTCTGCTTCCTAAGTAGACAAAGTCTTGTATTTCTTTCAGCTTCTCTCCATTCAGCCTTATATTCGTAATTGCTTGATTATTTTGTTTGCTTGCAACAAAGATTTTTGTTTTTGACTTATTAATTTTCATGTTGTACCGTATAGCAAGAGTGCTTTTCATTTCCTCCAACACTACTTGTAATTCTTCCTCATTTTCCGCTAGGACAGCAATGTCATCCGCAAAACGCAGCATATCAACTATTTTTCCCTGGATCCTGATTCCATTAGCTTGTCCTAACTTTTCTCTGACCTCGTCTATTGCTTTCTGTATGTACATATTAAAGAGGACAGGGGAGAGTGCACATCCCTGTCTCACACCCTGTTTAATTTTTGCTTGTTGTTGATGTTCCCCACATCTCACTATTGCCACCTCTTCTTTGTATATGTTCCATATCGTTCTCCTGTCCTTGTACTTAGCTCCAGTTTCCCTCAATATCTGGAATAGTTTTTTCCATTCAACCTTATCAAAGGCTTTTTCGAGGTCAATAAATGCTATTTAGGTGTCCTTTCCTTTTTCCATTCTTTTTTCTATTATGAGCCTTAGGGCCATAATGGCTTCTCGCGTACCTCTCCCTCTTCTAAAGCCAAACTGGTCTTCTGTGAGCATGCATTCCACGTTCCCTTCAATTCTTCTGAGGAGGATGGTCGTCAAAATTTTTGATGCATGTGATGTTAGGCTGAGGGTTCTGTATTGTGCACACGATTTTGCTGGCATTTTCTTTGGTAATGGAACAATAATACACTTTTTAAAGTCCTCAGGCAGCTCTCCAGTATCATATATTTGGCAGATTAATTTATACAATTTATCTTTTATTTCTGTTCCAGCTGCTTTGATGATTTCTGCAGGCAATGAGTCAATTCCTGGTGCTTTTCCGTGCTTAAGTGCCTGTAGTGCCTGATCAAATTCAGACCTTAGTATGTTGTCTCCTAGTTCATCTTTATCTACTTCGTCCTCACTTTCAATCATGTCATCTTGTACGTTGCCTCCATATAATTTCTCTAGGTATTCCTTCCACGTAAGTGCTATATCCTCATGATTATACACCATCTTATTATCCTCTCTTATTAGGGCATTGCATCTAATCCTTTGTCCTCCTGAGAAGAAGCGTTTCACTGTTTTGTATGCTAATTCAAGGTTTCCTTTCTTCAGAAGGTCTTCTACTTCTTTGCATCTGTCTTCAAGGAATCTTTCTTTTACTTGCTTCAACTTCCTGTTGATTTTGTTCCTAAGCACTCGGTATGCCGTTTTCCCTTCTTCCGTTTCATTATTTTTGAGCTTCCTTCTTTCCTCAAACATAAGTATTATTTCATCAGTTATCCACTCCTTCCTCTTTTCAGGTTTTTGTTTTCCAATTATCTCTTCAGCTGCTTTTATTAGGCCATCCCTCATATTTTCCCAATGTTGTTCTACATTCTCTATAGGATGCTGTTGTATTAGATCCTTAGCCCTTTCTTGGAACTCCTTCTGCGTCTCACGGTTTCCAAGCTTCCCTTATGCATTTGAACTTGAGTCGGCATTCCGCAACAACCATGTTGTGATCACTCACAATATCTGGGCTTGCGTATGCTCTAGAGTCTTTTAGTTGATTTCTAAATCTATTTTTGACTAGAATGTAATCAATTTGGTATCGTTCTCTATCCCCTGGTGACTTCCAGGTGTATCTTCTACGGGGGTGATGTTGAAACCACGTGTTCGATATTATCAGTTGATTCCTGTTACAAAATTCTATAAGTCGGTCTCCTCTATCATTCCTCTTACCATTCCGTAGCGTCCAACAGCTGGCTGTACCTCTTTATCTCCTACTATTGCGTTCCAGTCTCCCATGATTACCAAATTTGTTTCTCCTTTGATTCCTCTCAAGGCTCCATTTAACTCTTCATATACAGCTTCAACTTCCTCATCCTCCTGGTTTGTGGTAGGCATATAGACCTGTATCACAACCGTCTCTGTAGGTTTGGTATCCAGACTGACAAGTATTATCCTTCCTCCATATTGTATATATCCCTTCACTCTCTGCCCCAATTTTCGACTCATAACTACTCCAACCCCACGTGCTCCAGGTCTATCTTCTATCGTTCCTGTGTGAATTATCCTGTACTCATCACTCCAGAAATCTCCGCAGTTAGGCCATCTCATTTTCAGACACTCCTAGTATATCCAACTTCATTTTCTTCATTTCTTGCTTAAGGTTTTCGAGCTTCCCCATCTGCAGTAAGGTGCGGACGTTCCACGTTCCAATTCTACTATAGCTCTTTTTATTTCCTTTCTTCCTATGAACTGTTGAAACGAGATCTCTGGTAGTCCCCTCCCGGAGATCCGAATGAGGGGCTATTACTCCGGATTGCATTTTTACTAGAGCTTGTTTCATATTCATATTATGGTTGCTGATACTTGAGAAATCTAATTAGATCTTTAATGAAGTGGTTTCTCCTTGCCTTCTTCATCCTATGCCGTTGGCCATCATGTGGCTCTTCCGCCTTTAGGGACAGTTTCCCATCCCAAGGACAAGAGGGTGCCCTGCCTCTACCTGCTCATCCGCCCTCCTAGGAGGCCGTTGCGCTTGGTAGAGGGTGTCCCTTATTCCGGGAGATACTCGGTCGCCATATCCTCGTTAGTGGTAACAGGGTGTACCGTGCAGCAATCCTTAGCTGCAACTCGTGAAGGTGAGGTTGGCATTTGTATGGAGAGGCTGTTTGAGACGCATCACATACCTTACACCCCTAAATATGTAAATAACGTAACTTAAACAACATTTTTACAGTATGCTCCGATTGCTTGGAAAGAGGATGGGTGTAGGGTATAAAGCACTCAATCGGTGCGTTTCCGTCCTTTTGGATTTTTAATACTGCACTACGATTGGCTGGGGAGAAGGAGAGAGGGGAGGGGAAGAAGGTTTTAAATTTTCCATTGGCACAGTTAGGCTGATTCCACCATCTTGGATTTTCAGTACTGCGCTATGATTGGCTGGAGATAAGAGGGGAGGAGAAAAGGGGAGGGGGAAGAGAGATAGTGCTTTTCATTTCCAGTTATTGACTGATGACGTCATTAGTTCAATGTCATCGATGACCTAATGCATGACGTTCTTGGTTACGCGATGTCTTTGAATGTCAAGGTTAAGGTCATACGTCAAAGGTAATTTAACCCTGTCCCTAAATATAGGAACACGAAGGTCAAACGTCAATTCGTGTCCAGAACGCCCATAATAAGCCTGGTATGCATCGATATGTAGGTGATCAGAATTTCAGTGCAACCACTCAGCGCCAACTTCATTCTGTATCTAAGGAAATATTACACAGCAGGTTTTCCCTTCAGAAATCGCACATGAATGTTGTTTGTTTGTGAGAAGATTGTATTACACCTCATGCGAGAAGGGAAGGCCATACTCAACACCTTGCAGAATCTCGATGGTCTCTTGCGACTAGGACAAATGTACATTTAGCTGACCAAAGTATTTGGATACCTCCTAATACCGTGTCAGACCTTCTGCCCAGTAAACCATTATAGTCACCGTTGTTTGGGAACATGAAGCCCATGAATGGCTTACAAATGGTCTCCAAGTAGCCGAACATAACTGTTTACAATCAATGAACTCGCCTTAGTTTGACCAGATGACTCAGTCAATTCTATGTAAAAACAGCCCACACTATTATGGAGCCACCATATGTTTGCACAGTGCCTTGTTAACAACTTGCATCCATGTCTTCGTGGGGTCTGCGTCAGACTCGAACGTTACCATCAGTTCTTACGAGCTGAAATCGGTGCTCATCTGACCTGGCCACGGTTTCCCAGTAGTCTAGGGTCCAACCGATATAGTCACGAGCCCAGGAGAACCGCTGCGGGCGATGTCGCGCTGCCACAGCCCATTAACGCCAGATTTCGCCGCACTATCCTAACAGATATGTTCGTCGTACTTCCCACATTGATTTCTGCCGTTGTTTCAGGCAGTGTTGCTTGTCTGTTAGCACTGACAACTCTACACAAATGCCGCTGCTCTCGATCGTTAAATGAACACCGTCAGCCATTGCATTGTCCGTGTTGAGGGATAATGTCTGAAATTTGGTATTCCCAGCACACTCTTGACACTGTCGATCTTGGAATATTGAATTTCCTAACCATTTCCGAAATGAAATGTTGCATGCTTCTAGCTCCAACTAGACGTTCAAAGTCTGTTAACTCCCGTCGTAGTCGTGCTGTCAAAATCGCGTCGGAAACCTTTTACATGAATTACCTGAGTGTAGGTGACAGTTCCGCCAGTGCACTGCCCTTTCATAGCTTGTGTAAGCGACACCACCGCCGTCTGTATGTGTCCATATCGCTATCACAACTTTGTCACCTCAGTGTATTTTTCATTGACCCTACAGGATCGTAGAGCCACTATATGTACTTTGAGTCCAGAAAAGGCTTGTTCACAACACGACAAGTATCCACGTGGACAGAACAACGACGTCTAGTGCACTCTGATGCGTCACCGAGTGTCAGCATGGCGAGCATCGTTGCAGTTTCCCTTGGGTGGCAGCAGAGACAGGTGCGCAGACGGCGGTGCGCCTAACAACAAAAGTGAACACAGGAGTGGCACTTCGTCGTCTTCTCAGACGAGTCTCGCTTCTATGTACTACATCACGATGGGCATATCCATGTGTGGAGGCTTAGATAAGTGGTTCAAATGGCTCTGAGCACTATGGGACTTAACATCGGAGGTCATCAGTCCCCTAGAACTTAGAACTACTAAAACCTAACTAACCTAAGGACATCACACACATCCATGCCCGAGGCAGGATTCGAACCTGCGACCGTATATATAACTAGAACCGCTCGGCCACATCGGCCGGCGCGGAGGTTTAGAAAGAACAAACGTTGACATGTAGTTATCATCGTTGTATGGGTCCAGCATTTGTCATGATGATATTGGGTGCCACTGGGCACACAACACCATCACCTCTGGGTCACTAAGCTCAGTGATTTGGGAAACAGCCCTTACATTACTGACGTGCTGTAGCTGGGCTGTACTCTGTCTTCGAAATGTCTGTGAAGTTGTCTTTCAAGATAACGCAAGACTGCGAGATGTCCACGGTGCCCTGACTTACCTCGATGCAGAGAATGTTGTGCTCGGCAGCAGGTTCTAAAGGTCTCTCATCCGTTAAAAACCATCTGGGCAACAAGAACTCGAGAACCACTACGGGTAATAAGTTCTGACACAGAGCTGAAGCAGCATGGAATGACGTCTGCTAATCTCTCATCCAACTTCAGTCTGACTCGCTGCTCAGCCAAGTTAGAATCATAGTTTCTGCCAGAGTTGGCAATTCAGTGTACTAAATACCACACTCTCATACTCCCAAATCACCTCCAAATATTGTCTTGTATTCTTCCTGCTGTACAGTATAAAAACAATGAGTAAAACTACGCTCCCTAGTTGCTACCCTTCCTAGTTCTGCAGTTTTCATGCCCAACGCTGTGGAATAAATTTTGGGTCTTTGCACTATTGTAAGAAAAACAGCAGACTACTTTCATCATTACGGAACCTGTCTGTTATGGCAGACTGTGTGTTACATTGTATATTAATTTTATTCCTTCGTATGGCTCAGAAAATACACCGTGTCATTTGCAAAATATGAAAGCTTATTAATGTTACCATTCGAATTTAAGACTAGAATATTTTGCAGCTGTGTCTTACCTACTTCTTACACTGCAGATATGTACATTTGTGCACTTCTGTTGCCTTTCATTGCGAAAGTCGTAGCAAATAGGAGGCCACCAGAACTGCACAAGTGTGTTCAAGAAGCAAGTGCAAACAAGTGCAACACAAAAATACGTCGGAGAAATTGCGCCATTCGCAAACAGAAGGTACAGACGACTACGAGTACCGTCTCACCCCCCTCCGCCGCCTCACCCCCTACCCAACCACCCTCCCCACCACCCGCCCTACGAAACTTCGGATAAGACGAAGTTGGCTAGATAGGAAGAGCATAAAAAATGACATCTCAGTTCTATGCGGAGTGTACGCCGATTTTTACCCACACCATAGGCTTAGCAATTCAGTACACTGTTAGTTCTTTCAGAGGAATGGAAGAAGAACTGCATGAAGCATACAGAGGAAGAAAGGGAAGCTTTGAGGCGAGATGTAAAGCGTGTTCGGATTGCTGATTTGGTAGAACACTGTCCCCGAAAGAAGCAGGACCGCAGTTCGAGTTCCCATTCGGCGCTCAGTTTTAACGCTCAGTGGGTCAGGTGGAACAAACACCCAGCAACAGAAAAAAAAGAAGAATAAACAATATGTAACACGATGAACCACAGAAAAGCAGCAGCAACACTAAACGAAAAGCGGAATTACAGCACTTGTTACACAATATTGCCAGTTGTCTTTTTATGTACGGGTATAAACGTATTAGTATTGCTGTCAAGTGTACGTTGGAGAAGTAGTCTCAAGTGCGTTTCATTGAGAGATTAGATGACAGATGTGTGTAAGAGCGAGCGTAAGAAGTTCTTCCTTGAGCTGAGATTCCGGTGCAGCCCCAGCGAACTGGAAAGAGGCCACTCGTTAGAAAGCTGCAGCAGTACGCGGCTCTGCTGGCAGCACCGAGGCAACAAGAGGCCTGGCGGTAAAAAGCACCTGGGACATAAAGTGCCCATCTGCTAGGCCTCCGCCTGGGGACAGTGATTACCGCCACTTGAGCTTTGTTTCTCACACTAACCAAGAGACGAATCCCCTGCGTCTCCACATGCGCGCTGCATCTGAGTGTCTTCTATTGCAACATCTTACTAAGAATGCTTGTCACTCCATTTACGGATGCAGCTTCCAAAGAATTTCCACATTTCTCGGTACTTGTAGAGTATTCGCTTTGGAAAACAGTCCATCAGAACTCTGTCACACCTGATATCCGTGATATACACTACTACCCATAAAATTGCTACACCAAGAAGAAATGCAGATGATAAAAGGGTATTCATTGGACAAATACATTATACTAGAACTGACATGTGATTACATTTTCACGCAATTTGGGTGCATAGATCCTGAGAAATCGGTACCCAGGACAACCACCTCTGGCCGTAACAACGGCCTTGATACGCCTGGGCATTGAGTCAAACACAGCTTTGATGGCGTGTAAAGGTACAGCTGCCCATGCAGCTTCAGCACGATACCACAGTTCATCAAGAGTAGTGACTGGCGTATTGTGACGAGCCAGTTGCTCGGCCACCATTAACCAGACGTTTTCAATTGGTGAGAGATCTGGAGAATGTGCTGGCCAGGGCAGCAGTCGAACATTTTCTGTAACCAGAAAGGCCCGTACAAAACCTGCAGCATGCGGTCGTGCATTATCCTGCTGAAATTTAGGGCTTCACAGGGATGGAAAGAAGGGTAGAGCCACGGGTCGTAACACATCTGGAATGTAACGTCCACTGTTCAAAGTGCCATCAATGCGAACAAGAGGTGACAGAGACGTGTAACCAATGGCACCCCGTACTATCACGCCGGGTGATGCGCCAGTAGGCGACGGCGAATACACGCTTCCAACGTGCGTTCACCGCGATGGCGCGGATGGACCTTCATGATGCTGTAAACAGAACCTGGATTCATCGGAAAAAATGACGTTTAGCCATTCGTGCACCCAGGTTCGTCGTTGAGTACACCATCGCAGGCGCTCCTGCCTGTGATGCAGCGTCAAGGGAACCGCAGCCACGGTCTCCGAGCTGATAGTCCGTGCTGCTGCAAACGTCGTCGAACTGTTTGTGCAGATGGTTGTTGTCTTGCAAATGTCCCCATCTGTTGACTCAGGGATCGAGACGTGGCTGCACGATCCGTTACATCCATGCGGAAAAGATGCCTGTCATCTCGACTGCTAGTGATACGAGGTTGTTGGGATCCAGCACGGCGTTCCGTATTACCCTCCTGAACCCACCGATTCCATATTCTGCTAACAGTCATTGGATCTCGACCAACGCGAGGAGCAATGTCCCGAAACGATAAACCGCAATCGCGATAGGCTACAATCCGACCTTTATCAAAGTCGAAAACGTGATGGTACGCATTTCTCCTCCTTACACGAGGCATCACAACAACGTTTCACCAGGCAACGCCGGTCAACTGCTGTTTGTGTATGAGAAATCGGTTGGAAACTTTCCTCATGTCAGCACATTGTAGGTGTCGCCACCGGCGCCAACCTTGTGTGAATGCTCTGAAAAGCTAATCATTTGCATATTACAGCATCTTCTTCCTGTCGGTTAAATTTCGCGTCTGTTGCTCATCATCTTTGTGGTGTAGCAATTTTAACGGCTAGTAGTGTATGAAACATGCGAAATACTCTCACACTTTATGAGGAAGGCAGGTACTGATAGGTGTGGTACCGAATCGTAAGTTCAATGAGTCACGTTTGCTAACGCGAATTATTTGCAGAAGAATGAAAAGACTGGTAGAAGCTGACCACAGAGGAGATCAGTTAGCGTTCCAGAGAAATGCCGGAACAAGAGACGCAATACTGGCCCTACGACTTATCGCAGGAGATAGATGGTAAAAAGATTTATAGAAACCTTTTCACTATGTTGCCTTGAATACAGCCTTTCAAAATCTACATGAAGTATGGTTAAAATACAGGACGCGAAAATTTACCTGGACCTTGTACGGAAATCATCCTGCAGTTACAAGAGCAAAGGAACATGAAAGTAAGGCAATAATTAAGGAGGGTGAGATACAAAGTTACAGCCTGCGTTGTTCAATATCTATATGCAACAAGCAGTTAAGAGGTACTAAATTGAATTTTTTATAGTAAATAAAGACCATATGTTTCTGTCGGCATATCCAGTGTGAGCAAATCCATTGCATATAGTAGCTCTGCATCATCCTCTGCCTTTATTCTTTCAATATATCGCTCCAATATATCAAATTTATTTACTGACAATAAAATATATAACAGTAATTTCTGTGTATAAAGTGCACTGTATTATTTTTGTAATATTCATTATAGTTTAGTTAACCAGTCACCACTTCACAGTACATTACATGCTAACAAATTTTATTTTTTTGCCACACAGAAGCATAAATTAAAAATATTTAATGTATGCACCCAACTGACCTCAGCAGTACCTTTCAGAACCTGTAAGCAAAGTGTAACTTCGTCTCTACACGCTAATGTTCCGATATAAACAGAAGTATCAGTTGGCAACGTTAGCGGATGCTGCGCTGAGTTTGTGCATCACACAAACAAAAAGTGTTTGTGCCATCCCTACAGATACGGAAAACAGGAGCCACAACAAGTAGAACAGAAAGTAAATCATCTGACAAGTAATATATTGTAAATACACAACTCGCAAAGTGTAGTAAACAAAAAAATTGTTATATTGCACAGCGCAGCTGCAGCATCCAAATTGCAGTTGATGTTTTTAACGAGATGCTGATTGAAGATTTAAATATATATAGCCAACTGAAGATGCACATAACCCGTAACGCGTGCTGATATAAATAAAAATATATAAAACGTGGCTGGTTGCTCTATTTCTTAAAGTAAAATAATCCACGGCCACGGAGGTCGACAACCAGTAAAATGGATAAATTGACATCTGTCTTCTGCGGTTCACCACGATTCCTCCCCTGTGAGAACCTCTTCATCACTGAGCATTTACTACACCCGACGTCATCAGTTATTTCTGTCTTTCCCTACAGTTTCTGCGCTCTAGGGCTCCTCGAGAACCATGGAAGTTATTTCTTTATGTCTTGATACATGTCTTATCATCCTGCCCCTTCTTCTTGTCAATGTTTTCCACACGTTCTTGTCCTCATTAATTCTGCGGAGAACCTTATTGCCGGCCGGGGAGGCCGGGGGGTTCTAGGCGCTACAGTCTGGAACCGCGCGACCGCTACGGTCGCAGGTTCGAATACTGCCTCGGGCATGGATGTGTGTGATGTCCTTAGGTTAGTTATGTTTCAGTAGTTCTAAGTTCTAGGGGACTGATGACCTCAGAAGTTAAGTCCCATAGTGCTCAGAGCCATTTGAACCATTTCGAAGAAACTGATTTCTTATCAGTCCATCTAATTTCCAACATCCCTTTTTAACACCACATCGCAAACGCTTCATTTCTCTTCTTTTCCATTTTTCCCACAGTCCATGGTACACTTCCATGCAATACTGTGCTACAGACGTACATTCTCTGAAATTTCTTCCTCAAATTAAGACTAATTTTTAATACTAACAGTCTTCAGTCCAGGAATGATCCCATTTGCTTCCAAAGGAGGAGAATTCCATCGCTTCGTGTGTACATGTTGGTCCCCAATTTTGACGTTAAATTTATCGCTAATACCATTTCTGCTGTATATGTTACTAATCTGTATCAGAGGTCATGGGGATTCTACTCTTATGTCCGTCTCAGATGTAAATTGGTATGACTCAGGTTCTCGTCCAGATTCTGAATACTAATCTTTGGTGAATGATCTGCGCTAAATTATGGTCAGAGTAGAACACTTATGTAAAGTACCAGTGCCGTATCGAAATGTTAATAAGCGTAACGATCTAGTCGGATACGTGGTGCACTTGGCAACAAAGCAGACATCGTACGCTACAATCGTAAAATTTCTAATGCTTCCATGAATCAAGCTCAGTTAGCTTTATGCAGTGAACACTGGGTTTCGAAATAGGAAAAAGCGTATTTTGTTGACTTCTACCGAGGTTAAATATTTTGCGTACTGGACTCGCATCTGCGAGGATTTGGATTCAAACCTCCTTGTGGTCATAATGATTCAAGTTGTCCGTGGTGTCCCCAAATCATTTAAGATAAATTCCCGATTGTTCCTTTGACATGGATATGGCCGGTACCAGGACGATTTTTCTCAAATGCGAGCTTTTGCTTCGTGCCTGATGTCATTACCGACGCGACTTTAAGCCCTAATCCTGTTTTCTACCTTGTTGATTCTTCCAGAAGATGGACAACAGAGATTATATTTCATCAACACCTTGTAACACGTAACACTAGGTCACAATCCGAAAAGGGACAACAGCCGGAAAGAAGCAACGGTATTTTTAATGCCAGCCTTCCGGCAGTTCGTAACGGTTCATGGTGGCTGGTCACACCTCTACGCATATCTTATACACCGAGGATTGCTAAAGTGAAGTGCAGAAGATACGTCGATCGAAACAAAAATTTATTTAACAAAATACAAAAAACTTTTTCAGGTGTAATATAAGAGTCTGTTTATGTTGGAAGTAGCACGGTATTAGGGAAGAAATTTGTTAAATTATATACCTGTAGCACCGCAATGCTTGGAAATTTGAGGTGGACAACGGTAAACAAAGAAGAGATACTGACAATGTATGAAACATAAGCTTCATTTGTCTGGATTGCGAGTTTATAAAATGGTGTTTCGCTTGAAAGCGGTCATATCAGTTTACAAGCTCGCGAAGTAGACAAATAATGTTTGCATTTCAAATTGAGACCGCTTCTCCACATGCGTGACCATGTCAAGCCTTATAAAATGTATGAAATCGTTTAAAAGAATACTGAAATCAAATTGTCGAAAATCTGGAAGGGACTTTATTTTAAACAAGGCGAATGTGTGATTTATTTAGAAAATAGTATCAAAAGGGAAGAAAGCGCTTGGTAATGGACCAATATGTCTAGTCTGCCGGCTCACATCAGGTTGGCTAACAAGAAATATCGAAAGAAAAAAAAAAAAAAAAAGGCAGCGCGACCGTTCACAGGTTTATTACACCCGTGGGAGATTTTGATACAGATACTGCAAAATCTTAACTGTCACACTCTCAAGCAAAGACACCTACATACAGTGTGTTCTAAAATAATGTATAAAGGCTTTGAAATTGGTTATCTTCTTAATTAAAGCAGACAGAAATGAAAAATTTTTGGTGTCATATACAGTAATGTATTACTGAAGGTGATATGTGCTCAAAATGACCAATCGCAGTGCATCGTCGACGCCGACTTAGAGCGACATACGTAATGTGTTGTTCGTAATAGAATATAATCGTTCAGTGCTGCTCCGCTTGCACTGTTAGATCACCATTGTTTGTGGCTTTGAAGCGTACACTTTGTTTTTGACAGTCCCCCAAATCCCTCAAAGATACAAGTCTAAAGGGGTTAAATCCGGTGAATACTCCACACTGCTTCCTCTTCGTCCTATCTATCTCGAAGGAAAGGTGCTATCGACAAAATCCTTCAGATCAAGGCGAAAGTGGGGTGGCTGTTGAAAGCAATAATCTTCATTGTTTTAAATGTTGCTGTGAGCAGGAGTTATCATGTGCGACATTTCTAGGTATGAGCCACATTTGACAATCTCTTCAAAGATGTGCGACTCTATTGAGCCTCTAGTCTAGAGAGACGACACCAGACAGATACTTCTCGTAGATTAACATCGCATGGATATTCATTAGCCTAGCTATAGCGATTAGTTAGTTGTTCCGTGAAGTTTAAAGGTCATTTCATCCGACCAAAGGATTAGGTCTTGGAAACGTTCATCTTCTACACACATGCCCAAGAGCCACTTACAAAGTTCAATTCGCCTATCGGAAGCACCCTTGTTGAGAGCAATGAGAAGTGTCGGAATGTAAAGCTTCCATCTCTGAGTCCGCAAAATTCCGTGACCGCTACACTGCTTTTGCTGGTCGCAGTCTCACGAGAGCACTGCCTCAAAGATATTTTTTCAGGGACTGTGTGTACACCTGAATCACTGCACCAACGATTTCGCTGTCTATTGAATGTCTGTTCCTATCGCTGCGTCCCTTCTTCACATCATGCACCGTTCCATCAACTTCCGAATTATCTCAGATTCTTGTAATTGTTAATCGTGGACGTGGTGTTTTTCCAAATTCAATTCTCTAGTGTCATGGAACTTCACTGACATTGGCTGTTTTCCAGTTGCAGTTAAGTACCCAGTTTTAGTTTCAGACGATAACGCCACTTTTATTTCCACTCGTACAACTGGCAGCGTTGCTCAGTTTTTCACTGCTGTAATTAAAGAGATTTTAAGAACCACTTTCTTTATGGTAACTGCGGCTACGCCACACAGATGCTGTAATGATGGTGAAAATAAAATTAGATCCGAGAACCGTACATCCGTTCTGTCTTGACTTATCGTTGTTGTTGTTGTTGTGGTCTTCAGTCCTGAGACTGGTTTGATGCAGCTCTCCATGCTACTCTATCCTGTGCAAGCTTCTTCATCTCCCAGTACCTACTGCAACCTACATCCTTCTGAATCTGCTTAGTGTATGCATCTCTTGGTCTCCCCCTACGATTTTTACCCTCCACGCTGCCCTCCAATACTAAATTGGTGATCCCTTGATGCCTCAGAACATGTCCTACCAACCGATCCCTTCTTCTGGTCAAGTTGTGCCACAAACTCCTCTTCTCCCCAATCCGATTCAGTACCTCCTCATTAGTTATGTGATCTACCCATCTAATCTTCAGCATTCTTCTGTAGCACCGCATTTCGAAAGCTTCTATTCTCTTCTTGTCCAAACTATTTATCGTCCATGTTTCACTTCCATACATGGCTACACTCCACACAAATACTTTCAGAAAAGACTTCCTGACACTTAAATCTATACTCGATGTTAACAAATTTCTCTTCTTCAGAAACGCTTTCCTTGCCATTGCCAGTCTACATTTTATATCCTCTCTACTTCGACCATCATCGGTTATTTTGCTCCCCAAATAGCAAAACTCCTTTACTACTTTAAGTGTCTCATTTCCTAATCTAATACCCTCAACATCACCCGACTTACTTCGACTACATTCCATTATCCTCGTTTTGCTTTTGTTGATGTTCATCTTATATCCTCCCTTCAAGACACCATCCATTCCGTTCAACTGCTCTTCCAAGTCCTTTGCTGTCTCTGACAGAATTACAATGTCATCGGCGAACCTCAAAGTTTTTATTTCTTCTCCATGGATTTTAATACCTACTCCGAATGTTTCTTTTGTTTCCTTCACTGCTTGCTCAATATACAGATTGAATAACATCGGGGAGAGGCTACAACCCTGTCTTACTCCCTTCCCAACCACTGCTTCCCTTTCGTGTCCCTCGACTCTTATAACTGCCATCTGGTTTCTGTACAAATTGTAAATAGCCTTTCGCTCCCTGTATTTTACCCCTGCCACCTTTAGAATTTGAAAGAGAGTATTCCAGTCAACATTGTCAAAAGCTTTCTCTAAGTCTACAAATGCCAGAAACGTAGGTTTGCCTTTCCTTAATCTTTCTTCTAAGATAAGTCGTAAGGTCAGTATTGCCTCACGTGTTCCAGTATTTCTACGGAATCCAAACTGATCTTCCCCGAGGTCGGCTTCTACCAGTTTTTCCATTCGTCTGTAAAGAATTCGTGTTAGTATTTTGCAGCTGTGGCTTATTAAACTGATTGTTCGGTAATTCTCACATCTGTCAACACCTGCTTTCTTTGGGATTGGAATTATTATATTCTTCTTGAAGTCTGAGGGTATTTCGCCTGTTTCATACATCTTGCTCACCAGATGGTAGAGTTTTGTCAGGACTGGCTCTCCCAAGGCCGTCAGTAGTTCCAATGGAATGTTGTCTACTCCGGGGGCCTTGTTTCGACTCAGGTCTTTCAGTGCTCTGTCAAACTCTTCACGCAGTATAGTATCTCCCATTTGATCTTCATCTACATCCTCTTCCATTTCCATAATATTGTCCTCAAGTACATCGCCCTTGTATAGACCCTCTATATACTCCTTCCACCTTTCTGCTTTCCCTTCTTTGCTTAGAACTGGGTTTCCATCTGAGCTCTTGATGTTCATAGAAGTGGTTCTCTTATCTCCAAAGGTCTCTTTAATTTTCCTGTAGGCAGTATCTATCTTACCCCTAGTGAGATAAGCCTCTACATCCTTACATTTGTCCTCTAGCCATCCCTGCTTAGCCATTTTGCACTTCCTGTCAATCTCATTTTTGAGACGTTTGTATTCCTTTTTGCCTGCTTCATTTACTGCATTTTTATATTTTCTCCTTTCATCAATTAAACTCAATATTTCTTCTGTTACCCAAGGATTTCTACTAGCCCTCGTCTTTTTACCTACTTTATCCTCTGCTGCCTTCACTACTTCATCCCTCAAAGCTACCAATTCTTCTTCTACTGTATTTCTTTCCCCCATTCCTGTCAATTGTTCCCTTATGCTCTCCCTGAAACTCTGTACAACCTCTGGTTCTTTCAGTTTATCCAGGTCCCATCTCCTTAAATTACCACCTTTTTGCAGTTTCTTCAGTTTTAATCTACAGGTCATAACCAATAGATTGTGGTCAGAGTCCACATCTGCCCCTGGAAATGTCTTACAATTTAAAACCTGGTTCCTAAATCTCTGTCTTACCATTATATAATCTATCTGATACCTTTTAGTATCTCCAGGGTTCTTCCATGTATACAACCTTCTATCATGATTCTTAAACCAAGTGTTAGCTATGATTAAGTTGTGCTCTGTGCAAAATTCTACCAGGCGGCTTCCTCTTTCATTTCTCAGCCCCAATCCATATTCACCTACTACGTTTCCTTCTCTCCCTTTACCTACTACCGAATTCCAGTCACCCATGACTATTAAATTTTCGTCTCCCTTCACTATCTGAATAATTTCTTTTATTTCATCATACATTTCTTCAATTTCTTCGTCATCTGCAGAGCTAGTTGGCATATAAACTTGTACTACTGTAGTAGGTGTGGGCTTCGTATCTATCTTGGCCACAATAATGCGTTCACTAAGCTGTTTGTAGTAGCTTACCCGCGTTGCTATTTTCCTATTCATTATTAAACCTACTCCTGCATTACCCCTATTTGACTTTGTGTTTATAACCCTGTAGTCACCTGACCAGAAGTCTTGTTCCTCCCGCCACCGAACTTCACTAATTCCCACTATATCTAACTTTAACCTATCCATTTCCCTTTCCAAATTTTCTAACCTACCTGCCCGATTAAGGGACCTGACATTCCACGCTCCGATCCGTAGAACGCCAGTTTTCTTTCTCCTGATAACGACATCCTCTTGAGTAGTCCCCACCCGGAGATCCGAATGGGGGACTATTTTACCTCCGGAATATTTTACCCAAGAGGACGCCATCATCATTTAATCATACAGTAAAGCTGCATGCCCTCGGGAAAAATTACGGCCGTAGTTTCCCCTTGCTTTCAGCCGTTCGCAGTACCAGCACAGCAAGGCCGTTTTGGTTATTGTTACAAGGCCAGATCAGTCAATCATCCAGACTGTTGCCCTTGCAACTACTGAAAAGGCTGCTGCCCCTCTTCAGGAACCACACGTTTGTCTGGCCTCTCAACAGATACCCCTCCGTTGTGGTTGTACCTACGGTACGGCTATCTGTATCGCTGAGGCACGCAAGCCTCCCCACCAACGGCAAGGTCCATGGTTCATGGGGGGCTTGACTTATCACCTTCCACAAAAGAAAAAATAATAGACGAATCATACAATTACTGAAGATAACAAGGTACCAGGTGAAGACTCGATAACTTTCGAAATGTGGAAGAACGCAGTAAATAAGACTACTGGTAAACTGCAGTTATCTGCAACATCTGTGAAACTGAGGAACTTCCATGTCGTTTGTTCTCTACGCTGATTCTCTCACTTTATTAGAAAGTTAACAGAATGGACGTAAACAGTTTTGTTGGCATCTCGGCTCTCTTAATAATCTACAAGATTCTTTCGAAAGTGCTTGAGATTAGGCCAGAAAAAACTGTTTGACTCGCAGCTGTGTATAGCAAGGAGGGTTCAGGAAAGGGCGTTCATGTGCCAGACAAATCATAAATCTTAAATACGATCTGTCTTACATGAAATGTAGAAGTAATAAATTAGTTATGAGCTTCCTAGACTTCAAAAGTCACGGTTCTAGGCGCTACAGTCTGAACCGAGCGACCGCTACGGTCGTAGGTTCGAATCCTGCCTCGGGCATGGATGTGTGTGATGTCCTTAGGTTAGTTAGGTTTAATTAGTTCTAAGTTCTAGGCGACTGATGACCTCAGAAGTTGAGTCGCATAGTGCTCAGAGCCATTTCAAAAGTCATGTCATTCAAATGGCCGAATAAATCTTCACGAAACCTTGAAAGAATATGGCTTATACAATATAATGATGCATTGGCTATTACTCGACAGATTCTTACTGACACGCCCTCCAAAGTAAAGTTCATGGGAGAGATTTCAGATGCTTTTGAAATCAGATCAGCAGTCAGGCAACTGTGTACTCAAGGAAGTGTTCGTGAGTGGTGTTGAAAAAGGAGTCAGATTTGATATGGAGTCAAGAATTTGGCTGTTGAGTGCCTGGCCTTATCAGATGAATTCGCCTTTTTTTTCCTATTTCGACATACACAACTCCAAAACAATAGAACTGAAGGCAGAATCAGGGAAGGCGGGAGTCCCGCTCTTCTTTGACAAAAATGAATTTATTACAAACGTCAAGTCACAATTCAGACACAATGTGAGGCGGATGTTCACACATTCGGTTCACAAGTTGTGACCTCCACCATACTGTGTCACGTGTTAATGATAATACAGGGTGATTCAAAAAGAATACCACAACTTTAGGAATTTAAAACTCTGCAACGACAAAAGGCAGAGCTAAGCACTATCTGTCGGCGAATTAAGGGAGCTATAAAGTTTCATTTAGTTGTATATTTGTTCGCTTGAGGCGCTGTTGACTAGGCGCCAGCGTCAGTTGATGCTAAGATGACGACCGCTCAACAGAAAGCGTTTTGTGTTATTGAGTACAGCAGAAGTGAATCGACGACAGTTGTTCAGCGTGCATTTCGAACGAAGTATGGTGTTAAACCTCCTGATAGGTGGTATATTAAACGTTGGTATAAACAGTTTACAGAGAATGGGTGTTTGTGCAAAGGGAAAAGTTCTGGACGGCCGAGAATGAGTGATGAAAATGTAGCACGCATCCAGCAAGCATTTGTTCGCAGCCCAGGAAAATCGACTCGCAGAGCTAGCAGAGAGCTGCAAATTCCACAATCAACTGTATGGAGAGTCCTACGAAAAAGGTTAGTTATGAAACCTGAACGTCAACTACCCGAGGCGATGGATCGGCCGCCAGGCAGCCCGTGACAGAGCACTTCATCACCGGCCTCCAAGAAGCCCTGATCTTACCCCCTGCGATTTTTTCTTATGGGGGTATGTTAAGGATATGGTGTTTCGGCCACCTCTCCCAGCCACCATTGATGATTTGAAACGAGAAATAGCAGCAGCTATCCAAACTGTTACGCCTGATATGCTACAGAGAGTGTGGAACGAGTTGGAGTATCGGGTTGATATTGCTCGTGTGTCTGTTGGGGGCCATATTGAACATCTCTGAACTTGTTTTTGAGTGAAAAAAACCTTTTTAAATACTCTTTGTAATGACGTATAACAGAAGGTTATATTATGTTTCTTTCATTAAATACACATTTTTAAAGTTGTGGTATTCTTTTTGAATCACCCTGTATTTGAAGAAAAAGTGATAACTAGTAACTTTTATAATCAGTATTTAACTCTTATGATATAGCGATAAAAGTAATAATCTTTAAAAGTTTAAATTCGTGGCCGAAAATTTCATTTTAACCCTGAGCGGATAATTATCAACAGTGTGGGAACCACTGATACAGAACTACGAGTACAGAGGGGAAGGAAGTTCAAGTGAATGTTCTCAGGGCGTTGAAGCAACGCCGGAAACAAGAGAGCTATACAAGGGGTCCGCCCCTGAGGCATGTAGCTCGATCAGCGCTGCGTGGAAAGTTGGCGTGTCGCACGAGTGTGGGCCGTAAAATACCTCGCGTCGAAAGCCTGGCGAGCGCTAAAAGGAGCAACAAAGCCGCGGAACACGGAACACGTGGGCGCCGCGGTGGGCGGGACCCGTCCGTCTGGCGGGCCGTGGGTCGGCGCCGGGCGCGCCAAATACGGCCGGCGCGGCGCGGCGTCAGCTGGTGGCGCGTGGGCCTTTTAAAGCCGGCCCCTGCCCCAAACAAACCTCACCGGCTCTTTAAATGACATCACCGTCTCCGCGGCAGCACCACGGTAGGCGCTCAACGAGCCCAGGCACTAAGCTAGTAGGCGAGTCTACGGTCAGGTTCCTGTACTGGCTCATTATATCCTCTTCAGGAATTATAATTTAATACTCTTCAGTAGTTGGTGCCCCACAGTTTGCAGATACAAGGTCTAGTCACATTAATGTGATCACCACCTCTGTTCGTCGTCAACGTGCAATAACCACTCACAGACGGTAGGTGGCAGCACTAGCAGTGGAGGGTATACAAAGCGTGTAGGGGGAGGCGGGGAGGGGGGGGGGAGGAGGACAGTGCAGCCGTTGTCGTAGTGCGGAACGGAGTAATTTACCTGAATTGCATGATCATCGGCTTTTGGACGAAGGGTGGAAGCATTTAAAGTTCTGAACTATTCGTTCGCCGCTGTAGTTAAAGTATACCGTGCATGGAAAAAGGGCGCTATGCGAAACTAGCGCCGTGGTAACGGTGATGCTCCAAGGGCCATACAGGGTGAAAAGTATTTAAACCGACAAACTCTGGGAGGTTGTAGGGGACATCTAAACAAATATTTTTCCCTAATGTCATTTTTCCCTATGAGGATTATTTAAACCGGTAGAGGCCCTATTACGCTCTTCAGTTGTTAGAGGCCGTATTACGATCTTCACTTGTTAGAGGGCGTATTACGCTCTTCAATTGTAGGCAACTGCTGTCCACCAGTGTAGCAGTGCATTGTCTCTGTTTACTAATGGCGCGATACACCTGGAGTGAGTATACTGATATGGACGGTGCGTACTACGTAGCGCACCATGACGGACGAGGTGCACAGCGGGTTTATCAACAACAATACCCTAATGACTGTGTCCCGCATCATACGACCTTTGCTGCTGTGCACCAACGTCTGCGTGAAACCGGGTCATATTGCAGATTTCCTGGACAGGGACGCCGTCGCACGGTAAGAACGCTGAAATTTGAGGAAGCTGTCTTGCAGCATGTGGAGCGGGATCCTTCAATCAGCACTCGTGCAATTGCACGTAACATGGGGACGAATCAGACGAATGTAAGAACAGTCCTTCGAGAGCAATTGTTACGTCCATTTCACAATCAGCGTGTCCACAACCTGCAAACGGTTGATTATCCACGCAGAGCACAGTTTTCGCAGTGGTGCCTGGAACAGTGTGAAATGCATCCTACATTTCCATCCTCTGTGTTGTTTACCGATGAAGCAACGTTCGGGCGTGATGGAGTCTTCAATATGCACAATTCGCATGTTTGGAGTGAGGATAACCCACATGGCACAGTTACTAGCGCTCATCAAGTGCGGTTCTTCGTTAAAGTGTGGGTCAGTGTCGTTGGGGATTGTTTAATTGGGCCGTATCTGCTACCTAGGCCATTAAATGGTGGGCACTATTACAATTTGCTCGCCAGAGCATTGCCATAATTGCTGGAAGACGTCCCGCCCCCTACAAGACAACACATGTGGTTCCAACATGACAGGGCGCCAGCACATTTCAGTCGTCGTATGCGTCGATTCCTGGACCGACGGTTCCCAGAAATGTGGATTGGCAGAGGTGGTCCTGTACCATGGCCTGCTCGATCCCCAGATATGTCCCCTCTGGACTTTTTTGTGTGGGGAGAGTTGCGCAACCTTGTTTACGCAACTCCTGTTGCATCAGAAGAGGATCTGGTTGCCCGGATAGTAGCAGCAGCGGGAAAAATTCAGGATACTCCTGGGGTTTTTGCCCATGTCAGAACATGATCCGACAGTGTAACCTTTGTTTACGTGTCAATGGAGGCATATTTGAAAATCTACTGTAATTGAAATTGCGTTGTGTTAATGTGTTGTCTCTTGATCATTAAAAAAATGGAAAAGTGTTTGTGGGTTTAATTAAT
This sequence comes from Schistocerca nitens, assembly GCF_023898315.1. Lineage (NCBI taxonomy): Eukaryota > Metazoa > Arthropoda > Insecta > Orthoptera > Acrididae > Schistocerca > Schistocerca nitens. Next base: position 7,519,062 of record NW_026045909.1, read on the forward strand.
TTGCCGCCAAAGAAATCTTCCTCTACCGGTTTAAATACTCCTCATAGGGAAAAATTACATTAGGGAAAAATATTTGTTTTGATGTCCCCTACAACCTCCCAGAGTTTGTTGGTTTAAATACTTTTCACCCTGTAGATAACAGGCGAAGATGGGTACAGGTGAACAGACGTGCACCTGTTCAGCAACTGACCTCTCAGATGAACCAACGGGGTGCCAGCAGCGTCTCTTCAAAGACCATTCGGCACACGTTGCTCTGTATGGAAATCCGCAGCAGGCGCCTGATTCGTGCACCAACGATAAGTGCTCTTCATCGGCGAGGAAGGCTGGAATTTGCACGTCAGTGCTGCAGCTGGACGTCCACTGAGCGGTGCAGGTGGCCTTTTCAGACGAGTCACGTTTTGTCCTCCATTGCACAGATGGCCGTTGGCGCGTAAGGCATGGAACGCCTGAAAGCGAACGCCCTGCAACAATAGCCGGAAGCGTCCCGGCTGAAGGAGGGAGCGTTATGATCTGGGGAAAGGTTTTTGTGGCAGTACTTCGATGATCTCATCAGCCTGGAAGGAACAATGGTTCAGTACAAGTATGCGACTATCCTTGGGGACCATGTCCACGTCTACCTGCTGTTTATTTTCCTCGGAACGATGACATCTACCAGCAGGACACTGCAACATGTCACACAGCTCGCAGCGCACTTGTGTGTTTCGAAGAGCATCAGGGTGACGTTACCATATTCCCCTGGCCACCAGACTCAACGGATCAAAACACAATCGAGAATCTGTGGTTAGAATGGTTCAAATGGCTCTGAGCACTATGGGGTTTAACTTCTGACGTCATCAGTCTCCTAAAACTTACAACTACTTAAACCTAACTAACCTAAGGACATCACACACATCCATGTCCTAGGCAGGATTCGAACCTGCGATCGTAGCGGACGCGCAGTTCCAGACTGTAGCGCCTAGAACCGCTCGGTCACACCGCCGGCGAAATATTTTTCAATTATAGCATATGTGGGGAAATATATACGACGCTACACCTCTACATCTACATTAACATGCGCACTCTGCAAGCCACTGTAAAGTGCATGTCAGAGCGTACTTTCCACTGCACGAGTTATTAGGGCTTCTTCCCGTTCCATTCAAGTGTGGAGCGCGGCAAGAAAGACTGCTTGAACGCCTGTGTGCGCACAGTAGTTTAATCTTATCGTCGCCTTCAGTAATGGAGATTTTTAAACTTTGTAAGGACGCTTTCACGAGATAGTTTGCGTCCGTCTTCAATCACCTGCCTGACCAGTTTGTTCAGCAGCCCCGTGGCGCTCTCCCACGGGTCAAACGTACACTACTGGCCATTGAAATTCCTACACCAAGAAGAAAAGCAGATGATAAACGGGTATTCATTCGACAAATATATTGTACTAGAACTGACATGTGATTACATTATCACGCAGTTTGGGTGCATAGATCCTGAGAAATCAGTACCCATAACAACCAACTCTGGCCGTAATAACGGCCTTGATACGCCTGGGCATTGAGTCAAACAGAGCTTGGATGGCGTGTACAGGTACAGCTGTCCATGCAGCTTCAGCACGATACCACAGTTCATCAAGAGTAGTGACTGGCGTATTGTGACGAGCCAGTTGCTCGGCCACGATTGACCAGACGTTTTCAGTTGGTGAGAGATCTGGAGCATGTGCTGACCAGGGCAGCAGTCGAACATTTCCTGTATCCAGAAAGGCCCGTACAGGACCTGCGACATGCGGTCGTGCATTATCCTGCTGAAATGTAGGGTTTCGCAGGGATCGAATTAAGGGTAGAGCCACGGGTCGTAACACATCTGAAGTGTAACGTCCATTGTTCAAAGTGCCGTCAGTGCAAACAAGAGGTGACCGAGACGTGTAACCAATGGCACCCCATACCATCACGCCGGGTGATAACGCCAGTATGGCGATGACGAATACGCGCTTCCAATGTACGTTCACCGCGATGTCGTCAAACACGGATGCGACCGTCATGATGCTGTAAACAGAACCTGGATTCATTCGAAAAAATGACGTTTTACCATTCGTGCACCCAGGTTCGTCGTTGAGTACACCATCGCAGGCGCTCCTGTCTGTGATACAGCGTCAAGGGGTACCGCAGCCATGGTCTCCGAGCTGATACTCCATGCTGCTACAAACGTCGTCGAACTGTTCGTGCAGACGGTTGTTGTCTTGCAAACGTCCCCATCTGTTGACTCAGGGATCAAGACGTGGCTGCACGATCCGTTACAGCCATGCGGATAAGATGCCTGTCATCTCGACTGTAATAGGAGGCCGTTGGGATCCAGCATGGCGTTCCGTATTACCCTCCTGAACCCTCCGATTCCATATTCTGCTAACAGTCATTGGATCTCGACTAACGCGAGAAGCAATGTCGCGATACGATAAACCGCAATCGCGATAAGCTACAATCCGACCTTTATCAAAGTCGGAAACGTGATGGTACGCATTTCTCCTCCTTACACGAGGCATCACAACAACGTTTCACCAGGCAACGCCGGTCAACTGCTTTTAGTGTATGAGGAATCGGTTGGAAACTTTCCTCATGTCAGCACGTTGTAGGTGTTGCCACCGGCGCCAACCTTGTGTGAATGCTCTGAAAAGCTAATCATTTGCATATCACAGCATCTTCTTCCTCTCGGTTAAATTTTGCGACTGTAGCACGTCATCTTGGTGGTGTAGCAGTTTTAATGGCCAGTAGTGTATATGTCACCATTCATGCTCCCCCTCTTTGTATACGTCCTATGTCCCCTATTAGTCCTCTCTGGTATTCGTCCCACACACTTGAGCAATGTTCTAGGATGTATCGCACGAGTGTTTCGTAAGCAACCTCCTTTGACGACTGATTGCATTTCTCTAATGTTCTACCAGTGAATCAAAGTCTTATAAATGATTTACTTACGACTGAGCCTATCAGATAATTCCGTTTCACATCATAACAGATTGTTCACTAACGTATTTGTATGACTTGACCAACTCCAGTTGTGATTCACTGGTATTATAGTGATCGATTCTACGTTTTTTAGGGTTCCGTGCCTCAATCGTTAGAAACGGAAGCCCTGTAGGATTGGTTTGTTGTCTGCCTGTATATGTGTCTGTCTGTCTGACCGACTGTCAAAAGCTCCTTTTTTCTCAGGATATGGTAGACGTTTTTAGTTGACATTTATTTCACGTACTAAGGTCTACAGTCCATTGGCGGTGCAAAAAATTTAAGCTTTTAAAGTCAGTGCACATCAAAATATACAACCATTTATGTCACATATTTTGATAGTCTCGAACTCGCTCATCAAAACCTATAGGGTACTTCCCGTTGGCCTAGAATCATGAAATTTGGGAAGAAGCAAGATTTCACAGTACAGGCAAAGAAAAAAAAATCGAAAATTTTCACTCTCTAATGAGAGTATATCACCTGATAAAAATATTTTTTTGTCATTTGTTATCCGACTGTCTGTCCGTCTGTTAAGGCCCCTTCTTCTCGAGAACGGGTAGATGAATAGCTTGCCAGTAACGACTTCGACAACAGGCAAAAATCGTCGAGATAGTCAATTCCCAGGATGGGCAAACTGTCTGTAAACATAATTAAGTTTGCACGGAAACCTCAGCGCGTGACTCCTACTCGCGCTTACCCGGTATTTTCGTTTTACACTTCTGAACATTTGAAGTACCTTTTCAAGCTTTGTAACACTTTCAAATCCTACGAAGATCCAACAGAATATTTGTGCAGCTTTTTTCACTCTGTACTTCATTATAGACAAAGTCTGTTGTTACTGTTAATATTGTCTGCAAGGTCAGTGATAAACAATATGAAGAGCAGGCGCCGAACACACTTCCATGGTGCATACCAGAAGTTACTTCTGCATCTATCGATGACGTTACATACCTTCTCGACATAACTTCAGAAATATGAACTGAACGATCGAATTTTAAACATGGGCTTTAAACTTTGTTCAACGATTCTGTATGTCATATATATAATATTAATTGTATAGAACATCCTGAAACTAGTACGACTGTTCGAATACTGTCAGTGCTACATGTCTGAACCACGAATCGTCTGAGCAACATTTAAAATCTATGAGTGAGTTCTCCTGCCCGGTTCGTGGTTTTGACGTTATGTAGAATGAATTAAACGACACAAATGTATCCTCACAGACGCTCTTACTGAAGAATTTGTTCTGTCTGATGCTTATTACAAAAAATCGAAACCGGTCAACTCTAAAATTCTTTACGTCTATTTCCTCTTTTTTTTAATAAAAAAGTCGTTTCGTTCTGTTACCTTTGAGGACGAGGGTAGACTGCCAGCGGCACAGTGCCGCTCTTCAGCCGAGCACTTATAAAAACATAAAAGAATACGTTTTAAATATTCAGAAGATGAAATGTTTTTGCAAGATGAAGTCGAACTTCGCCTAGAAAATTTCGCTAGTTGTTCAGGATCTAATTTTTTTTATCTAGTGGAGTACCTGATGTGGGACAAGAGAGCCAAACATACCGTGTTTAAAACGTATCTCCTGCCGATTATGACATACAGCTTGGAGTACTGTGTGATTAACAAGGAAGATTTGAGCAAATTACAAGCATGTGAAACAAAGTTTCTGCGACCATCCTTTCAGAAGACTAGAAGAGATAAAATTAGGAATGAAGGCATCAGAGGAGAGATGCAAATGGATCTGTCAATGGCTGAGAGAATGAGTACTGCACAGCTCAATTGATTTGCACACGTGAAGAGGATGCCGAAAAAGTTTGAGGGGGGACCCAAAAATAGTCGGAGTTTTCGTTATTTTGCATTATTGTTGACCTCTACATCCACAGTACTTTAGTCAAAAAATGGTCAAATGGCTCTGAGCACTATGGGACTTAACTTCTGAGGTCATCAGTCCCCTATAACTTAGAACTACTTAAACCTAACTAACCTAAGGACATCAGACACATCCATGCCCGAGGCAGGATTCGAACCTGCGACCGTAGTGGTCGCGCGGTTCCATTCTGTAGCGCCTAGAACTGCTCGGCCACCCCGGCCGGCGTACTTTAGTCCCTGGAAAATATTGCTCCTGTGCATTAATGCAATTGTCCCAACGCTTTTGCCACTGCTGAATACAGTTCTGGAATTCTTGAGGCAGTATACAGTTCAAAGCCGTTAGCGTGTTTTCTTTGACGTCATCCACGTCGCTGAATCGCTTTCCTTTCAGAGTTTGCTTCATCTGTGGAAAATAAAAGAAAGTCATATGAAGCCAGATCGGGTGAGTAGGGTGGATGAGGCACAACCGTTATCTTGTTTTTTCCCATGAACTGTCGTGCCGTCAGAGCTGTGTGGGATGGAGCAATGTCGTTGTGGAGCAACCACTTCCCATTTTTCCACGGTTCTGGCCGTTTCTGTTGCACATTCTCTCGTAATCTTCGTAACACATCCAGCTGAATATATTGGTTCACTGTTCGTCCCGGAGGAATGAACTCCTTGTGGATAATGCCACTGACTTGAAAAGAAAAACGAATCAACATGTTTTCATATTGGATTGCTCTTGACGTGCTTTCTTGGGTCTTTTTTTATGGTTTTAAGGCGCAAAACTGCTACGGTCATTAGCGCCCGGTCTGTGGCTTAGGGAGAGGCAAAAAAAAAGAAAAAAGAAAGAATTAGAAATCAGCAGCAATGGGAGCGAAACTCAAAAAGGGGGGAAACTAAAAAACAGAAGGGAAGCTTGGAAAACCACTATAGAAGGGGGGGTTGTTTTCATCAAAAAGGGCTTCAAATGACCGACGTCATCTCACTGACACTAATAAACTCGAGGACGCGATCGGCTGAGCGCGTGTCATCTGCTAAAATGGAAGATATATCAGGCGACAGCTGTAGACGGGCGCTTAGCGGAGTAAACTAGGGGCACTCAAGTACAAGGTGTCTCACCGTCCACAGTTGAGAGTAGTGGAGACAAGCGGGAGAGGATCGCCACTTAAAAGGTGTCGATGGCTAAAAAGACAGTGCCCTATCCAGAGTCTAGTTAAAATTACATCCTCCCGACGACGAGTTCGGGAGGAAGAGGCCCAAGCAAAGGGAAGAGGTTTCACGTCCTGCAATTTATTACTGGGAAGTGTAGACCAATGTGCGTGCCATAAAAGAGGTTTTCACTGACTCGACGCCTGCTTTGACTCTGGATCGTACCCACAGCACCAATTCTCATCCCCAGTCACAATTATTTCAAGAACATTTTGTCCGTTCTGCACTTCACACTTCAAGTTGCGGGAAACATTTGCACGATTTTTCTTTGCTCATCTGTGAACAAGTAAGGAACAAATTTTGCAGACACCCGTCTCATGTGCAAATCTTCGGTTAAAATGCGCTGTACCACGCTCCATGACACTTTCTGTTTCCTCAAAAATTTCCTCAATGATCTTTCGACGATCTTCATCAATTGCGTGTTTGATTGTGGCGATTGTTTTTGTCATTCCTTCCTGTTGAAGGACGATCGGGGCATGGCACGCCTTCAGTTGCCAGATTTGAAACGAGAATACCACTCGTAGACTGGTGATTTCTATAAAGAATCATCAATAAAGGATTGTCGAAACATCCCAGTAGTCCCGACTCCAGTTTTCCCTAATAGAAAACAAACTTTCACGTAGACTCTTAGCCCCTTCTTGTCGGCCATGTCATTAATCGCCGAAGTGTTGAAATAGGAACGTAAACAACATAGCACCACAAGCAAACCACTTAACTCCGACTGACGCCAGCTTACTGACAAGGGAAACTCTCCATCACACCCTCCTCAGATTTAGTGTTAAGATGTCCCAGTGGACAGTCTGTCAAAAACTGAACACAGATCAAGCATGGAAACAGGAAGAACATGCACTGAACTGTGAAAAAGAAAAGGAAACAGTGAACAGTCCAAGCTCAAGATGTGCAGCATCGAGCACAGTTCTGTAGCAATGGTGTGTGGTTATGTAGTGACGGTGGTGGACTGTAAATGTGGAGCTCTGTATTCAATTCTCGCTCGTGCACCAATTTTTTTTTTTGCTCACAGAATTATGAATTTTGCGTCCAATTGACGTGTCTTTTCTCCTTCTGTAGTCTTAGCAACTTTCATACTGTACGTTGGTTATAGAATATATCGTGTGGTAAGAAAATATTACCATCACAAGTAAATGTGATAAATAGTGAGAGAAGGCGACATTCTACATTGACCTTTCACAGAAATGAAAACAACAAATAAGGGGGTGTCAACTATGTTACAACAAAGGAATTCAAAAGTCAACTTCCCAAACGGGACGCAAAAGTCATAATATGTGCACAAGCACAAGCGAGATTTGAAATCTGATCTACCCTTTCATAGTCCAACACCGCAACCACACATCTACGACGCCGTGGTTACATAAATACTGAAACGTCCCCTTATGAACAATTTTACACGACTGTGCTTAAACTGACACAATATTTTTAGCGCAACGCAATCTGACTTTCAATAATCTCTACAAGAGAATGGCCCTGACTAACATTAACCTGTACTTTTCACAAATCACTTACCTCACAAAAATCTTGGTTACTCCCACTACTGCAATACAGTTAGCGCCACTACTGCCAGCTAAATAAAAGATTCAAACTATGGAAGGCACTAACTACTGATAGGGATAGTTAGCAAATGAAAGATATTAATGGAGAACAAACAATGTATTTACCTTGATATCATCATATATATATATATATATATATATATATATATATATATATATATATATATATATATATATATATATATATATATATAGAGCAGTTCATGACAAATTTCAAAACTCCGCCATCTCTCTCCCCACATCCACCACTGCTGGCGGCTCACCTCCAACTGCGCAACGCTACGCGCTGTTCACAGCCAGCTGCCTAACACTACAATGGCGAGTATTACAACAATGCAAAGCAGCCACAGACTGCACACAGCACAGCCAGTGATTTTTATACAGAGGTGGCGTTACCAATAAAAAAACCTAAACAGCCTACTTACATAGCCCCCATGCTCCCCACAAAAAATTTTACAAATTGGTTTGGGCAGTGGCCAATACAGATTTGAAAAAATTTTTCATAATTACAATAACAAAGAAATCAAATGCACACACTTATTGATACAATGTTGGTCAAAAGCTAAACTTTCTCACAGTCCATAAAGACAGTCCTAATCGTTCATCACAGTAAAATATCAGTGTTTTTCTCAAAGTCTGAGCAGTAAAAGAAAATGCACACGGAAGTAGTGGATTTCCATGCAGTCTTGAAGAAGTAGTGTTGTCCTTCCAACGGAAAGACAGTGCTGACTCTTGACATGCAGGCAGGTAATGGGCCACAACAGAGCAAACCCACAGCGGAGTCAGTCGAAGTTTTGAAGAATATTGGTAGGTAGGTCATCACAGAGCAGACCCACAGTAGTGCTGGTAGAGATTATGGTATTGGTGGGCCACCAGAGCTGCAGACCCACTGCAGTCCTTGTAGAAATAATGGTATTGATAGATCATCAAAGATGTAGACCCACTGTAGTCCTTGTAGAGATAATGGTACTGGTGGGTCATCAAAGATGCAGACCCACTGTAGTCCTTGTAGAGAGGCCAGCAGCCATCTGTTGCGACTGTGCAGGTGCACAATCACCATCGAAGAGTCTTGCGGAGAATATAGCAAGTCCATAAACCACCACTTGTCCACTCACGAAATTTTTGGAATTGTCCTTAGAACCAGCAATGCTGTTATCCAGTCCCTTGCTGAATCATTAACACACGTGCAAACACTATCAGTCCCTACTTCTCACATATTGTCCATATACTATGACCAACAGAAACGTATGCAGTGAAATGTAACTTACAAGTTACTTAATTTGATGAACTGGTGTCAATTACAATTTTATAACATAAGAATACAATAACAATGGTACAAAATACATCATTGAAGAACATAACAATACAGATAACATTTGTAGTACAGGTTTTACAACAGAATAGAAATAAACATATACATCAATGTTACAGGAATTATGAGATAAGTAGATACATAAAAGATCAGAATAATTATTGAAACATCGACTTCACACATGAGCATTAAAACAAAACAGAATAAATAATGTCTAAACATCTTTACAAGGTAAATAACATATTATTAATGCCAATTATATTTGAGGATAACAGTATTCCTCATCATAGTGAATGTAGCTTAGTATTAGAAGAAGAAAAAATTCTATGAAACTACACAGAGACAGGAAGAAAACAAATACACAAGGGTACACAAACACATAGTGGGATAACACAAGGGAAGGACAGGGTTTGTTTTACTGCAGTATTTTGCAAACAAAACTTTCTTTACTTCTCGGAGATCTCCCTTCGTTATTCATTATTTCCAAAAAGTCCTATCTATACCTGCTTTCTGTACTTTTTTTGTATAACTTCTCAATGCATTTCTTCCAATTTATCGCAACGCAGTCTCTTATATAGTCTACCCCCTCTTAAGCTAACTTAAATCTACTGAGCTCAGATGCTAAACTAAGGGACGAGGCAATGCAGCAGCACAAAACAATTAACACAAACATCAATGACAAAAATTTCAAGCTGGCAAAGCAAGCTACAGTAAATCTAAATTACCAAGCAATTCAACATTACAACTAATATGAGGCAATGCGCAGCAAACAAGAAAAATAAATCAGTAGTAAAACTAGCTTAACAGAGTAATACAAAGTGAAATTTAGTAACACTATGCCCGGCAAAGAGCAGCAGTAAATAAAATTTAAACCTAGACCTCAAGCAGAAAAAAATATTACACTAAAAATGGCCATGTCTAATACCTATGTCACATCTTAACACTAGAGTGATGCATCACGATTTATTCTACAAAAGAAATTAACAAGTACTTGAAAAGAAAACTATGATTGCAGTTCCTGTGAAGGTAAATGTCTTTTTGTGCTCCCTCATTTTTTTTGAAAAAAATTATTATTTACTCGATCTGTAGACAGAAAATATTTATATTAGTACATCTATAAAATTTTATTTTAACCAATTCTGCAGTGCAGCTAGAAACTAGATATCAAATGAAATAAGCAATTACGCAAACCAAAGCATAAAAATATCATTCAATAGTCATGTGACATTTCATAAGTTAGTAGACATTCTCTCAACTCTCGTAGAAAGACGCTTGTCATAATCAGGTGTGCAGATGTAAAAATATTTCTTGTCATTTCATTAGGCATTTCTGTAAATATCATAAATTAAGAGCTCCACAGTGTCAACATATGTTTTCAAGTTCGACCGTGTCGTTTTTGCGATGCTCTCTACAAAGAAACGTCAATAGCGAGGATAATGGCCTCCCTTTTTTTTCTACCTGTGCCGCTGAAAAGGGCTCGCAATAATGGCTTTTTCTCCAGGCGTCTGACACACCTGGCCGCTCAGCTGGGTGCCCACGACGCATTACGTGCAGGTGGTCACTGAACTTTCTTACCGAAATATTTATGACACCAGTTTCCGCTACAGTGACAGTCTCATATAAATATATTTCACAGGTCAAGAATTTGGGTTACAAATCTGTAGAAACAAAATCCTATAAATATAACAGCGTCAAAAAAATTTTCGCCAGCATTGTGATACATTCACGCATATACACACATTTCATAACTCTTAAAGTACGATTCTTGGTTTCCAACAACCTTTTTCACAAACCATAGTCCCTAACTTCTATTCATTATTCATATACATATAAACACGTAATCACATTCCTTATATAGCATCAGCTTATTGATCATAAACATACCTCAACAGCATAATACACATCGTCGTCGTAAAAATAACATCATAACACCTCAGTCAAATCTCAAAAACGTCGTAGCTTTCTGCAATAATTTCAAACCCTAAAAAATATTCTCTGCTCATTTCAATAGTATCATCTACCTCAAACGTATCTTAAAAATCATGATCTCATACCAAATACATCATTCAAAGCTCTCATAGTATCACAATGGTTCTGAAAAAAGATGAACAGTTCACAAAGTACTGACAAAATGCAATTTCATAAGTGTGAAGTTATCCAACGGTATAATTACGTAAACATCTGTCACTGAGGTAGTAAAAAAATGTTTGTTTCTTTGTTAAATAATCAGATAGCTGTGTAATTTATGTGTTAGAGAAATATGGTACCGATGTGTAAAGTTGTATTGAGAGGTGGCATGAGCCCCCTCTCATATTTCTATCTTACGATTCTCCTCTCTAGTTGCATGCGGTGGAGGTTCCGTTGTTCCTTCACACGCGGACTTCCCATGTAGCGTCTCTCGCCACCCGGGTGGTCCAGTGACAGGCGGGCTCTTCTCACTTTGAAAGGGTAGGCTGACAGGTGTGGGGGTCGAGTGAATACTTTCCGGACGCCGACATTGTCAGGAGACGCGGCCGCGAAAGCCGGAAGTGGCGGCTGGGCTGGAGATTCCGTTGCTTCGCAGAAGCTTAGCGAAAACACTTTCTGGCGGGCTACCAGCGAGGCGTGGGAATGACTTATGTACCCAGGCAGCTCTGGCGGGAAAATTACCGCGCTTTCTGCATATAGTAACTGTGATTGGCTTGCTCAGGGCATAGCTCCGTGACGGGGCAAAATCAGCACAGAAATTGGCGCCAAGAATCTCCATTGGTGGAATGGTAGTGCTCCGGCAATGGAGTGGAATTTCCGCCGGTTTTCGTGTTGCTGATTGGAACGTAACCACGGCCACTGTCGTGGGGGTGGGAATGTTGTGTGTTCGGCCTGTACGGGTGCTCTGGGGAGTCAGCAGTCGCCTTTCGGTCGAGGACGTTGAAGCAGCCAGCCCTCGCCTGCGGTACGCCAGATCGTGTTCTGGGAGATAAGAAGACTGTTGGTAATGTACATCCGCAGCACCGGCAGATAGGGATTTTCCTAGGTGATAATCAGAGCTCAGCAGAGCGCGCCTGTTCATCCTTTTCTAACTTTGTTCAGTTTCGAGTAACAGCAATTACCATTGGGTTAGCTGTGTGTCTCTCTTGAGATTTGAGTGGAAAGGAATTGGCTCCACATACCACTTCGTCTTAAACCTCACGATCTAAGTTAGGGACAACTTCACCTTTATAGTGTTTGTATGAATCTCCAATTTTAGCCAATTTGATGTTTTATAAATTTGCTGTGTTTCTTTTACTATTCTGTGTTTAATCTTAATAAATCATATTGTTAGTTTGAACAGAACTTTCATTCTGTTAATCAATAGAGCAACCCTATCATTCCTCACTATGCTAATGAAACCTTTGTTTATTTAACTTATGTATCAAATTAAATTACTGCAGGTGCCAAACTCTCTTCTACTCCACTAGCAGGGTTGATTAGAGTCAGTTCGCGTATTTTTTTTATCCTTGTGCAACAGCAAAAGTCGGAGTTAGAATAGGGGGGGCTTAGAGCATGATTTACACATGTGGATTCTAGTAGAATTTAGTGATAAATACACTACTAGCCCCGGCACCTCGCATAATATGGCGACCCTTGGCCTCGGATCTTTCCTGTGAATCTCTGATAAACAAACAGGATTCTTAGTAGGAACATTCAATTTTTTTTCTCTCTATTTTTTAATGATTAATACCCAAGTTTTTTTTGGTAGTTCCGCGTTTAGTTTTAAGTAGCGGCGCATGACTACAGTTTTTGTTTTCAGTGTATATATTTTTTGTTCATTGTTTTTTTTGTGTTTCGCTGATGTGGTGTCTGTACCGCATCGCACTTTGTCGGATTTGTGTGCGGTTTCTGTACCACATCAAATTGTGTTTGTGATTACAGCGTTGGAACGGCGTTGTTGAAATTTTATGTCTATGTGAAAAAATATTGGGAGTAGATGATTTTATTGTGAATTTTAGATAAATTTTGTTTCTCATGAATGATCACGAGAAGTAAGGCACGACTATTATCGATCGAAGCTAAAACAAAAGAGGATAGAATAATGGATAAGGGGCAGTTTACTGACGAGGATAGGTTCAGAGATGAGATGGGCACATTTTTAGCAGGACAGGACGGCAGGTTCATTGATGAGGAAGGTGATTTGGACGCGATCTTAGAGCAACGTCGCCGCCGTGATTATGAGAGTGAGGTAGAGGATGAAACAGAGACAGGCACACAGGTCGAGACGGTAGTAGAGGTTTATAATCAAACGAACGAGAGCAGACAGGGGCCAGCTCGGCCACGTCAGAGCTCTAGCGCCCAGGTGTCCAGAGTTACATCACCCATGTGTGACGAGGATCAAAATGATGACATTAACCCAATACTGAGCTTCCTACGATCAATGAAAGAAGAAGCTGAAGAACAGCGTAAGAAGGAGAAAGAAGAAGCTGACGAACAGCGTAAGAAGGAGAAAGAAGAAGCTGAAGAACAGCGTAAGAAGGAGAAAGAAGAAGCTGACGAACAGCGTAAGAAGGAGAAAGAAGAAGCTGACGAACAGCGTAAGAAGGACACGGAGGCAATAATTTCGCATATAGGGGAAATTCGTGGGGAATTATTAACAATAAAGAAAGAATGTGGAGAAGCAAAACAAATGTCAATGGTAGCACAAAAAGTAGCAGGCCTAGCCAAAACTGCAGCAACAGGGGCAATGAAAATCGCAAGAGTAACTCTTAAACTCGCAGGGCGCTTGCGACGTGCGACACAAGTCCACTCGAAATCCCTAGCGGCCTTAAAGACTCAAGGTAATATTGCGGTTACGAACATCACGAAACGAATGAAAGAAGTAGAGAGTCGGATAGCAAAACTAGAGCGAAATGGGCACACGAGCACTGCGCGTTCGGATACCAATGATGGAGCACACAGGATTGTGTCTCCGAGGAAAAGCCCGCCGTGCTCTAGCCCAGTGACAGCGTGCGGAACAAACAATGCACACGCAGAAACAGCGAGTAATAGCTCCAATAATTGCAGCCCACTTAGAAGAGTGAATGCTGAATGCCACTTCCACTGTGATACAGACGTAGCACATCACAGTTATCAGCAAGATAGATCAGGACACTCCGCAGACGTGCAAGTATCGGAAACGTCTGACAACACCAGTGCGAGGATCGGACAGAATTTTGATCACAATCACTTCCTGTCGATACTCAAATTCCAGAAGTTCAAAGATAATGGAGGGTCGATGCATCCGAAGAGCTGGGTGATGCAATTTACTAATTCATTACCGTCGTCATGGCCAACCCAGGCCAAATTAGAATTCATGTGTGGACACATCGAAGGCCAAGCCGCGGAAAAGATGCGGGGCGTGGCAGCGACGTGTCGGACTTATCAGGAATTTGTTGGTGCATTCCTGCGGACCTACTGGTCAAAGGAAACGCAAGACAGGATTAAAGAGGAAATAATATTTTGTCCTGAACTGGAAGTGTCCGGGCATAAGAGCGCAACCAAATTTTTTGATGATTTACTCAAGAAGAATCAGTTTTTAGATAGTCCATACAGCAACGGAGAAATTATTAAATTTTGCTTTTCGAAATTGCCAGTTAGGTATCAACAGACACTTGTCGGGAAGTGTGGATCTGACATAGATGCATTCAAGAGTCTACTGCGCGAACTCGAAGTAGTCTTCGATAAACAAGACGCAAAGGACAGGAAGAAGGCGCAAAATAACAAATACCACGGGCCAGCAAGGGAAGACGACAACAGATCGCATAATCGCACTGGTCAGTTAGGAAACCAGGGTTACCGAGATCAAGGTTACGCTATTCAAGGTTATGGAAACCAGAGACACGGAAACCAGAACGTCAGGGAACAGGGTCAATCCAGACAAGCAATCTGGGACAGGAGGAATGACGAACGGCAAAGCGACCGTAATTGGAGGGAGCGAAATCAAGGACAACAGGAGAACCAGGAGATTGAAATTAGACCTCCAAATCCTAATGCACGTCAGAGGAGGGGGAGTCTAAGAAGGGATTGACGCTAGTCCATAGGACTCCACCACTTCTCTCACATAAAGGAGTTCGTAGAATAGTAGTAGTGTAAGAAATGTACATAGTAGAATAGGCAAAGATATGAACCTCTTTTCGGGGAACAATAATCGTTACATTAATAGATTAAGATTGCTAAAGTATTAACACGCTGCGTTGTCTTGCATAAGAATTTACTGCTGCTATCCTCTTTTTGTTTATGTTTGCGATCTCCAATGTCGATGGAGTAGGAGACACTACCTTTTCATGAGCAATGTTTTTGTCCTTTCCTATCTGGTGTCCATGTTAAGGGATAAGGATGAGTGATGAGACGTCGCACAAACGGGCGCATACAAGAACGTGCTCTTAGAAGCGTTCTGAGAGGTCGTGATACGCTCCATAGCGGCCACAACCAGTTCGTGAGACGTTCATACCAATGCTTGCAGGCACGCGTCAGTGCACTGCACGATTGTGGTATATTGCGCGATTTCGAGGGTGAATATGGGCAGTATAGTTTTTGCAGAGCTGCGCCGGTATCGTTGTCTTGCAAGTCGGGGTGAACCTGTGAGCATTTGACTCTAATGGTGCCCTAGACGAGAGAAATGAGGGCATAAAAGCCTACCATGCTAATGTGCTGGTTGGGGATTTAGCGTGCTGCTCGTTTTTGTCACAGATGAATCACCAAGGAATTGTACTTGGATATTCGTGACATACTGTGTAGCTGGCGTGTGTTGGGTGTCTGAATCCTCAACAGGAACCAGTCCTGGCTTGGTCATATTACATTGCTTCTGGAAAGGTGTACTTTGATCGCGAAAACCGCTTCACATAGAGAAGGAAGTTGCAACTATAAATTTATTGTCGTGTATAGCCATGGCTAACCCAGTCTCTGGAGTTTCAGTGAGGCGTAATGAAAACTCGGAGGTCATGTCGTACGGCGCGCACATCACTGTCGTCAATAGCGGCGAGCAGCAAGACATCTCAGCGTAACAGGAACTATGTAAGGGTATTGTATAAGGTAAAAAAAATAAATAAATAAATAAATAAATAAATAAATAAATAAATAAAATAAAATAAATAAATAAATAAATAAAAGGGAAAGTACGATACTAGGATAAGTTAACTGTAGGATTTAGCAATAACTAGATTAATATTGTGGGGGTTTTCTACCACAAGTGTGGCGCGCGCCTGTTGAGTTGCTATTTTTCAGGTCACCAAACCACAGACCCGAGATGGAGGGACGACGGGCGAGCGAAAGTAGCGTAGTTGCATGTTCTTTATAGCACAGTAAAACTTAGACCTGCATAACAACATAATTTAATTAAAAGACGTAGAATGTAGATCGTTGGGATATGGTAGTTAATTCTTGAAGCATGTCTACTGTCGATCTATATAATTAATAGTAATATTAGTGCGGGCCCGCACATTTAGTTGTTCATCCATTACAAAGCATCAGTTATCACACACCATGTACATACTGAGATCGGTCTCTACACATATATCAAAATAAATTATTTCCATGTCTAGATTAGATGTTATAATGATTGCCATAGATTAGTAACTATAAAAGTAAAATAAGAGTGTCTGAAATGACAGACCATCAATGTTTCATTATGTAAATTTATTATAACATAGAAGGTCATGGGAAAAAGTTAGGCATAAGACTTTTGTAAGAATTGTACAGATGACGAGGAACGTGGCAATGCAGAGGCCAGCCAGCGCAAAAACAAGAGGTCGTCGGCTACCTGCTAGAGGGCGAGCGTCCCGTCCTACACGCTGACAGTCACCCGGCTGCCTACGTGAGGGATTACACGGGACCCTCGCCCCGCCACAAGCGAAAGTGGGGCTGGCCGTTGACCCTGACACGCGACAGCCTGCTAGCTCTCCGGACGCGGCAGCCGCTTGGAGGGATTCCCTGCGGCAGACCACGTTGTCGTGAGTACACGAAGAAGATCACATATCGTGTCAGAACCTGCGCCTCATGTGCCTCAGAACAGAAAGGGACGCTCTATACTCACCTGTTTGGGTTTTTACAACTCACTAGCATTGGCCGATCTGCATACACAAAGCAGCATCGTGCCACACTAACAAATGTATGGTCTCATGTCTTACTTCTCCTCTCTATTAGAGAGCAGTTTTTAACAATAGTCGCTCCTAGTTCGATCCTGTATGGATGACCTCACACACTTGTGGAGTCACTCCACGTGCCATCATCCCTCGTCGAACTGCAATATTGGGAAACGTAAAGTTCTGTCCAGCGAGAGAAGAGACCTAGACTAGTGATGTATCCCAACAAGGAGATCTCAGAGACAATTAATCGACGTGAGGAGAACCTATCACTGTGTCTTCCTACCGTACTGCCGTGATCATATGCGTGGGTCTGACTACAATCTCAACAGCGTACTGCAGACACTCCAGAACTCCCTATTGCTGTTGCCACAACGTAGCAACTACACCCGACGTTTAGCCTTATGTGATGTCAGTACGGTGGAATTTGTGAAGTGCCACGGATATTTCTAACAATGTGATTTAGTGCCTCATTCTCAGCACAGTCGTGAACTTTGTGCAATGTGCACGCACAATTTGATGCCCCATGAACCTTGTTTTTTTTGTTTTTCTTAAATTTCTTTCTCTTATGTTGTTTCTGTAATGTATGTTATACCTTGTATGCGTTTGTGTTTTACACTGTAATTCTTATTACAGATTACTGTATTGTTCTCCACATCATGTTTTTTTTGTATTTTGTGTATTGTTGTGTGTATGCTAACAGTGTGCCTGAAGTCCCCATAAACTGAAGCAGATACCACCACTGTCATTGTGAATGGACCATCAGTTCAGGGAACATTTTGTAAAGGTTATTCTTGCTGCAGGGAGACAGAATGAATCGGAGGTTGTAACTAGATTCTGAAAACTCACAAAGAGATTGTTAACTTAAATATTATCATGTGTGAGTGAGGTCAGGTTAGTTTAATGATTAAAATTGTTGTAACATCTTGGGCATTTAATTGCGGAGCACTCCAACTCTGATTGTAAAGAATAAACTGCTCCATATTTGGCTCAGATGCCCGGGCCATGTTTAGAGCGTGAATGTCTGCGTGAATCGGTGTTTGGAAGGGGCTCCCTGGGTATGGATGTGTGATGTGAGTGTTAGTGTTCCATATTAAGAAGGTGAAGTTGGCTACATCATAAATAATCCTCCCTCTATGAGCTGCATTTTTCAGTTGCAGTGATTTTCTTTATAGAGTGCGGCATGTGGAGTCACTTTGTAAGATTGTTCTTGGGCGATTGACTCACTACCTTGCTCCTAAGTGAGCCAACCGCTCACCAATTACAATCTAAAATGGCGTAGGGGCAATGAGAGGTGGCATGAGCCCCCTCTCATATTTCTATCTTACGATTCTCCTCTCTAGTTGCATGCGGTGGAGGTTCCGTTGTTCCTTCACACGCGGACTTCCCATGTAGCGTCTCTCGCCACCCGGGTGGTCCAGTGACAGGCGGGCTCTTCTCACTTTGAAAGGGTAGGCTGACAGGTGTGGGGGTCGAGTGAATACTTTCCGGACGCCGACATTGTCAGGAGACGCGGCCGCGAAAGCCGGAAGTGGCGGCTGGGCTGGAGATTCCGTTGCTTCGCAGAAGCTTAGCGAAAACACTTTCTGGCGGGCTACCAGCGAGGCGTGGGAATGACTTATGTACCCAGGCAGCTCTGGCGGGAAAATTACCGCGCTTTCTGCATATAGTAACTGTGATTGGCTTGCTCAGGGCATAGCTCCGTGACGGGGCAAAATCAGCACAGAAATTGGCGCCAAGAATCTCCATTGGTGGAATGGTAGTGCTCCGGCAATGGAGTGGAATTTCCGCCGGTTTTCGTGTTGCTGATTGGAACGTAACCACGGCCACTGTCGTGGGGGTGGGAATGTTGTGTGTTCGGCCTGTACGGGTGCTCTGGGGAGTCAGCAGTCGCCTTTCGGTCGAGGACGTTGAAGCAGCCAGCCCTCGCCTGCGGTACGCCAGATCGTGTTCTGGGAGATAAGAAGACTGTTGGTAATGTACATCCGCAGCACCGGCAGATAGGGATTTTCCTAGGTGATAATCAGAGCTCAGCAGAGCGCGCCTGTTCATCCTTTTCTAACTTTGTTCAGTTTCGAGTAACAGCAATTACCATTGGGTTAGCTGTGTGTCTCTCTTGAGATTTGAGTGGAAAGGAATTGGCTCCACATACCACTTCGTCTTAAACCTCACGATCTAAGTTAGGGACAACTTCACCTTTATAGTGTTTGTATGAATCTCCAATTTTAGCCAATTTGATGTTTTATAAATTTGCTGTGTTTCTTTTACTATTCTGTGTTTAATCTTAATAAATCATATTGTTAGTGTGAACAGAACTTTCATTCTGTTAATCAATAGAGCAACCCTATCATTCCTCACTATGCTAATGAAACCTTTGTTTATTTAACTTATGTATCAAATTAAATTACTGCAGGTGCCAAACTCTCTTCTACTCCACTAGCAGGGTTGATTAGAGTCAGTTCGCGTATTTTTTTTATCCTTGTGCAACAGCAAAAGTCGGAGTTAGAATAGGGGGGGCTTAGAGCATGATTTACACATGTGGATTCTAGTAGAATTTAGTGATAAATACACTACTAGCCCCGGCACCTCGCAGTATAAGCAAATACCATAATAGCTAGGGCTCCTTTTGCTTGCCAAACACATGGTACACAAAGTAGGCGTGTATCCCCCTGAGGATTAATGTAATTATACCCTCAGGTGTTACAGATTACAGCAATGGAATGAAATATATCACGGAAAACCTTTGTATCATTGTACTTCAAAAATCTTTAAAAATAAATGTTTTAAGTACAAAATTAATCACTCAAATACGTGTACTGTAGCGCTAAACTGTGCGTCTTGTTGCAACATAATCTCTGTGGAAGTGTCGTAGTTATCGTCCTCCGAAAGCTAAGTTCTGCAGAAGTCAATGTACTTACCTCATGATACACAAAAGTGAAATGCTTTGCGTATAGATATCTTAGTTATTACGCTTATTGCCGTGATGAGGAAAGTACTGTGCTGTAACGTATTGTTGTGCTACGGAAAAGGCTGTGTCATTGTAGCTATACCACAAAAGTTACTACTAAAACATGTTTTACTTTCCAGAATAAAACAGAAAAACTGTGCAGATATAAAACAGAAACACCGCAAAAGCAACATTGTAAATTGTCACTCATTAGTAGCGTCGTGATAAAACCGTGTAGTTGTCACATAAACTCCAGAATGTATTTTCAAGTAAACCAAAATGTTGCATTAAAATCTCAAGTTAAAAAAGCACATTATCTCTCAATAAACGGTTTTACGTGTGAAATGTGGTGTAAACCTTTGCTCTTCCTAGTACGCAGAGTTTCAACTTTAACGCAATTGTCAAGTGGTATACGTCGGTAAAGAATACTGGAATTTTTCTCAAGGTTAGCGTCTATGTTATTTTTCTCGGAGCCAGCGGGCGCACGCGGCTGCCTGCTTGTGCGAGTCATTGTCTGTCTCTTTGTTGGCGCGCGTCGTTATTGGGATTTGGAGACCTAACTTCTACAAATTCACCGTGACGAGAGGGCCCTGCCCTGTCTAAATCCCGCCAGTTCTGATGCAATTCAGGTCTGTCGTCATGTCGGTAGTTTACATAGTTTCTTGTTTGTCGGTCATGTGGTGGAGAATTTCTCCCTGAATCGTAACTGCGCGCTGAACTGTTGCGTCTGAAAGTATTCTGTCTCCCTTGATAATAATAGTTCTGGATACCATATTGTCTGTTTCTATGATTGTCTCTGTGATAGTCATTACTACGGAATTGCGATCTTTCTCCGTAACTATTATTACTCTGCCAACGGTTGTCATATGGGTGGTGTCTGTTTTGGTCACGATATGTGTTGTGAGAATAGCCTTGTCGTGTCCAGTTATTATTTCTTTCATCGCGGAATTGTGACAGATGTGACCTGTAATTGTTGTGCTCCTGTTTCCGCGTTCCCCGATTGTCAGTGTCAATTTCCAGTTCTTGTAACAGTCCCTGAAAAGCTTCAATGTCGTCTTTGCAACGTCCTGCTAAAATAATATGCCGTCAATGTTTAGGTAATTTGATTAAGCAAATGCGGATGAGTTCTGAGGGGCTGTATGGGTTTGAAAGATACTGATTCTTATGCAACATGTCTTCAAAATATTTCATAATACTGGAAAATTCAGATTGTTCGAAACGTTTCATCATTATGATGCTATGTTTTACTCGGTCTTGTGTGGCTTGAGACCAATATGCTGAGAGGAAGGCATGATAAAAATCTCCTTCACTGTGACAATCGTGAATGACCGATCGCATTCTTACAGCTGGTTCATTCTCCAAGTAGCCACACATAAATTCTAACCTGTGCTCCAATGACCAGTTGGGGGGAAAACAATGAGAGAATTGATGGAGCCACGCTTGTGGATGAATGTCGTTGGCAGAATTCTTAAATGTTTTGAATTTACGTGTAGTAATGAACAGCTTATAGTCAAAATCATCGTGTCGGCGAGTAGCATATCGGTCATTGTTACGTCGTGTCGGCGGTTCCCTCTCAAAAGCCAATGCGCCTTGCCAATTTCTTTCATAATTTCCGAAATGTCCTGTGTTATTACTTTGTGGTTGTTCCGTATTTCTATGTCCCTCTTCCTGTACTGGGGCGCGAGTGTCCTCTGAAATATGTAATTCTTGTATTACCTGCGTCAACTGATCTTGTACTTCCCGGATTTCTCTTTTGTACTGTGTATTGATTTGATTTTGATTTTGTTTGAATTTTCTAATTTGTTCATACTCTTCTGTGTCATTGAAGGCTACAAGTCTTGTGTCATTCAGATCATCATCTACCTTTGTAGATAAGTTAGTGACCTGATCCGAAAGTTCGGCTACTTTCTCCGATAGTGAACACATTTTCTCAGTGTGTTTTTCTGAACCAAGTTTCAGAGTGTCCATTTGTGTTGAAATCGAATCTACTGTGTCCTTCAAGTTTTCCTGAGTTTTTGTAAGTTGCGTAACCGAATCGGTAGATGCAACTGAGTCAAATTTAGCTTGCAAGGTCTCATGATTTTCATGAACAGTAGTTTGCAGTTCTTTTATGGCTGCTTCGTGATTCTGTAGTGCATTTTCATGACGCGAAAAAATAGGTTGGAAATGCTCACAAATTTGTGTTTTTACGTCATTACAGACTTTTTGACATTTCGATTCAATGTGATGTAACTTAGTAGTTAAATCCTCACGTGTTTGTTCAAGAGTTTGCTCCAATGAGTCTAACTTTTGAAGATTTTGTTCCATTGCGTCTAACTTTTGAAGATTTTGTTCCATTGTGTCTAACTGTTGCTGTGTTTGTCTCTGGTATTGTTCCATTGTGTCTAACTTTTGAAGCTTTTGTTGTGTTTGTCCCATTTGTTGTATTAATTGTAATAACAATGCACTGGTGTCTGGAACATGTTCCTCAGTGCTTTTCGGCAGTGAATTTGCACCGGAAACATTCACATTTTGACAAGCAGAAAATGTGTCTTGACTTATTTGAGAAAACGGTGAGGATCCAAAACCTGAATCTGCAGTATTTGCGAGATCGTGTCGTGTCATTTCGGATTCCTGAGCCGAGCTGTTGCCGACCGATCGATCGATAATGCTTCCCTGCTCACTAATTGTTTCACTGCCTGCGCCATTGTTTGCAGCCCGCTCCATTTCCCTATGCACAGTTACCAAATTACTACTTTGAACGTCTGTTAATTCATTACACAGTGGTGCTGGCAAGCTACGCTCGTCGTCACTATTATTTCTCAGTTTGCTTTGGAGCCTAGTGTTACGGTTTTCACACGCCATTATTGTCACAGTATTTCACACGACAACACAGAAAAACACAATTTGAAGAGCAAAAATAAGAGAACACATTAACATAACACTGAAAATAATATCTAGTTAATTGCAGCTGCGAAATACTTGGTGCAAATCTACATGCATGCCACAACTGTTTTACTGTACAACAATGAAAGACTGCAACTACAAAGGAGATTTTCTCTACAACTACGCGCTAGCAATAAACAAAAGCTACACTAATTACACAAACTACAACAAAAAAAAACAGAAGATTCCAGTGAGGTATCCTAGGCTAAGGGTCGACATATGAAACGTCCCCTTATGAACAATTTTACACGACTGTGCTTAAACTGACACACAATGTTTTTAGCGCAACGCAATCTGACTTTCAATAATCTCTACAAGAGAATGGCCCTGACTTACATTAACCTGTACTTTTCACAAATCACTTACCTCACAAAAATCTTGGTTACTCCCACTACTGCAATACAGCTAGCGCCACTACTGCCAGCTAAATAAAAGATTCAAACTATGGAAGGCACTAACTACTGATAGGGATAGTTAGCAAATGAAAGATATTAATGGAGAACAAACAATGTATTTACCTTGATATCATCATATATATATATATATATATATATATATATATAGAGAGAGAGAGAGAGAGAGAGAGCAGTTCATGACAAATTTCAAAACTCCGCCATCTCTCTCCCCACATCCACCACTGCTGGCGGCTCACCTCCAACTGCGCAACGCTACGCGCTGTTCACAGCCAGCTGCCTAACACTACAATGTCGAGTATTACAACAATGCAAAGCAACCACAGACTGCACACAGCACAGCCAGTGATTTTTATACAGAGGTGGCGTTACCAATAAAAAAACCTAAACAGCCTACTTACAATACGTTCAACTCTACATACATTAAACTTGCACCGTTCACTATTTCTATTTTGCCTATTTTGCTTCTTTTTTCACAGTTCAGTGTACCTTCTTTCCGGCTTCATGCTTGATCTGTGTTCAGTTTTTGACAGGCTGTCCCCTGGGTCATTGTACGACTAAGTCTGAGAGAGGTGCGATGGGGAGTTCTTGTGAGTGACCTGGGAGACCCCAAACTAACACCACCTACCGCCACAACGCGTAACTGCTAACTACAAAGCGTGCTTGTGCAACAGATAGATTCTGGTTATTTTTGGGTCCCCCCTCGTACATGGACGGAAATGAGCACGAAAAAAGACGGATAAGATCACACAGAAAAAGATGGCTGGATCAGATTAAGAAGAACTGAAGACTTAGAGGAGCAAACTGGAAAATAATATCAAGACAAGTAAATTGTTCATAAACACCGTACCCGGCTCACTGGAAGGATACGAAGATGATGATGATGATGACGACGACGATGATGATTTCCTAATATATTGGTAAAAGCGACCCATGGTCTCCAGTGACTTTTTGCATTGTGATGTCATTTCGTATCATTTCTCACCCTGTTTATATCTTTGTGTCTGTAATGCACTGAAAATATCTGCACATTAATGCAAACGTGGACAGTATTCACATTGTGTCTTGATTGGAACCAAAACGCTCCCCTCAATCACAGTACTTGGTGTTGACAAATGTAAAGAAGCAAGCAAAGATCCGGATTCGGGTCCTAATGAGCCAATCGGGACAGACCGATCGCCGAGTCATCCTCTGCCAACGGCGACATTGGATGCTATATGGAGGGGTGTGGGGTTAACACACCGCTCTCCCGCCCGTAGTCGGCGTTCTTTATCTTGGGGCCGCTACTTGCCACACAAATAGCTCGTCGGTTCACTTCCTTAGGCCGAGTTCCAGTCCTCCCACCAAGGAAAAATCCCTGGCAGTACCGGGAATCGAGCCTGGGTCCTCTAAAGGGCAGCCAGATACGACGAACAATTTTTGTATCGTTCTGTCGTCAGTGATTCAGTGCGGATGTCGTATAATACCTTTGAAATTCCATCGACGAGAACCTCTACACGTTTTTCATTACAGAGGGTGGCCAGTCTCTTGACCTAACAAGCTGAGCCACCGCGCTGAGCTATGGTGTCTTTCAGTGGGGAAATTGATTCAACGGCGATCTAGACTTATCAGGACCAGTAGTAGGGCATGCTATGGCGTAAATAGGCTGGGACAACCGGGGCATTGCCCTGGGGCCCTGGAAATAAGGAGTCCCAGGTGCCCGAAAAAAAACTGAAAAAAGGAATAATTGAAACGAAAAAAAGGAAAAATTTGTAAAATCGACCAGTCAAACGAAGTATATCCTCCTGCTAAAATAAAAGGACTCGTAGATCTATAGAACGATGGGGACTAGATATCAACATATACTACCGTTAAGTCAACAGCGGGATTGATGACTCCAAGATGTATTTACTTAATTCACATTGGAAGGATCTACACAACACAGTCGGCATGAATGGAAAATATAATATATCCTATAACATAGACTTAGGCTATCCACTTTGAAAAGAACTGTTCTAAAAAATTAACGCATGTAGGTTAAATGCAATTAGACAGAAAATCACGCAGCATAAGCATCAAGGTACTTGGAACATAAGGGGAGTAAACCACATAACAAATTTTATTGTAACATTCTAACCAAATTCATCACAGAATCAAAATGTAGGCATTTTCGCGCTCTTTCAAAGGGATCATACTGGCTTTCATCTTTAGTGATTTACAGAAATCACTGAAAACCTAAATCTGGGTGGTCGGATGGGAATTTGAACTGCCATTCTCCAAGTAGCGACTGAAAAATGAAAAATTACGCACGAAAGTGAAAGCAGAAAGATAATCCTAAAATTGTGGAACTAGGTTTTTTCTATAAGCAGCATCTAGTTTAAGACTGAACACTTTCTTAGTGAATATGTTACAGTTTTGAACCAAAAACCTTCTAAAACAAATTTAATACACTTCAGTTCTTGAAATTTTTTCTACTAGTATTAGTCAAACAATCAGATAATTTTCAACAGCAGAACCTCCTGACACAATGGCGTTCGAAATATTGGTTGAAACTGCTTGATAAACCACTAGTGTAACCGATTGAAAATGGTAACTGCTAGCGCCAGTGCTAGCGATACATTGCTCGGGTCTGGGGCACTTAATGAAATCATCGACAGAACTATTTGTTGTGCCAGGCCATGGAATACACGATGGTGTAAGAGGCCACGTACGACTGATACTCACTGCTATAAACTACGTATCACAGGAATGAAACATTAAATAATGACGAATATAGTGTCAAGCCCAATGCGATCACAATCGTTTGATCGTTATAGTTGACAGCGAGAAGCTTCAACTTACAGTAGCTGTTCGAATTCAGTCAACATCTACCGACCCAACGTTAAGGAGTCGAGATGCCAGGAAAATGTGGGCGCACTGTACTGCGACTGAGAACGCGAACTGCACTGGCGCAAACAGAAAAACTGACGAAACTTATTTAATTACACGCAAGCGGTAACAGTTTCATATCGAATTTCATGCCACTATGATTTAAAATGCAAGTTATTTTTCTGGCAAAAATACATCTTAATGTTTGAAATTCGTCTATTATCGTTAGAAATAGTAATGGAAATGTATGAAATGGAATTGGCCGGGAGACCCCGTCTGGGGCTGTTCGGCCGCGTGCTTCAAGTCTTTCTATTTGACACCATTTCAGCGACTTTCGCGTCGATGAAGGTTATATGCAATAATCATACCAACACAATCATCCAGACCCTGAGCGAAGAAAATCTCCGATCCGTCCGGCAATCGAACCCGGGACCAGCCATGCACAGGCAGCGATGCTAACCCCTTGGGCACTAGCTACGGACAGAAAAATGCATTATTTCTTACTATATTTGAATGAAAAACACGTGTTTCGACACGACTCGGTGATGTTTTCGACAATGTCTATACGAGCCACAACAGAGATCATTTGGCACGGGAACTTCGTAGAAGAATGTATAATCTATAGCATTTTCTTGTAATTATAAGATATACAAGGTGGTCAGAAACAGTCTGAAACGCTTTTAAGGATGTTGCAGAATAGGTTCTGCTGAGAAATAATTGCTTGGAAAAAAAAGTTCTATACGTTGCGCCGTTTCCTAGATAATTAACGTTGAAGTCAGCCAAACAGGCCTTGCGCTCGCAAATTCAAGCGGCCCGCCAGATATACAGTGAGCTGACTAAAGTCCTGGGATACTTCCTAATATCGTGTCGCACCTCCTTTTGCCCGCAGCAGCTAGACGTGGTGTGGGCTCAACAAGTCATTGGAAGACCCCTGCAGAAATATTGAGCCATGGTGCTTCCGTAACCGTCAATATTTGCGAAACTGTCCCGGTGCAGGATTCTGTGCACAAACTGATCTCTCGATTATGTGCTATAAATGTTCGATGAGACTCATGTCGAGTGATCTGAGGGGCCAAATCATTCGCTCGAATTGTCCAGAATGTTCTTCAAACCAATCGCGAACAATTGTGGCCAGGTGTAATGGCGCATTCAAAAAATGGTTCAAATGGCAGTAAGCACTATAGGACTTAACATCTGAGGTCATCAGTGCCCTAGACTTAGAACTACACTACTGGCCATTAAAATTGCTACACCAAGAAGAAATGCAGATGGCAAACGGGTATTCATTGGACAAATATATTATACTAGAACTGGCATGTGATTACATTTTCACGCAATTTGGGTGGATAGATCCTGAGAAATCGGTTCCCAGAACAACCAACTCTGCCCGTAATAACGGCCTTGATACGCCTGGGCATTGAGTCAAACAGAGCTTGGATGGCGTGTAAGGTACAGCTGCCCATGCAGCTTCAACACGATACCACAGTTCATCAAGAGTAGTGACTGGCGTACTGTAACGAGCCAGTTGCTGGGCCACCATTGACTAGACGTTTTAAATTGGTGAGAGATCTAGAGAATGTGCTGGCCAGGGCAGCAGTCGAACATTTTCTGTATCCACAAAGGCCCGTACTGGACGTGCAACATGCGGTCGTGCATTATCCTGCTGAAATGTTGGGTTTCGCAGGGATCGAATGAAGGGTAGAGCCACGGGTCGTAACACATCTGAAATGTAACGACCACTGTTCAAAGTGCCGTCAATGCGAACAAGAGGTGACCGAGACGTGTAACCAAAGGCACCCCATGACATCACGCCGGGTGATACGCCAGTATGGCGATGACGAATACACGCTTCTAATGTGCGTTCACCGCGATGTCGCCAAAACACGGGTGCGACCATCATGATGCTGTAAACAGAACCTGGATTCATCCGAAAAAAATGACGTTCTGCCATTCGTGCACCCAGGTTCGTCGTTGAGTACACCATCGCAGGCGCTCCTGTCTGTGATGCAGCGTCAAGGGTAACCGCAGCCATGGTCTCCGAGCTGATAGTCCATGCTGCTGCAAACGTCGTCGAACTGTTGGTGCAGATGGTTGTCGTCTTGCAACCGCCCCATCTGTTGACTCAGGGATCGAGACGTGGCTGCACGATCCGTTACAGCCATGCGGATAAGATGCCTGTCATCTCGACTGCTAGTGATACGAGGCCGTTGGGATCCAGCACGGCGTTCCGTATTACCCTCCTGAACCCACCGATTCCATATTCTGCTAACAGGCATTGGATCTCGACCAACGCGAGCAGCAATGTTGCGATACGATAAACCGCAATCGCGATAGGCTACAATCCGACCTTTATCAAAGACGGAAACGAGATCGTACGCATTTCTCCTTCTTACACGAGGCATCAGAACAACGTTTCACCAGGCAACGTCGGTCAACTGCTGTTTGTGTATGAGAAATCGGTTGGAAACTTTCCTCATTCAGCCGTGGACCGGACAACATAGTCCATTCCATGTAAAACAAGCCCACACCATTATGGAGCCACCACCAGCTTGCACAGTGCCTTGTTACCAGTTGGATCCATGGCTTCGGGGGTTCTGCGCCACACTCGAACGCTATGATCAGCTCTTAGCAACTGAAATCGGGACTCATCTGGCCAGGCCACAGTTTTCCAGTGGTCTATGGTCAGGAGCCCAGGAGAGGCGCTGCGGGTGGTGTTGTGCTGTTAGCAAAGGCACTCGCATTGATCATCCGCTGCCATAGTCGATTAACGCCAGAGTTCGCCGCACTGTCCTTACAAATACGTTCGTCGTACGTCCTCATTGATTTCTGCGGCTGTTTCACGCAGTGTTGCTTGTCTGTTAGCACTGAGAACTCTACTCAAACACCGCTGCTCTCGGTCTTTAAAGGAAGGCCGTCGAGTACTGTGTTGTTCGAGGTGAGAGGAAATGTCTGAAATTTGCTATTCTCGGCACGCTCTTGACACTGTGGACTTCGGATTACTGAATTTCCTAACGATTTCCGAAATGGAATGTTCCATGCGTGTAGCTCCAACTACCATACCGCGTTCAAAGTCTGTTAATTCCCGTCGTGCGGCCATAATCACGTCGAGGCGGCTGCTGTGGCCGAGCGGTTCTAGGCGCTTCAGTCCGGAACCGCGCTGCTGCTACGGTCGCAGGTTCGAATCCTGCCTCGGACATGGATGTGTGTGATGTCCTTAGGTTAGTTAGGTTTAAGTAGTTCTAAGTCTAGGGGACTGATTGATCAGATGTTAAGTCCCATAGTTCTTCGAGCCATTTGAACTATTTGAATCACGTCGAAACCATTTTCACATGAATTACCCGAGTAGAAATGACAGCTCCGCCAATGCACTGCCTTTTTATATATTGTGTATGCGATACTACCACCATCTGTATAGGCGCATATCGTTATTGCATGACTTTTGTCACCTCAGTGTAATTAGCTGTCCTCATAGCGTAGATGGTAGCTCAGTAAGCAGCTCAGTCTTTGGCTCGGTTTCTATCCTTACTACCGCCCCATCTCCAGATTTTTGTATTATCTCTCGCTTGTTAACTTTTAGGAAACCAATCGAAGAATATGTCTGGCGTCACCGTCCCTGACGGGCCGCTTGAATTCTCTCGCGTTATGGTGTGATTGGCTAACTTCAATGCTAGTTAACTCGGAGCAACGTATCGAATTTTTTTCTCATCAATTATTTCTCAACACAGCCTTGTGTGCGACACCCTTACAAGTTTTTAAGAATGTTTCTGACCACCCAGTATAAATTCATGGTCGTCCAACACAAGCTCTTCAGACAAACCTTGATAAACATATACATACTGCCCTGCCTTGCAATACATTTATTCACTACCGGTTTCGATCAAGGATCATCTTTTCAGTGGAAAAATATCAATTGTGACAACTGCACATGTTGTACATACCTTTAAACAAGAAAAGTATTCGCTATTGCTGACTTGAAAGCATCAGAAAATGATACTTAACACCATAATACAGGCTTAAGCAAGCAGGAAATCATGCATTTCTCCAAGTATATCGGTGCCGTTGACAGTCGCCTGCAAATATTTTTGATAAACATGTTGGATGACTGGTTTGGAATATCAGATTACCTTGAATATAACTGCAGTGTCGAAGATCTCCAAATTCATTAACGTTATATGTCTGTGAGAATTTATGTTACACGTCCGCAGAAAAATGTAATTTATTTGACGCCTGTGTTTTAGGTGCAACGGATTGGCTGTTGGCAGCTTACCTTCTGGCTGCTTTTACTGCACTTCACAGTTTTCTTAAAATTTTGCTCACTAGGACGAATATATTCATGTTGCTCGGTGGTCACCGCGTCTGAAACTGATGCTAAGCAACGGGTGTGGGCCTCTGCAGAGACCCCTGTGTTGTTAGGAGCTGCGTCACATCTTGGAATGTTGTTTATTCTAAGAGTAAATGCGGTAAATAATAACCGCACAATTGCGGTAACCATTCATCGATAACAGCAGGATCGCAACTGGGCTGTGGTGTCCCAAGAATAAGTTGTTCCAAATGCCCGGAAGAAAGAAAAAAAGAAGTAAGGAAGTATTGAAATAGGAAGGAGAAGCGGTAAAACATTAAAATTAATCAGTCAAGACAATTATTTCACTATGCTTAAATAATCAAAGATTAAATCATTCTGAGGTAAAGATATGACATAAATTAGGACAATATGGTCCAGAGGAGTAATAGCGATCTGGTGATACAACTAGTTTAAAAGAACATTGTATTACGCGCAGTGTAACGCCAATACAAAAAGATATTCTGTTGACATCGACTATCTACCAAATACACTTCGTCATGTGCTAACGATCTTTTTCAGTCTTCTATCAGCCAGTCACAGGGGTCCTCCACGCAAAGGTCGTTCAAGATATCGATTTGTACCCTTACCATGACTACAGTCGGCGTCCCTGTCTGTACTTCTCTGGTGCATTAGCTGCCATTTCTTCTCTGTGTTACCTTGACAACGGCGTCACTTCGAGTACACACCAGAGGGCATTACTCAGCAGTTGGGTCTAGTTTAGCAGGGGATACAATCCGTCGGCTTTGAACAGCAAAAGCTGTTATGTTTTAGTTTAGTTTTTTTATTGATTGCTTAATGAAGTAGGATCAGTTTATTCTATCTCGTGAGATTTTTTTTAAAAAGCCAAAAAACACTTATCAGCTACTGAAGCATCTGTATCTTAGGATCAGTTTATTCTATCTCGTGAGATTTTTTTTTAATAAGCCAAAAAACACTTATCAGCTACTGAAGCATATTGGTGGAATAAGAAAGTGAAATATGGTAAAATAGTGAAATATAGATAAACGATCGCTTTTAGATTCACATTCAATTATTTTAATGATAGCGCTTATTAGAACACAGAACTGCTTTATTATCTATGCCTCGAAGTGAAGACATTACTATCTATGACTAAGGAATGACGTCATTGTTCAAAGCCGACGGGTTGTATCCCCTGCTTCACTAGACCCCAGCAGTTATACAGAGATAGCTATATTTTTTGATATTTTCATTATTTAATGCAATTAACTGCTAGTTGTATATCACGTTATACTAGCACGTATATAAAAATAACTATTTTTGTAGTGTTATTTTGATTGTCGGTTTGGAAGTAATGAGAACGACGTCTTTGTCACTCGTAACAGAGGCTCTAGGTGGCACTACATCTTCTCTCAAGCTGTAAGCTCACTTATTTTATCATAAAAAAGACAACTTGTCTGACGATCTGTAACTATTTAACTATTTATATATTCGTACTTAGTTTACGACAGCTTATTTTGTAAATTCCATACGACATGAATAACTCATTTTGTGAAGCGTTTACCATTGCTGGGGCTGACGTAATCCCTTTTCGGCGCGAGATTTGCAGTCTAACGCGTGGCTCTACAGCCATCAATAACCAGTTTACGATCGTGTTGCCGCGTGAACATCCGAGTAGCCACCAGAAAAGTGTTGCATCGCTATTTCATTATACTTTCCTTTGATGCCATTCTCGTCAAACTTTCTGTAACTCTGTAGTTCTTGTTCTTACGGTGCTCATTTTCTGAAGATGACTTCTGCATGAAGTCGAAGCCAGTCATTAAAAAATATTATTGCGATCTAAACTGTTGTAAGATATGACAATCATTTTCTTCCTTTACCAGGTCAAAGAACACTCTCGAACACCAGTTAATGGTACCTACAGGACGAAAGGGAAAACATGGGCCCAAGCGTTTTGGCGAAGGCTACGCCGAAGCGCTTATCAGGAGTGTTCTACATCTACATCTACATCCATACTCCACAAGTCACCTGACGGTGTGTGGCGGAGGGTACCTTGAGTACCTCTATCGGTTCTCCCTTCTATTCCAGGCTCGTATTGTTCGTGGAAAGAAAGGTTGTCGGTATGCCTCTGTGTGGGCTCTAATCTCTCTGATTTTATCCTCATGGTCACTTCACGAGATACACGTAGGAGGGAGCAATATACTGCTCGACTCCTCGGTGAAGGTATGTTCTCGAAACTTCAACAAAAGCCCGTACCGAGCTTCTGAGCGTCTCTCCTGCAGAGTCTTCCACTGGAGTTTATCAATCATCTCCGTAACGCTTTCGCTATTTTTAAATGATCCTGTAACGAAGTGCGCTGCTCTCCGTTGGATCTTCTCTATCTCTTCTATCAACCCTATCTGGTACGGATCCCACACTGCTGAGCAGTATTCAAGCAGTGGGCGAACAAGCGTACTGTAACCTACTTCCTTTGTTTTCGGATTGCATTTCCTTAGGACTCTTCCTATGAATCTCAGTCTGGCATCTGCTTTACCGACGATCAACTTTATATGATCATTCCATTTTAAATCACTCCTAATGCGTACTCCCAGATAATTTATGGAATTAACTGCTTCCAGTTGCTGACCTGCTATATTGTAGCTAAATGATAAGGGATATTTCTTTCTATGTATTCGCAGCACATTAGACTTGTCTACATTGAGATTCAATTGCCATTCCCTGCACCATGCGTCAATTCGCTGCAGATGCTCCTGCAGTGTTGTGCACAATGGACTGAAAAAACAACAACAAAGAATCACGTCGCGATTTGAGTCCAGTCATCAGAGGTGCTATAGAGGCTAAGAGGCTTATCAAAAAGCAACTCCTTTCATGGAGCAGTTCACCAGATGCCTCATTCAGATTTATCAGGACCAGAAACCACAGCTGAAACAGTCGAAGCAGTTGAGTACATCGACGACTTTTTTGCACTCAGCATGCTACAGTGGTGAGGATCGATATGTGCGCAACGTTTTCTTGAGATGGGAATCGGGTGGGTACGTAGGAGGCGTGATGGCGGGAACGCAGGGGGAGGGGGGGAGGGCAAGTGGGTCACTTTAAGTACTTACCTCGTGGCCCCCAAGACTGCAGTTACACCTCTGGACCACAGCTGAGCGTCTCTCCCGCATTCGGCAACGGCCTTGCCGCAGTGGATACACCGGTTCCCGTGAGATCACCGCAGTTAAGCGCTATCGGGCGTGGTCGGCACTTGGATGGGTGACCATCCAGGCCGCCTTGCGCTGTTGCCTTTTTTCGGGTTGCACTCAGCCTCGTGATGCCAATTGAGGAGCTACTCGACCGAATAGTAGCGGCTTCGGTCAAGAATACCATCATAACGACCGGGAGCGGTGTGCTGACCCCATGCCCCTCCTTTCCGCATCCTCCTCTGAGGATGACACGGCGGTCGGATGGTCCCGATGGGCCACTTGTGGCCTGTAGACGGAGTGGTGATATTATCAATCAGTGTTATTCGTGTCTAGTGTTGTCTGTCAGGCCTGGTAGGGGATATAATGGTCGTGACAATGTCAGATGTTGAGTGATTACTATGAGCACGCGGAGATGCTGCATACTCGTCTGAGACAGCGTTAGCAGCACATAACAGAGTTTGAATGACGTCTCCATTTGCCCAGCTGGTCGAATCGTGCCGTATCCAGATTTGGGGTGCATTAGGATATGACAGTGGCCCGATGCTGGACTGCATAGGGATGTGAGGGCAGACATTCTCGTCATCAAGGTTCTGGTCCACCACGTCTGACCACCACAAGCGAGGATCGCCGTATTGTTCACCAGAAACGTCGCAACCCTTTCACATCTGCGCCTGTCATCCGATAACATGCACTGAACACCCTGTAACATCCCATGTCATCCCACACCATTTGTCGGAGACTAGCAGCAGCCAGACTTGGGAACTGCGTAGGCTGCCGTTAACACCGTCACAGAAACTGTTTCGTTTGGAGTGGTGCCATGAACGTGAAACACGGACTGCTGATTAATAGCCTCGCATTGTGTTCAGCGCTGAACTGCGCTTCCGTACTACCACGGATGACCATCGTCGTGGGGAGAGGTCTCGATCTTCCAATGTTTTGGAGAGGCGCGGTAGGATTACTCCTGGCGTCAACGTGTGTGGAACCATCACGGCTGGTAGCGACTGAAAAACTCCGAAGACACAACGCTACGTCACGAACATTCTGCGTCTTCGCGCATTAGCTCTCATGTAACAGTACCATGCTGCCATTTTTCTAAAGGACAATGACCGTCCACACATGGTACGTATCTCTATGTCTGCGTGGTGTTAAAGCAGCTCCGTGACCAGCAAGATTCCAAGATCTGTCCCGACAGCAGCACGGACGTCAGCTCCGTCTCGGAGTCAGAAGCCAGGAGATCAAGGACCAGCTGCAACAGCTGTGAGCCAGCTTTCATCTGGAGAGGACACGGCGGCTTTACGACACCGTTCCCAGTTGAATCACTGCATGCATCCAGGTCAGCGGGGTCCAACTTCTTAGCGATAAGTGGGCTCATGCTGCCAAGTTCCGTGCAAATTCGACTCCATTTTGTAATCACTGAAATATCATCACATACCCTCTCAATCGGCGAAGTTTCATTTTGTTTCCTCCTCCTCTTCTGGGTGCTTCACTGTTTTTAGTCAGATAGTGTATTATTTAGTTCCATAATACTGACAGCAGACACAGATGCAATAAAAGAAAGGAAGAAAACCACACCTTGAGGATCAAAGATGGCAAACGACAAGAGATCCTGATTTTTTATTACTGCCTAAGTTACACTACTGGCCATTAAAATTGCTACACCACGACGATGACGTGCTACAGAAGCGAAATTTAACCGACAGGAAGAAGATGCTGTGATATGCAAATGATTAGCTTTCCAGAGCATTCATACAACGTGCTGACATGAGAAACGTTTCCAACCGATTTCTCATACACAAACAGCAGCTGACCGGCGTTGCCTGGTGAAACGTTGTTGTCATGCCTCGTGTAAGGAGGCGAAATGCGTACCATCTCGTTTCCGACTTTGATAAAGGTCGGATTGTAGCCTATCGCGATTGCGGTTCATCGTATCGCAACATTGCTGCTCGCGTTGGTCGAGATCCAATGCCTGTTAGCAGAATATGGAATCGGTGGGTTCAGGTGGTTAATACGGAACGCCGGGGTGGATCCCAACGGCCTCGTATCACTAGCAGTCAAGATGACAGGCATCTTATCCGCATGGCTGTAACGGATCGTGCAGCCACGTCTCGATCCCTGAGTCAACAGATGGGGACTTTTGCAAGACAACAACCATCTGCACAAACAGTTCGACGACGTTTGCAGCAGCATGGACTATCAGCTAGGAGACTATGGCTGCGGTTACCCTTGACGCTGCATCACAGACAGGAGCGCCTGCGATGGTGTACTCAACGACGAACCTGGGTGCACGAATGGTAAAACGTCATTTTTTCGGATGAATCCAGGTTCTGTTTACAGCATCATGACGGTCGCATCCGTGTTTGACGACATCGCGGTGAACGTACATTGGAAGCGTGTATTCGCCATCGCCATACTGGCGTATCACCCGGCGTGATGTTATGGGAAGCCACTGGTTACACGTCTCGGTCACCTCTTGTTCGCACTGACGGCACTTTGAACAGCGGACGTTACATTTCAGATGTGTTACGACCCGTGGCTCTACCCTTCATTCGATCCCTGCGAAACCCTACATTTCAGCAGGATAATGCACGACCGCATGTTGCAGGTCCAGTACGGGCCTTTCTGGATACAGAAAATGTTCGACTGCTGCCCTGGCCAGCACATTCTCCAGATCTCTCACCAACTGAAAACGTCTGGTCAATGGTGGCCGAGCAACTGGCTCGTCACAATACGCCAGTCACTACTCTTGATGAACTGCGGTGTCGTGTTGAAGCTGCATGGGCAGCTGTACCTGTACACGCCATCCAAGCTCTGTTTGACTCAATGCCCAGACGTATCAATGCCGTTATTATGGCCAGAGGTGGTTGTTCTGGGTACTGA
Organism: Schistocerca nitens; assembly: GCF_023898315.1. NCBI lineage: Eukaryota > Metazoa > Arthropoda > Insecta > Orthoptera > Acrididae > Schistocerca > Schistocerca nitens. Next base: position 7,555,525 of record NW_026045909.1, read on the forward strand.
TTTCTCAGGATCTATGCACCCAAACTGTCTGAAAATGTAATCAATTGTCAGTTCTAGTATAATATATTTGTCCAATGAATACCCGTTTATCATCTGCATTTCTTCTTGGTGTAGCAATTTTAGGGGCCAGTAGTGTATAAAGGTTACAAGGACACAGGTCACTTACTACTTCTAATTTAGAAACCAAAGGACTTTAGAAATTAAAGATAATATTAAACAATTACACGTATTATAACAGACATCATTAGAAAATCGCAGCTAGATTTGGTAGAACAATTACGTATACTGAGCTCTGAAGCAAGCGTAGGAAGGCAAATGACTAACCACAGGGGACGTCTAGAGTTTATGCAGACAGAATTACGAGGGAAAAAGAAGCTGGTAACCTGCGGGAGTGTTACCTCATGAAAATTCTATCGGTAGGACTTCGTATGTGATTGTCAGAGCGTGACGTGCATTCTCAGGATCAGCGACCAACGGAGCACATACATGATAAATGGAAAACAATTCCGATTTAATCCCGACGATTGCTTCCGGCTTCTCTTACTGTTTCGGAATATCGAGGGCTGATATCCAGTATTGTGCTCATATTAAATCACGTACGCAAACTATACGTGTTCGGTGCCGTGAGAGACTAACGTAAAAATGAACGAAACGAGCTTAATGAGAAAAATAAGGAGAATCAAAAAAGATTCGTCTTTTTATTACTTCGCTCACGTATGATTGATGTAAGAAGTCATCCCGTCCAGCACCTAGTGATATCAACATACGTCGTCAACTTGTTCGTCGCATCAAACTAATCGTTGTTGTTGCTTCACGGACTTGCGTCTCGCATACAAATCTTTTGAAGTGTAATTATCCAGGAACACATTCCGGCCTCATTGGTTCCATGGTATTACCGTTAGAGGCTCTCACTGAAGCATCTGTGTGTTTTAAACTATGCTGAACTTTCGGATTCGGAAATTATGTACGTTTAATGCACGTAATGCATAAGAGCTGTACAGAAAACAACCTGTATTAAGCTGTATATAAAATCATGATTTATTGGAGGAATTTTACTTCTCTTCATAAATCCATTCAGACTGACGTCATTATCGTACCTCTTAACAAGATGACAAATTTCCTCTTCATAAAATTCTGGAGCCTGAAATTACAGGCAGTCTGTGTCAGCATCTTGAAGCTCTTCGTCGGACTAAAAGCGTTGTGAACCAAGCTACTTTTTTATGTGCTTGATGCGATGGAAATCATCTGGAGTCAAGTTTAGGCTCTAGAGAAGATGTGCAAAAATGTCCTGTTTGAACTCTTGTTTTTACCGAGAAGATGTGGTCGAGCAGCGTCGTGCAAAACGACAGCTGTAGTCTAGAGTCCGCGTCGCTTATTTTGAATGGTTTATATCAGTTATATTAATGTCTCTCAAGATACATTGTCCTTCTACGTTTCATAAAAATGAACAAACAAGATTCCTTTGGAATCTTTCGGTGTCGTGGTCTTTCCGACATCGGAGTTCGCGACCAGTGACATCAACGTGGTATTTCCGACCACAAATATTTTAGCCGTGGTTTTTCTGACATCACAAATGGCTGCAACGGTTAGAAGGTGTGGGAGGTGGGGCGGCGGGGGGGGGGGGGGGGAGGAGCTGTTGTCGGAAATATCACAGTGCAAAACTGGTTGGTGTTAGCAGTGGTTTTTCCGTCCGTTTTGTAATATAAACATCCCTTCATATTTTGTCCAGGTTCAGGACTAGCAATAGAGACAGTACATAGGCATGTTTAAACGTTTTTCCTTATTTTTTATTTTTAATCTTAGGAAAAAATCAAAGGTTAAATTGCTACGAATCAAACAAGCTGCAATGACATTCGTGTTCTTGCGTGTCACAAATCTTTGGCTGTTCATTTCCGAATATGTCGCGATTTCGGAGGGTATTGTTAGGCAGGAATCTAGGAGCACAGATTAAATTGTTGCGAGTGAAACGAGCATCAATAAGTATACACCTCTCCGTTGCCGTGTCAAATGTAGTCGCAACACCGGGGGAGGCTCTCGTCGGAAATGCCACGGTGCAAAACTGCTTGGTCGGAAGTGCCTCGGTACCTGTGGCACCTACAAATGCGTCGGAAACGGGGCGGTCGAGAAGTCCACGGAGTCAACCTTTCCGACTCGGTTTGGCTTACTTTTTCGTAATAGCATTGGGCGAGGCGGCAGGACATCACATCAGGGTTTGTCATTTTATCACCAGACGGAAGACAGTTATCATGAACACCTTTAAAACAAACGACACCATACATGCACAATATCTTCTCGCATTACATTTGGTCCGTGTACAACACGAATTTAGCCGTGAATATCGACAGCTTTGAGATTTTTGTCTTAAAAACCGGTATTTCACTTTTGGCTGTATTTCCAGTCGCAAGGGTCATTTTGAACGGCTACTGCATTCGGACCCGAAGCAGTGTGGGTTTCTCGCTACGACATCTCAAGTACACTGACCTACTATAGAGCGTGAGTCAGTGTAACGACTATTCCGTTGCGTCCTCTGCTTCCCATGTGACATGAAAGAAGTCTTTTTCAGGTTAACACTCGTACATCTGAAACTAATTTTGACAATCTAAGTTTATGTTATTACTTTGCCACCTTATCGTCCTTAACTCGAAGATGGGAGGAAAAGTCGTTAACTGTATCTCTCCGTCAATCGTGTATAGTTTTCTTCTGTTTCATGCCTGATTTGTTCTCATGTTCTGCTATGCTGAAATGAACAACCAGCGCAGAAATTGCCACATTTACTTATGTCCCTAAAATCACTCAGGGGCTGGCCAGAGTACCAGAGCAACAGTGTTACCCTGCATGTGGATTCCGTCTGTTACCTCGCGAGCTGGCGCGCTACGCGTTAAGGCATGAGAGCAGGTCATGTTCCTCCCGCCATTATCAAATTACACTTGCTGTTTCCCTCTTTGCACCAATTCTGTAGCGTCTACGTATTACGAAATCTTTATCAGCCCCTGCAAGGAAATCAGAGATCGTTGCAAAATGCCATGAAGCTCCTGTGTGACTAGTGAAAAGCAACAGGGTAAACCTGTTGTGGGTCCCTGGTCACTCACGAATTAGTGGCAATGAAGAAGCTGATAAACTGGCCAGGAAAGGCGCGACTACCCATTTATTGGATAGAAACCAGTACTAACCATTACTAAGGCGATTGACAAATCAAAATTACGCAGCACGTAGAATATTGGACTACGATCCAAAAACAAAAAAAAAAAATAGCAGACTAATAATGCTGAAGCCATGTTTCAAGAGAAGCCCTGTAATCTTGCGCTTGAAGAGGAGAAAGATAAAACTCAGTAGGACTTATGACGACGGGCCATGGAAACTTTAAGAAACATCTATACGAGACGGGGATATAGGAAGAAACTGCTAAGTGTAGACTATGTGGCGAGGAGGACGAAACCGCACAACACCTAATCTTCCAATGTGAAGTGTTGGAGGGCAAAAGACAGAGAGCATATGGGTTAGTGAGTTCTGAAGAAATCGTATCTAATAAGGAACTAGTATTACTCTTTACGGGTACCGGTTGGCTTCATTAGGTTCACAGGATGCGAAACCGCACAGGAACTCAGTTCCGGTGCACGAAACAGTCGGCGGAGGCCATAGTTGTTCTTGTGTCCTTGCACTAATCAAATCAAATGGCCGTAACCCTGAGACAAAGCATCAGTCACCGCAGTGAAAGAGTCGTTCTTCACCTTGACCAAAAAACGGTCGACAAGTCCTTGTTGTTCCTTTTTCATTTTTTTAATTGACAGGATTGTGTATAAGGTGTTCGTCCCGCCTGCGATGACAGTCAATAAAGAATTCTATAGCTATTTTCGCAGATGTTTGACTTGAGAACATGGGAACATAACCTAAACCGATGAGGCATACGAATCACTCCACCGTGAGAATGCACGACCACATATAGCCTACCTTGATCAGGAATTTTCCACTAAAACATGATGACAGCTGTAACCTACCTGCCATGGGGGTTGGGTTGCTCGGGGGAAGAGACCAAACAGCGAGATCGTCGGTCTCATCGGATTAGGGAAGGACGGGGAAGGAAGTCGGCTGTGCCCTTTCAAATGAACCATCCCGACATTTGCCTGGAGTGATTTAAAGAAATCATGGAAAACCTAAATCAGGATGGCTGGACGCGGGATTAAACCGTCGTCCTCCCGAATGCGAGTCCAGTGTGCTATCCACTGCGCCACCTTGGTTGGTCCACCTGCCATGCTCACCAGACTTAGCTACGTGTAACTTCTGTATCTTCGCTAAGACGAAAATCAAGTTGAAGGGCCGAAGATTTGATACAGTGGAGTAAATGTAATCAGAATCGCAAAGGATACTAAACACCATAAGAAAGGGACTTCCAGGATTCATTTCAAAACCGACGGAAACGTCAGGATCGGTGTAATCGCTACCAATGGGACTACTTCAAAAATGATGGCGCAGAATAATATCTAAGTAAGACATCATGATTTTAATTAATATATTTTGGTATGTTGCGACCCATATGTAGTACAATATTGCGAACGTAAGACGTACGAGATAATATCCAAATGTAACTTCGCCTCCCCCATGAACTACAGATTTTGACGAGGTGGGGTGGCTTGTGTAGCTCAACAATATAGGCTCAACCATAACAGAGGGGTATCTACGGAGACTAGCCTGAAAAACAACAACAACATCCTTTCCAGTAGTCACATGGCCAAAGTCTGGATGACTGACTGATCTAATCTTGTAACATTATGCAGCACTCACCCATCGGGTCAAGATTTTTAGTTGGCGTGGAGGCTGAACAGGTGAGGCGGTGGCGCTACAGGTGCAGAAGGGAGCTGGTGAGGATGGCTCTCATGCACCCGGAAGTGGCACTTTAACAGCATTGTCTGGGAACATATTTATTACTCGTGATTTTACAACATGGGTTACCTTCCGGCTTGGCGAAAGACCCGCTAAATCGCACACCTGTGCACAACAAGGAATGTGGGGGCAGCACTCTGGGCGTTGCGTAGGTCAGAACCCAACACAGATGTCGTGCGTCTAGCGACAGCATATTGTCGTGAAGGCAGAAGCCCAAAACCCAAATCAGCAAAACAGCGTACAGCCACAGAGGTGGTAGTCAAGCGCTCACCCAACACACTGGTACGGCTTTTCACCAGACGAAGACCCAGCACCGTCCACTTCTATCAGTCACGGATGTGACCAAACAACAGTGGCTGTTTGCAGTAGCTAAGTCTCACTACAGATGGCTGGCTGCAGTCTCAGAGGTGAAGTCTTCATTGAGGCAGCAATCAGTTCATCGCGATTCGCCCACACAAGTCATCCTGTAACTAATCAGACTGTCATCCCGTCTGAATCAGAGATTCGTACAGAATGACCAGACGCTGACGCTGAGACTTTTGAAACAGGGCTTTTAACCTGGACGTAACGTCATAGCAACTGGTGATGCAGTCATTTGCCCTCATTATCTGAAACTGCCAGCAGTCATGTCCTCACTGTGGTGTCTCAATGATGTCAGTTCGCCTTGCATTCGTACTTTCCATCTGTGCCAGGACGCCGTGGAGTGGCTGAGCTCGGATGTTGCATATTATTACTTCGTATTTCGCACCCGGCAGAATGACGTATTGGGTGCTGTCATTCTGCGCTGTTTCCACTCCTCCCTTATAGCTTCTCTTGGTGTGGCAATGTGTTATAAGAGGCGCCCTACCTTCTGTAACACTGGCACTCTTTGCGTGCTCCAGATACTGATTGTGACACACGGTATGAGCCAGATCTGGTTCTCTGCCGTCGAAGCCAAGTAATAATTTTACAAAATTTATGTGTGCACCAGGGAAAAAATGGTTCAAATGGCTCTGAGCACTATGGGACTTAACATCTGAGGTCATCAGTCTCCTAGAACTTAGAACTACTTAAACCTAACTAACCTAAGGACATCACACACATTCATGCCCGAGGCAGGATTCGAACTTGAGACCGAAGCAGTCGTGCCATTGCGGACTGAAGCGCCTGTTGTGCAACAGTTATCCAACATAGTCTTGCTGTGCTGGTTCTGCGAATGGCCGAAAGTAAGGGGTTACTACAGTCATTAATTTTTTTTCTGAGAATATGCAGCTCTACTGTATAGTTTAATGATGATGGTATCCTCCTGGGTAAAATATTCCACGTCCAAATAGTCCTCCTTTCGGATCTCCATGTGGAGACTACACAGGAGGATGCTGGCATCAAGCAAAACAGAACTGATACTGTACAGGTCAGAGTGCGGAATATTAGATCCCTGAACTGATTAGGTAGCTTAGAGAATTTAAAATAGCAAATATATAGGCTGAAGTTAGATATAATGGGAATTAGTGAAGTGCCCTGGTATGATGAACAGCACATTTGGCCAAGTCAGTGCAGGATTATCAAAACAAAATCAAATAGGAGAGGAGTTGGCCTAACAATGAATGCAGGTAGAACAGCATTGTGAATGCATTATCGTAGCCAAGATAGACACGAAGCCAACACCCATCATAATATCACAACTTTATATGCTAACTAGCTCCGCAGATCATGAAGAAATGAATGTATGATGAGATAAACGAAATTATTCAAATAGTTAAGTGAGACCAAAAATGTAATTGTGATGGGGCACTGGTATTCCATGGCAGGAAAAGGAACCGAAGAAAAAATAGTATGAGAACATTGACTGTGAGAAAGAAATGAAGAGGAAGCCGTCTAGCAACTTTAAGCATAGCGGAATTTCCACAGTGACAGCACATGTTCCCTTCAGATCGCCAAAGTTAAGCACTGTTGGGCTTGAACAGCACTTGGACAGGTCACCATCCGGGTCTACCCGGCGCTATTGGCAAGCGGGGTGTACTCAGCCCTTGTAAGGCCAGTAAAGGAGCTACTTGACTGAGGACCAGCGGCTCCGGTCACAAAAACTGAGAACGGCCGGGAGAGAGGTGTGCTGACCACTTCCCCCTCCAGAGACGCTTATCGCCAGGGGATGACATTGCGTCGGTTACGAGACCTGTTTGGACTGAGTTTAGTTTAACAAGCCGGCCGTGGTGGCCCAGCGGTTCTAGGCGCTTCAGTCCGGAACCGCGCGACTGCTACGGTCGCAGGTTCGAGTCCTGCCTCGGGCATGGATGTGTATGGCGTCCTTAGGTTAGTTAGGTTTAAGTAGTTCTAAGTTCTAGGGGACTGATGACCTCAGATGTTAAGTCCCATAGTGCTCAGGGCCATTTGAACCATTTAGTTTAGCACGTGGTTTCAGAATCATGTAAGAAGATTGTATAGGTGGAAGAGATCTGAAGATACTAGATTTCAGATTGGTCGTATAATGGTAAGACAGAGATATCAGAACCAGCTGTGACCATAAATTATTGGTTGTGAACGGCATACTAAAAGTGAAGAAAATCAAAAAAGATAGGAAATGAAGGGAATGCGACTTGGATAAATTGAAAGAACCGTATGTTGTTGAGACTTTTAAAGGAAACATTAGGAAACGATTTACTGAAATAGGGGAAAGGAATACAGTATAATACGAAAGGGTAGCTTTGAGAGATGAAGCACTGAAGGCAGCAGAGGATCACATAGGTAAAAAGGCAATGTCTATTAGAAACGCTTGAATAACACTCGCAATGTTGAATTTAGCTGACGAAAGGAGAAAATATGAAAATACAGCAACTGAAGTAAGCGAAAGGGAGTACAGACGTCTGAAAAATGAGATTGGCAGAAAATGCAAAATGTCTGAACAGGAATCGTTAGAGGACAAATATAGGGCTATAGAAACATGTATGATTGGGAGAAAAATAGATGCCGCCTACAGTAAAATTATAGACACATTTGGAGAAAAGAGAAGCAATTGCATGAATATCAAGGGTTCAGATGGAAAACTAGTGCTAAGAAAAGAAGAGAAATGTGAAAAGTAGGAGGAATATATTAAGCGTCTATATAAGCCTAACAAATTTGAGGAAAATATTACAGCAAGAGAAGAGGAAGTAGATGAAAATGAGACTGGAGATATGATACTGAGAGGAGAATTTAATAGGGCACCGAAAGACTTAAGTGGAAATAAGCTCCCTAGAATAGGCGACATTCCCTCACAATTATTGAGATCCTTGGGAGGGCCAGCCATAATAAAATTTTTCCACCTAGTGTGCAAGATATATGAGACAGGGGAAATACCGTCAGACTTCAGGAAGAATGCAGTAACTCCAGTTCAAAGAAGGCACGTGCTGACAGGTTTGAATACTACCGACCGCTCTGTCTAATAAAGCAGGGTTGATAAACATTGCCACGAATTATTTACAGAAGAATGGAAAAATGGGTAGAAGCCGACCTCGTGGGAGCTCGGTTTGGGTTTCGGAGAAACGAAGGAGCTTGCGATGAAATGCTGAGCCTACGTCTTATCTTACAAGACCGGTTGACGAGATGGGAACCTACATTTAAAGAATTTGTAGATTTAGAGAAAGTATTTGACAGTTTTGACTGAACTACACTCTATAAAATTGTGAAGATAGCAGGGATAAAATACAGAGAGCGAAAGGTTATTTGAAACTTGTACAGAAGCCAGAATGCACTTAGAAGAGTCGAAGGACATGTAAGGGAAGCAGTAGTTGAGAAGGGACCGAGACAGAATTGTAACCTATCTCAAATGTTGTTCAGTCTGTACAATGAGTAAACAGTAAACTAAAGAGAATTAAATTTCAGGGGAAGAAAAAAAAAAGCTTTCAGGTTTGCTGATGTAATTCTGTTAGAGAAGACAGAAGTGTAGAAGAGCAGTTGAGTAGAATGGATAGTGTCTTGAAGAGAGATTGTAAGATGAACATCAACAAAAGTGAAACACAGGTTATGGAATGTGATCAATCAATTCGGGTGGTGCCGAGAACATTAGATTAGGAAATGAGACACTGAAAGCAGCAGGTGAGTTTTTCTATTTGGACAGCAAAGTAACGGACGATGGACGAAGTAGAGAGGATACAAAATGCAGACGAATAACAAGGAAAGCATTTCTGAAAAGGAGAAATTTGTTAACATCTGATATAAATTTAAATGTTAGGAAGTCCTTTCGGAAGATATTTGCCTGCAATGTAGCAAAGATTAAATGGGTAGGTCCAATTATTAATGAAGAGGTAATGAATTGAACTGGGGAGAAAAGAAATTTATAGCTCAATTTGACTGAAAGAAGGGATCGGTAAAGAACACATTCGGAGGAGCAAGGAACAGTCGGTTTCGTAATGGAAGAAAGTATGGGGGGAGTGTAAAAACTGTAGATCCAGACCCAGAAATAAATTCAGTGAGAGGGTTTTAATGAATTTAGGTTGCAGTGGTTATGGAGAGATGAAGAGGCTTGCACAGGATAGGCTAGCGTGGAGAGTTGCATCAAACGAATAACGTGTAGTTTTGCTCCTGCTGAAATGGTTCGGATGCTAACAAGTTGAGAGACTTGTAAGTCATCTGGTGTGAACGTTGTACTCGCGCTGGAGAATGGGAAGCTGGCGCAACTGTCACGTCTGGAAGCGCCGCTGTCGCTCCCTGCGGCAGCTAATCTCCCGCCACAGTGGCTCCTTGTTGCGTAACGCACACAAGGGCGCCTTGTCCCCCGCATCTGCCGACCGCTGCTTCCGGCGACGACCCGTCCACGTAGGCTACTTGGGCTTTCACGTTCTGGCGCTGCTCTCCCCTCATACGATCCTTTCTATAGCGTGTGCTACAACTGGCTGTATTTCTGTCTGTCCTCATATTTGTACCGACTGTCTGACATTGGTGTGTAAGGTAATTGGCATGTAAGGTAATATATATATATATATATATATATATATATATATATATATATATATATATCAGTGTTTGGCGACATCGCGGTGATCGCACATTGGAAGCGTGTATTCGTCATCGCCATACTGGCGTATCACCCGGCGTGATGGAATGGGGTGCCATTGGTTACACGTCTCGGTCACCTCTTGTTCGCATTGACGGCACTTTGAACAGTGGATGTTACATTTCAGATGTGTTACGACCCGTCGCTCTACCCTTCATTCGATCCCTGCAAAACCCTACATTTCAGCAGGATAATGGACGAGCGCATGTTGCAGGTCCTGTACGGGCCTTTCTGGATACAGAAAATGTTCGACTGCTGCCGTGGCCAGCACATTCTCCAGATCTCTCACCAACTGAAAACGTCTGGTCAATGGTGGCCGAGCAATTGGCTCGTCACAATACGCCAGTCCCTACTCTTGATGAACTGTGGTATCGTGTTGAAGCTGCATGGGCAGCTATACCTGTACACGCTATCCAAGCTCTGTTCGACTCAATACTCAGGCGTATCAATGCCGTTATTATGGCCAGAGGTGGTTGTTCTGGGTACTGACTTCTCAGGATCTATGAACCCAAATTGCGTGAAAATGTAATTTAAAAAATGGTCCAAATTGCTGTGAGCTCTATGGGACTTAACTTCTGAGGTCATCAGTCCCCTGTAACTTAGAACTACTTAAACGTAACTAACCTAAGGACATCACACACATCCATGCCCGAGGCAGGATTCGAACCTGTGACCGGAGCGGTCGCGCGGTTCCAGACTGAAGCGCCTAGAACCGCTCGGCCACTACGGCCGGCGAAAATGTAATCACATGTCAGTTCTAGTATAATATATTTGTCCAATGAATACCCGTTTATCATCTGCATTCCTTCTTGGTGTAGCAATTTTAATGGCCAGTAGTGTATATACGTATGTGTAGGTAATAAAGAAAGCTCGAGACAGGCAGTAGATACAGGAAATTGAGAGATCCATCTTTCATCATATTAGGATATCCAAACACTCCAAATACTTATCTGCTACAGGTGTTACGTCTACGAATTCTTTCAAAGTATCGGTCAATTTTCTTCTTGGGCAGTCGTGCAAAATGTGCTCCAATGTTTGTTCCCAAGTTCCGCAGTCGCATTGGTCGTCATCGGTAATTCCACACTTATGTAACTTTGCTTAGTTACGGCGTGGCCAGTTCTAATACGGGTGAGGGAGATCCATGTTTTTCTTGACTGGTCCGCACCCGTGAGCTGGATGGTCGTACCTATGTAGCCTAACTTCTTATGATTATGGACGGACGTCCACTGATCTCTCCATTCATCTCTTAGGAGAGAGATGAGCAGGTAAGTCGCTGGATCTTCATGTGTTACTGCATATCGTCGTCAGAGATATAGATTGGCGATATTGGCGTGTACTGACAGAAGAGTTACTGTTACCTTCCTCATCGCATCTTTTACGTAGATAACGTGGCTACTTCTACTGCAAACGGCAGAATAATTTTCGGCGACAGGGAACACAAGTGCTTGTGCTGTAGTTCCTAATGTCAGGTTCTGTGGTGCGAACTGTAAAAATATATTTTATTTTTCGTTTCATTCCTGACACTTATTGGAGCAGCCGGGCAGGTAGAGAGCTTCTGGGCTGGGCCTAACCCATCTGCACGCATACGCGCGTTTTACAGCTTAAATAGTGAGTAAAAAGCGTTATTCTCACACACTACTTGAGACTGAGATGTCAATGATCTTAGTTTGAGACGTATGTTTTTTTCTCGTTCAGGGGGTATTTTTAACATAGCTTGTCAGTCACTAAACTGTTTTTTCGATTTCATTCTGGTGTGCATGGTTTCGCGATGTTATTATTTTGTGGTAAGTAGAAATCTGAAACAAAGAAAACCTATCTTCATTAGCGAAGGTACTGTGACAATAAAAAACGAGGTTGTGGATGTAGTGGGTCAAGGTACCCTGTATTGAAAAAAGTGTTTTTCCGCAAAATGTGCGGATGAATATATACCGATGTAAATATATTAAATTATAGTTTCCTTCAAGGTCAGGTTCAACAGCCAGGCTCATGTGTTTACAACAAAGACGGATTCACCGCGGAATTTTGGCAGAATATGAACCTTGCAATATCGCGCCCGGCCGTAGTGAAATGGTGGGTGAAGCTGGTCGGGAAGTCCAGATATTTTGCCATGCTATTTCCATCTTTTCGGAAGGCTGAAAGAACATACGGAGAAGGAGATTTTCCAACTATGAAAACGTTTACACAGCTGTTCTCCAATGACTCCGTGACCAACGAGCGCATTTCTTCCGTCGAGGAGTTGAAGAGTTGGTAGAACATTCAGAACGTTGTTTACAAAGTCTTGGTCACTGTGTAGAAAAATAGTGTCATGTATCTGTATCAGTTTGACATATGGTGCAGCTTTCAATAAAAGTCACTTTGCTTGCCGTAATAACTTACTTTTGGAGTTCCCCCGTAAGTACCATAGCACGTTCTTGGATGCGGGGCACTTTCCAGAAATGGTTTATATTTTTTAATTGTATAACGTAAATAGAGAAAATAAAATACATTCTACATGACCAACGGACAGTAAACGTTAGTATATGACATAAATTTCAAGTTGATACCTCCACCACTACCTGAGGAAAAGGTATCGTGAGAGATAGACAGACGGACAATGAAGTGAGCCTATAACAGTTCTGTTCGTAACAACTGAAATACGGAACCATAAAAATTTGGTAGAAGAAAGCAGTACCAACTGTCTCCTTGATTTATTAGCTTGTGATTTAATAAATCACTTACAGAAACTAAACACAGTTTATCTTTATTCATTTTAACAATAAAAGAGTTCAAAGAAAATTCTTTTTCAGTCCAACTATTGTTGATGATGCTGAGGGGGGGGGGGGGGGCCTTGGGCACTAACTTATATCTGATTTCACTCAGGGGTAATGGTCTCAGAAAGGTTGGCAACAATTGGTCTGCATGCTGCATGTTTGGAGTAATGTAATCGGAATCATTGTTGGTATTATTGTTTCTCGTTAAATTCTTCCCTGAGATTTTCTTGCATCCACATTCCTTCATCTGAGTAACTATAATATTCGTAATAGGGTTCCCATAGCTTCGTACCACTGCAACCATCTGAAGATGACTGACTTCAACGATGACGAGACGGAGGCTGACTGTGCTCTCCATGCACCTGCCAAGGCTCGACGCGCCATTAAGTGTTCACCAACTGCCCTATCTCGTGGTACAAGTTTATGATCAAATTACAACGGTTTTTTCCCTCAGGGAAGATCAGCTTGCACAGGTCTACAGTAACTGTATAGTTGGCCGGCCGCTGTGGCCGAGCGGTTCTAGGCACTTCAATCTGGCACTGCGCGACCGCTACGGTCGCAGGTTCGAATCCTGCCTCGGGCATGGATGTGTGTGATATCCTTAGGTTATTTAGGTTTAAGTAGTTCTAAGTTCTAGGGGACTGATGACCTCAGATGTCGCATGGTGCTCAGAACCATTTGAACCATTTTTAACTGTATCGTTAAGAAATTGAGGAAAATACGACACAATTACTGTGGTAATACTATAAAATGATATGTACAGTGTGTCCTAAAATGTTTCGATAAACTTTGAGGGGTTTTAGAAGGTATCTTGGGGAACAAATAGAGGACAGGAACCCGTGTCCGAGAGCGTCATCCAACGACTCTACAGAGCGTCGGAAGTCATAGGAGCCAGCACCTGCCACTGCAAACGTTAGTTTGTTCGCTGACGGATCGTAGGTGGAAGGTCTCGCAATGCTGTTTGTTATTCAGTGATCGCAACTGATTACCGCGTTCACCAGTGGAGAAGATGAAGGTAGCTGCCGCGTAGGCAGACCTTTTCTCCTACGAATGCGCTGCTCTGTTGCACTGGTTTCGGGGAGGGTTTTGCAACTGCAGTTTATTTTTCTCTGGAGAAAGTAAAACTTCGCTTCATTTCTAAAAGTGCCTATTCACCTCGATGCAATGACTGCTGGTTTGTTTTTCTGAACTGAACATGGTTGTCCTTTGAACTATGTATTAGCCTGAAGAATCGATCAGGACTGCTTCGAAAACTTTTCCACTGTACTCAAGCGCTTTACGGATGTGTATTCAAGCACCTCAAGGCTGATTACGCCTTCTACCAGTCCTCCCACGAAGAAAAAATGTGGGGCAGTGTAAGGAATCGGACACAGGTCCACCGCATGGCAGCCATGTACTCTGACCACTTAGCTACCAAGGCGGACAGTACTATGTCTATTGACAGGATTAATCTCCTCACTTTCAACAAATTAAAGAAATAAACACTTAATCCGATCTGGAGAGAACCACATATGTTCTCCATTAGTGTACTGGTTTCTGTTGTTATTGCTTAGCCCTTTGTGACTTTGATATTTGTTGTTGTATCGTATTCAGGTGACATTTCTCGTCTTGGCATACCTTTCGTTGAGAGGAAAAACCTGATTAACATTTTTTTTTAAACTGTGCCGTCTTTAAAACAGTGCAGTCTTTACAGAGACCACTACCAAGAAAATTTAAAATTAGCATCTCTAATTGCCTGACTATTTTCAGTTACTTATCTGAAGGAACGATGAAGCCACCAAGAGATAGTTTTTTTGATCCTCTCACAGCTTGCAGGGTATTCTGACACATTTATTATCCCGCCACTAGGACGTCCATATGATGTGTTTAAGGAGATGAATCTAGAAACAATATTCGTATGTCCTGGCGTGTAACGGAAACCTTCTTGAGAACACTCTAATGCCTCTATAATCTGATGTCTCTCATTTAAGATAGGCAAACAGCTTTTAAATTCCACTGGTAAGGCATGGCCATAGGGTCTGACAACTGCTGTAAATTTTCATGGTAATCCTGGTTGAATCCTCATGTCATGGTGCAACCATGCCCAGTTTAGAAAAGCAACACAGCAGTCATTGCATCGAGGTGAATCTCTTTTGGAAATTAAGTAAAGTTTTATTTTTCCCTACCCACATCTTTCCACAGACAGTAGAATAGCCGACGAAGAACTTACTCTTGTGTCCCTATAGACAATCCTAAAGCACTTGAAATAGGTCGTTTCTAACATATACACGGAATTCATAATATCAAAGGTATCATTAGCTTAACTTGAAGAATTCTATAGTTACTTTTTCTGCAGGCATTATATCCTACTTCACTTCAACCATTCGTCTTTGGAACAAATTGCTTGCGTCTTAGAAATTATCCAAAACCATTCTGCATTCATGTCATCATCGACGTAGCTTCCCTCTCGGAATATGCCAGCTGTTTTATTTATACCCAACGGGGAACCACTGTCTCTGTCACATTGTAGACTGTCTATGCTTTACTGATCCCTTCCTACCTCTATTATCTTCCTTCCATTTCATCTGATGAATTAATCTTATTACTAATATTTCGAGGAACGTGCCGAAGTCAGATAAAATTCAGCGCTGAAATAATGCAATGGCGAGAGTTGAAAATTTGTGGAGGATCGGGACTCGAACTCGTATTTCCCGCTGTAGGCGAGCAGTCTCTCTAACTGCTTCGGCTATCTGAGCAGGCTTTCCAGCGGAGTCGAATTCTCAAGTTATCGCACACTACGAAATAGTGTCCTTGTCTATTTACCTCATTCGCTCGCAGTGTTTCCTGTATTTTCTTTCTGCACTGTCACACGTTTCTGTTAGATGTTGCCACTCACATTAGACAAGGGCACGAGGAAATTGCTTAATATTAATAAGACTGACGTATTCATTACTCTACACCCATTATCATTACTGTGATGATTAAATATTGCTCATGTACTACACAAATTGTAATTTATTTCTAAGAATGTTTCATTAGATGTAAAAGAGAGTCCGAAGGTTCTAATCATACCACATGAAATAAAAGTATAAATAAAAAAAGAAATTGCTTCTGGAGAGCAAGTAGATAATAGCTGGCAGGTAAGACGAAAGCGCTGTCGATCTCTTCCGAAGACTACTAGAAGCTGAGCAGCAAGCTTAGGGCATCCTTTCAGTTTTGCACTATTTTTCAGCGATAATTGCCTGAGCACGTGTTTTATTATTACTTTTTCATCACTTAATATAAAACCATCATCTAAAAAGTGGTCCCTCAAATGTTTCATCACGTGTGGTATATCAGCAAATTTCCACATGGGATTTACGTCATCATTTGTATTGATGAAGAGTGTGTTTTTGTAGTCGACATTAAATTCCTTCCTCGCTTTCCCATTTTAAACCTCAAAATCAGGTGCAACACCACTAAAACAAATTCTCCTTTCTGTGTCTCTTTGACGATACAGATCAGCAGATCCCTAGTTATACTAGTATCAAAATTATTCACGCTGCTTCCAGTTTCCGCATAAACCACGTGCCGTAACAGTCTGCACCTGACTATATGGTCTCTATATGCTGTCTACTTCTTGACGTAGCATACAGGACTGCCCATATTCATCTTATCATACTCTTTATGCTTGAATTCAATGCTTGCTTGCTCATTGGGTGAATCACATAAATCAGAATACCAGACTGACAGTGGAATGGTATACCCATCATGGAATGGTGTAGCCATTACCTTTCTTACGTAAATATGGACAAAGAATGCAAAAGGAAGGTTTTGCTTGTATCTTCCCGATTCCAATGAGAACACTTTTTGAATTAAAGTGACACGTAATTTGTGACTATGAAGGCTTTGTGCTAAATAGCCACTTCCGTTAGGTTTGAGATCTTCTTAGGTTGAAGTTCCGATAATTGAGCTTCGAGTACACATAATAGCCCTCCTCATTAAAATATACGCTGTAAATAGCAGTCCTTTTAATGTTTTGCCATCGCTTTTTTTGCACAGCTGAACCCACCGAACACAAGTTTGTCGACCTTGTGGGGAAGTAGGGAAATAATTTGAGATTTCTGTTATGTTATCACACACTGCCACAGCACAGTTACACAATAATAACGTCAAACAGAAGCAACAAACTCGACACAAAAGAAAAAAAAATCTACAGCAAAAAAACTAGATTCTTACAACACGTAAGAGTGCGCGAGGTTCTCAACCATGACGTAATGCGCAATGCGCACAGTGGATAACAATGTCGGTTCCGTGCACACATAATGCTGCACCCCCCTCCCCCCCTCTACACGATTAATGCTGTGGTTGTCAGGAGACAAAACCGATAACAATCTAAACGGGAAGAAAACCCAGTTTCGCCCTTCTAAATTTCGGTGCTCTAGGCAGTCGTCTGGTTCGCCTTTACGAAACAATAGGCCTTGGATACAAAGATATGTGAGATGATTCAGCCTGGTCAGTTGTACCCATTTCGTAGCAAAATGAAAATGCGACGTGTAGAGTACATCCGAAATATGATCCAACGGAAACACAGTTTCACACATACGGAACGTGAAAGTGGCAGGAGTTTTGTTATTTGGGGAGCAAAATAACTGATGCCCCCCCCCCCCCCCATGAACCATGGACCTTGCCGTTGGTGGGGAGGCTTGCGTGCCTCAGCGATACAGATAGCCGTACCGTAGGTGCAACCACAACGGGGGGGTATCTGTTGAGAGGCCAAACAAACGCGTGGTTCCTGAAGAGGGGCAGCAGTCTTTTCAGTAGTTGCAGCGACAACAGTCTGGATGATTGACTGATCTGGCCGGCCGCTGTAGCCGAGCGGTTCTAGGCGCTTCAGTCCGGAACCGCGCTGCTGCTACGGTCGCAGGTTCGAATCCTGCCTCGGGCATGGATGTGTGTGATGTCCTTAGGTTAGTTAGGTTTAAGTAGTTCTAAGTCTAGGGGACTGATGACCTCAGATGTTAAGTCCCATAGTGCTTAGAGCCATTTGACTGATCTGGCCTTGTAACACTAACCAAAACGGCCTTGCTGTGCTGCTACTGCGAATGGTTGAAAGCAAGGGGAAACTACAGCCGTAATTTTTGCCGAGGGCATGCAGCTTTACTGTATGGTTAATGATGATGGCGTCCTCTTGGGTAAAATATTCCGGAGGTAAAATAGTCCCCCATATGGATCTCCGGGCGGGGACTACTCAAGAGGACGTCGTTATCAGGAGAAAGAAAACTGGCGTTCTACGGATCGGAGCGTGGAATGTCAGATCCCTTAATCGGGCAGGTAGGTAAGAAAATTTGAAAAGGGAAATGGATAGGTTAAAGTTAGATATAGTGGGAATTAGTGAAGATCGGTGGCAGGAGGAACAAGACTTCTGGTCAGGCGAATACAGGGTTATAAATACAAAGTCAAATAGGGGTAATGCAGGAGTAGGTTTAATAATGAATAAAAAATAGGAATGCGGGTAAGCTACTACAAACAGCATAGTGAACGCATTATTGTGGCCAAGATAGACACGAAGCCCACGCCTACTACAGTAGTACAAGTTTATATGCCAACTAGCTCTGCAGATGATGAAGAAATTGAGGAAACGTATGACGAAATAAAAGAAATTATTCAGATAGTGAAGGGAAACGAAAATCTTATAGTCATGGGTGACTGGAATTCGGTAGTAGGAAAAGGGAGAGAAGGAAACATAGTAGGTGAATATGGATTGGGGCTAAGAAATGAAAGAGGAAGCCGCCTGGTAGAATTTTGCACAGAGCACAACTTAATCATAGCTAACACTTGGTTCAAGAATCATAAAAGAAGGTTGTATACATGGAAGAAGCCTGGAGATACTGACAGATTTCAGATTGATTATATAATGGTAAGACAGAGATTTAGGAACCAGGTTTTAAATTGTAAGACATTTCCAGGGGCAGATGTGGACTCTGACCACAATCTATTGGTTATGAAAACTGAAGAAACTGCAAAAACGTGGGAATTTAAGAAGATGGCACCTGGATAAACTGACAAAACCAGAGATTATACAGAGTTTCAGGGAGAGCGTAAGGGAACAAATGGCAGGAATGGGGGAAAGAAATACAGTAGAAGAAGAATGGGTAGCTTTGAGGGATGAAGTAGTGAAGTCACCAGAGGATCAAGTAGGCAAAAACACGAGGGCGATGTACTTGAGGACAATATTATGGAAATGGAAGAGGATGTAGATGAAGATGAAATGGGAGATATGATACTGCGTGAAGAATTTGACAGAGCACTGAAAGATCTGAGTCGAAACAAGGCCCCGGGAGTAGACAACATTCCATTAGAACTACTGACGGCCTTGGGAGAGCCAGTCCTGACAAAAACTCTACCATCTGGTGAGCAACATATATGAAACAGGCGAAATACCCTCAGACTTCAAGAAGAATATAATAATTCCAATCCCAAAGAAAGCAGGTGTTGACAGATGTGAAAATTACCGAACTATCAGTTTAATAAGTCGCGGCTGCAAAATACTAACGCGAATTCTTTACAGACGAATGGAAAAACTAGTAGAAGCCAACCTTGGGGAAGATCAGTTTGGATTCCGTAGAAATATTGGAACACGTGAGGCAATACTGACCCTACGGCTTATCTTAGAAGCTAGATTAAGGAAAGGCAAACCTACGTTTCTAGCATTTGTAGACCTAGAGAAAGCTTTTGACAATGTTGACTGGAATACTCTCTTTCAAATTCCGAAGGTGGCAGGGGTAAAATATAGGGAGCGAAAGGCTATTTACAATTTGTATAGAAACCAAGTGGCAGTTATAAGAGTTGAGGAGCATGAAAGCGAAGCAGTGGTTGGGAAGGGAGTGAGACAGGGTTGTAGCCTCTCCCCGATGTTATTCAATCTGTATATTGAGCAAGCAGTGAAGGAAACAATAGAAAAATTTGTAGTCGGTATTAGAATCCATGGAGAAGAAACAAAAACATTGTAATTCTGCCAGAGACAGCAAAGGACTTGGAAGAGCAATTGAACGGAATGGATAGTGTCTTGAAAGGAGGATATAAGATGAACATCAACAGAAGCAAAACAAAGATAATGGAAAGTAGTCGAATTAAGTCGGGTGATGCTGAGGGAATTAGATTAGGAAATGACCCACTTAAAGTAGTAAAGGAGGTTTGCTATTTGGGGAGCAAAATAACTGATGATGGTCGAAGTAGAGAGGATATAAAATGTAGACTGCCAATGGCAAGGAAAGCGTTTCTGAAGAAGAGAAATTTGTTAAAATCGAGTATAGATTTAAGTGTCAGGAAGTCGTTTCTGAAAGAAGTATTTGTATGGAGTGTAGCCATGTATGGAAGTGAAACATGGACGATAAATAGTTTAGACAAGAAGACAATAGAAGCTTTTGAAATGTGGTGCTACAGAAGAATGCTGAAGATTAGAAGGTTAGATCACATAACTAATGAGGTGGTATTGAACAGAATTGGGGAGAAGAGGAGTTTGTGGCACAACTTGACTAGGAGAAGGGATCGGTTGGTAGGACATGTTCTGACGCATCAAGGGATCACCAATTTAGTATTGGAGGGCAGCGTGGAGGGTAAAAATCGTGGAGGGAGACCAAGAGATGAATGCACCAAGCAGATTCAGAAGGATGTAGGTTGCTGTAGGTACTGGGAGATGAAGAAGCTTGCGCAAGATAGAGTAGCATGGAGAGCTGCATCAAACCGGTCTCTGGACTGAAGACCACAACAACAACAACAACAACAATAACTGATGAGGGTCGAAGCAGAGAAGATATAAAATGTAGACTGACAATGGCAAGGAAAGCGTTTCCGAAGAAGAGAAATTTGTTAACATCGAGTATAGATTTAAGTGTCAGGAAGTCGTTTCTGAAAGTATTTGTATGGAGTGTAGCCATGTATGCGAGTGAAACATGTACGATTAACAGTTTGGACAAGAAGAGAATAGAAGCTTTCGAAATGTGGTGCTACAGAAGAATGCTGAAGATTAGATGGGTACAGCACATAACTATTGATGAAGTTTTGAATAGAATTGGGGAGAAGAGGTGTTTGTGGCACAACTTGACAAAAAGAAGGGACCGGTTAGTAGGACATGTTCTGAGGCATCAAGGGATCACAAATTTATCATTGGAGGACAGCGTAGAGGGTAAAAATCGTAGAGGGAGACCAAGAGATGAATACACTAAGCAGATTCAGAAGGATGTAGGTTGCAGTAAGTACTAGGAGATGAAGAAGCTTGCACAGGACAGGGTAGCATGGAGAGCTGCATCAAACTAGTTTCAGGACTGAAGACCACAACAACAACATACTTTCGTGAAAGTCTGTCAGAAGGGGCGGCTCTATTGTTAGAAGAAGTCACAAAAAACGCAGAAGTCACTGCGAATATCCACTAACCTGCAGACGTGGGAGATGTAACAACAATGTTTGGATCCGGTGAGTAATGGGAATATACTATCTGCCATCAAACATCTAAGAATGAGTTGTTTTTGGACAAGACAGTGTCTTTGTGTGGCGATGAAACTGTGTGTAGCGAGGAAAGTCTCTTCATATGCGAACTGTGTCTGATCTGTTCTCTAGAGATGATAATGGCCACGCTCGTCGATATGCCAGTACAATAGTTTTTCACGCACGACCCCAGCATTCAACGACACAGAGGTGCTCTTGTGAACAATCTTCCATCTTGTTACCACAGAACAAGTTTGGGATACTCTCTGAAGGTGTATTGCTGCAGCAATCGTCATTCTTCCTCCTCAGAGCTGTGCCGTGCTTGAGGAACTCTGAAATAAAGGAAAAAATCCCTCAATGTTCAATGGTGCCCATAAATATCAGCATATACAGCGTTATAGATACTATATAGAGTATAGATTTAAGTGTCAGGAAGTCTTTTCTGAAAGTATTTGTATGGAGTCTGGCCGTATATGGAAGTGAAACATGAACGATTAACAGGGTAGACAAGATGAGAATGGAAGCTTTCGAAATGTTGTGCTACAGAAGAATGCTGAGGATTCGATGGGGCCGGCCCATGTGGCCGAGCGGTTCTAGGCGCTTCAGTCCGGAACCGCGCTGCTGCTACGGTCGCAGGTTCGAATCCTGCCTCGGGCATGGATGTGTGTGATGTCCTTAGGTTAGTTAGGTTTAAGTAGTTCTAAGTCTAGGGTACTGATGACCTCAAATGTTAAGTCCCATAGTGCTTAGAGCCATTTGAACCATTTGATTAGATGGGTAGATCACGTAACTAATGAGGAGGTACTGAACGGAACTGGGGGGAAGAGGAACTTGTGGCAAAACTTGACTAGAAGGAGTGATCGGTTGGTAGGACACGTTATGAGGCATCAAGGGATCACCAATTTAGTATTGGAGGGAATCGTGAAGGGTAAAAAGCGTAGAGGGAGGCTAAGCAGATTCAGAAGGATGTAGGTTGCAGTAGTTATTCGGAGATGAAGAGGCTTCCACAGGATAGAGTAACATGGAGAGGTGCATCAAACCAGTCTCTGGACTGAAGACCACAACAACACCAGTATGGTAAATTTATATAGCGAATGTAAAGCTTAGAACTACATACTTTCATTCTTTTGTGCTTCTAATTCCACAGAGTAGTTTTAGTGGACCATGTTATTTCTCGTCAAAATGTAAGAGTATATTGTTTAAAACGTGGCCGAGTGTAGAAGTATGAATTTCTTAGCTATAATATGTATGACTGAATTTTTTATGACGCGTTTTTGGCAACAGTTTGAAATAAGATGTCCAAGACGATTTACATATTAGAAATTGCCAATCGATTTAGTTCTTAGTCTAAAACTGACTCTCCACATTTCCTTTTCTTCAGCCTGGAAATCTTTGTACCGATACTGTAGTATTTGAGCCAATGTACAGCATTAGTTAGGTCCATTTCAGATATAGGGCACCTAACACATTTCCTCGAATTTGTACTCATGCTGTACTTACTAATATTCTTTTGTTGTCCATAAACAGCACTCCGTCTTCGGACCACGAGTGGCCTACCGGGACCATCCGACCGCCGTGTCATCCTCAGAAGGAGGATGCGGATAGGAGCGGCATGGGGTCAGCACACCGCTCTCCTGGCCGTTATGATGGTATTGTTGACCGAAGCCGCTACTATTCGGTCGAGTAGCTCCTCAATTGGCAACACGAGGCTGAGTGCACCCCAAAAAATGGCAGCAGCGCATGGCGGCTGGATGGGCACCCATCCAATTACCGGCCACGGCCAACAGCGCTTAACTTCGGTGATATCACGGAAACCGGTGTATCCACTGCGGCAAGGCACAACTGACTAAAAATACGAGGGGCGTTCAAAAAGTGAAGCAACACATTTTTTCTTGGCCAATTTCGGTTGAAAAACTGAGAAATTTGTTGTCGGACACCGTGGAATATTCCCGCTTCAGCCCTTACAGTTTCATGAAGTTCCAATCGGTGGCGCCTTCTGAATGGCATCTGTAACGGAGGTGCGTTCCGAGCAGAGAGCTGTCATTGAGTTTCTTTCGGCGTAAAACCAGGGCATCGCAATATTCATAGGCGCTTGCAGAATGTCTAAGGAGACCTGGCAGTGAACAAAAGCGCCTGCCATCGTGGCAACGAGGTAACGCATCCACCTTAGTTATAGCCTGGATCTCGCACCTTCCGAATTTCACCTGTTTGGCCCAATGAAGGATGCATTTCATGGGAAGCAGTATGTGAATGATGGGGAGGTTACTGATGCAGCGCCGCGCGGGATTAGCCGAGCGGTCTTAGGCGCTGCAGTCATGGACTGTGCGGCTGGTCCCGGCGGAGGTTCGAGTCCTCCCTCGGGGATGGGTGTGTGTGTTTGTCCTTAGGATAATTTAGGTTAAGTAGTGTGTAAGCTTAGGGACTGATGACCTTAGCAGTTAAGTCCCATAAGATTTCACACACATTTTTGAACTGATGCAGCAAAACATTGGGTCCAGCGTTGACCAGTAGAGTGGTACCATGCAGGCATACAAGCCCTTCCAGTAAGGTGGCGTTAAGACTTTCGCGTTGTACTAAGATTATGTTGAAAAATAGGTTTTGTAGCCAGAAGAGTGGGGAATAATATGGTTTACTGGACTCCTGAATAAAACCAATCTACTTTCAGAAAAAAAAGTGTTGCTTTAATTACTGAACGGCCCTCGTACATTGTATCTTGCTGATACACGATCACTAGTGGGAAATGAAGCAAATAAATTGTTGTGAATATAGTTGTTTATGCAGTTTTTGAAGAGTTCAGGATCTTCATGAGAGCATTCGCTAAAAGAATTTTATCATTAAAAAAATCATTTAACGCCTGACATTTGCGGGGAGCTACAAAGAGGGAACGGCTGAGAATATGTGCGACAGAAGGCAAGTTTAACATACGGAACTGGATGTAAACGTAAAGATTTACATTGTTAAATGAATGTGTATTTTACAGTAATATGTGTGATTATGAGACTGTTGTAATTATGAAGATGCACTTGCTAAAGACTAATTTACAACGAATAAAGACTGAATGGTTTTTTCTGATGTATCTCCACTCTCGCAAGACAATTAGAAAGACCTTACTCAAATGCCTTTCCCAATTATTAGAATACTACCCTGAACTCATTTCCTATAAACCGGAAATTTTTCTTTTGTCAGTAAATTAATAACTTCTTTGTCGTTCCGTAACCAATACAGAAACCAATACGAGATGCAGGGTGATTTAAAAAATAACAGATTTAAGTTATTTATTACAGACAAAATGTAAAAAACAGAAATACATTGCGCGTGTCACTGAATACAGGAAGGTTCAAAGTTTTGACGCAGCTGCGCCGTTTGTTCGTTGAAAATGAAATGTGTGTGAAATCTTATGTGACTTAACTGCTAAGGTCATCAGTCCCTAAGCTTACACACTACTTAACCTAAATTATCCTAAGGACAAACACACACACCCATGCTCGAGGGAGGACTCGAACCTCCGCCGGGACCAGCTGCACAGTCCATGACTGCAGCGCCTAAGACCGCTCGGCTAATCCCGCTCGGCCGTTTGTTTGTAGCAACATTGCGATAACACCATAAGAGATCATTTTATGTGTTGGAGTCAGTGCATTGCTGAAGTGCAGCGTGCATTCCGCCGACAATTCAGCAAACAGCTACTTCTGCACAAGCAGATTTACGACTGGCGTAAAAGCTGATCGCACATGCAGAGGGAAGAGCGCGCCGGTCGGCCACGCTCATCTGATGAAAACATCGAGCGTATCGGAGATGCGTTCACACGTAGCCCTCGATGTCCACAAGGTGGGCAGGCCAGTAACTTCTTCAGACAACGCTGTCTCGGGTCCTGAAACGACGCCTGCATATGAAGCCTTACAAGTTGTGATTATTGCAGCAATTGTGTCTCGGCGGCTATAACAGAAGATACGAATTTTGCATTTCATTTCTACAGGATACGGCAGAGGACACTTTTTCCGAACGACTCATATTTTCGGACGAATTGACGTTCCATCTCTCGGTTAAAGTAAACAGGCAAAATGTAAAAATGTGGGTGTCAGAAAATTGTGGCATCGCCGTTGATCATGAAAGAGACTCACCGAAACTGAATGTGATTTGTGCCGTTTCTGTTCACAAAATTTGCGGACCTTTCCTGTTTGCGGAGGAAGCTGTGACAGGAATGTCATACGTGGACATGCTGCAAAATTAGTTTTTAGCTCAACTTCACGAATATTCTAATGATTTCGTTTTTATGCATGACGGCGCCCCACCTCACTTTCACCTTGACGTGCGGCGTTGCCTTAAACACCATACCATAACGATGGATTGGAAGAGGTGGACAACAAGATCTTGTTCATTGCGTTTGGTGTCACAGGTTACGAAACTTCAGGCCTTGCGATTTTTTTTTTTCTGTGGGGGTGCGTAAAAGACAGTCTTTTCACCACCTATAGCAGCTGCTCTTCAAGATCTCGGAAATCTAATTGTTGAAGCTCTCGATTCAATATTTAATAAACAGGGACCTGTTGCCTCAAGTGTGGAACGAAATGGACCTCCGTTTCGCATGGTTCTCGTGTTGAGAACATGGTATAGTGTCTGTGCAAACATAAAACTTCCGCCATTCCTCTATCCAGTGACATGCGCATTGTGTTTCTATCTTTCACGGTTTGCTCTGATAAACAGTTCAAACCTGTTCTTTCTTTGCGAATCGCCCTGTATTTGTAGAAGCATTCCATATGTCTAAATATGACTTTAGTGACAAAAACCTCTACAAAGGGCAGCAAAAAGCGATCTTCAACGTAGAGTATAGTCGGACGGTTCCTTCAACAAAGCCGGCCGGAGTGGCCGAGCGGTTCTAGGCACTTCAGTCTGGAACAGCGCGACCGCTACGGTCGCAGGTTCGAATCCTGCCTCGGGCATGGATGTGTGTGATGTCCTTAGGTTAGTTAGGTTTAAGTAGTTCTAAGTTCTAGGGGACTGATGACCTCATATGTTAAGTCCAATAGTGCTCAGTGCCATTTGAACCATTTTGAACTTTCAACAGAGCAAAGGCGGCACTCCCACTCTTGCGATGTTCTCCTCTATCTCTAGTGACCTGTTTCGACGGTATGTTAAACTGAAGAGATAATGGAAATATTTCATGTCTGCAACCACACCAAACGCCGCCAAAAGACTGTCGGCAAAATTTTAGTGTTGAACCGCCTTGTTTCCAACTCAGGGCACGCTCTGGCATGTGAGCAGCAAGCCATATTGTCACTTAACCGCCACGCGACGCTACATCCGCCAGAGCACACTCAACGAGCACTTCCAATAAAACCAACCACTGCTGCAATTTCACGGTAAAACATAATTTCACGGTCTCCACAACAGCTCACACTAACGCAAGTAAAAAATGTTTTATGTGTTCAGAGTACCAGAGCTTCTTGGAAATGCTACACTGGTGGAAATCTATCGTGTTACACCATGAAGCACCAGTCAGATATTTATCTAAATCTCAATTCATACTCTGGAAACCATTCTGAAGTGCTTGGCAGAGGGTGCTTCCATAAATGTATGTAGTGCCAGAAAAATGAATGTTTAATCGCACTGTGCGCGCTCTAATTTAATCTTGTTCTTACGACCCCAGCGGAAGCGATGCGTAGGCGGTTGTAGCACATTGCTAAAATCATAATTTAAAGCTGGTTCTTGAATCTTTGCTAAGTACGCTTTTTTGAGGTACTTCGCGTCTATCTTCAAGAGTCCGCCAGTTTAATTTATGACACTCCCCACGAGTGAAACAAACCTGTGACCATTCCTGCTTTCCTTCTCTGTATACGTTCAATATCCCCTATTTGGTACATGTCTCACACACTTGAGCAATACTCTATAGTGTGTCACACTAATGATTTGTAAGTAATCTTCTGTGTACACATGAACCGAGGTCTGCCACCTACTTCAGCTGCAACTGAGTCTATGTGGTTGCTCCATTTCACATCTCTGCTATGTGTTGTACCCAGATATTTGTACCATTTGACTGAATATAGTTGTGACTCGTTGACATTGTAGTCATAGAATAGTATGTTTTCTTGTTTCGCAGAGTGAACAGTTTTACACTTCTGAACATTTAAAACAAGTTGCCAGTATTTGCAGCACTTTGAAATCGTCTCAGCGCTTCGAAATCTTATCAAGACCCGACTGTATGTTTGTGTGATTTTTTCAAATAGTACATGATAACATTGTGGTATCAACGTTCGATACCACACTTGTTAGCGGTTGCAGTTATCGACCGCGGTCGTACTAGAATCGCTGGACCTGCGAGTCGAGACTAGCGCCGCTAGCGCCGTTCCGCGGCTTGCAACACGTCTCTAGCGTGCGCTCGTCCACTCTTGCCCGGGACATCAAGCAGGAAAGTAGTATAGCCTTCAGCTGATAGGAAGCAACCTCTGATAAGGCGCTTAGTTAAAGAATGGCCTATGTGATGCCTCTATAGCTCTCTGTTTGTAATTATATTCCTCCTGACTATGAAGACTCCTGTACCACCAGTTAAGTACAATATATTATTTTTTTATCAACGACTTCTAATCATTTTAGTCGTTGTAGACCCAGACTATGCAGCCAGCTCCTTATCGACTTCACTGAAAAACCTGCTGTATATGAAAAGAAGAGATTTGTATGTTTCTATTTAGCATTGGCCACCAGTCATTCACATTGGCGACGATTCGTTCGTCGTCGTCTTAAAAAACAGCATCATCTTTGAAAAGTCTGAGGTTATTATTAATAGCGTATGTAAATTCATTAATATACAACACGAGCAGCAAAGGTCTCCTACACTTCTCTGGGACACACCAGAAGTTACTTCAACATATGTCGATGACTCTCCATCCAAAATAACATGCTGCACCCTGCCTACGAAGATGTCCTGAATCCAGACACGGAAATTTCGCTTGGTCCCTCTTGACAGCAGTTATAACAGTGGTACTGAGTCAAATTCTTTTCGGAAATCGAGAAATACTGTATCTACTGGACTTCCTTGGTCTACAGCTTTAAGTACGTCGTGTAAGAAAAGGGCAAGTTGGGTTTCACACAGTCGACGTTTTCAGATTCCATGCCGGTTGAGATATACGGAATACCTCATTACATTTTAAATCAAAATATGTTCTAAGATTCTAAAACACGTGGATGTCGAAAAATGGTTCAAATGGCTCTTAGCACTATGGGACTTAACATCTGAGATCATCAGTCCCCTAGAACTTAGAACTACTTAAACCTCACTAACCTAAGGACATCACACACATCCATGCCCGAGGCAGGATTCGAACCTGTGACCGTAGCAGTCGCGCGGTTCCTGACTGAAGCGCCTAGAACCACTCGGTCACAGAGGCCGGCCTGGATGTCGAGGATACTGGATATTGTAGACAGGTGTGAACTGTGCTTTCACCTAACTACTTGACACGGTTTTTTGTTCAGGGGGTCTACGGTAGATTATGCTTAAGGGGAACTAATACAGCCTCAAATTCGGTATAGAATCCGACAGGGGTTTCATCGGCCCCTGATGCTTTGTTCAGTTTTAGCGATTTTAGTTGTTTCTCAACATCACTGACACTAATACCTACGTCAGTCATCTTTGCAGTGGTACGAGAATTAAATTGAGGCAGTAACCCTGAATTTTCATTTCTAAAGAAACATTTGCAAACGGAGTCAGAGTTTCATCCATTTCTTTACTAACCTCAGCAGTTTCCTTCCCTGGCTCGCTCATGAATATCTGGATATTTGGTACCACTAACAGCCTTTACATACACTTTAAGAAAAAAGAAAAACAAACAGACACACCATGTAAGAAATATTCGTGGGACGGAAATCATCAGATGTGATTTACATGTACCGACATATAAGTGATTACAGTTTCAGAAAAAATGGATGATTTATTGAAGAGAAAGAGCTTCACAAATTGAGCAGCTGAGTACAAGTTGGTCGACATGTGGCCCTTACGCAAGCTGTTATTCGGGTTGGAATTGATTGACAGATTTATTGGATGCGCTCTTGAGGGGTAGCTTCCCAAACTCTTTCCAGTTGGCGCGATAGGTCGTCAAAATCCCGATGTGGTTGGGGAGGGGGGGGGGGGATCTGCCCATAATTCTCCTAATGTTCTCAACTGGGGAGAGAGCCGGTGACATTGCTGGCGTAGGTGGGGTTTGGCGAGCATGAAGACAAACAGTAGAAATTCT